>NW_021604579.1:7084597-7091584 GCF_004785775.1 Grammomys surdaster | reverse complement strand
GGGAAGGGAAGGGAAAAGAGAAGGGAAGGTCTCTTCCAAAGTGTTTGGTCATGTTGCATCCCCATCAGCAACAAATGAGATATCTAAAGTTTTGTGTCATAACCATAATTTGGTGTTGTCAGCATACTGTATTCCAGCTACTCTAATAATCGGTTTATGGTAATATCTTTTTAATTCTTTAATGACATATATTGCAAGATATCTATATGTATTTTACAGTGAAGTGTCTGCTCAGCACTTTTGCTCATATTTAATTAGATGTGCTACTTTGTTGAAAATTAAGACTTCTTTCTATGTTTTAGATACAAGCCCTTTGTTATATGGCTTTTGTAACTATTTTTTTCTATAACTTATATTTTCCTTCTGCTAACAGAAGTATTGCAATTAATTAAATATGAATCATATTTAATTTTACTGTATTTTTATTTGATGGATTAATGATTAAGCTCTATTTTTTATTTTCAGAATACATTTTAATATTCAGTTACTTGATTTAATTTATGCCATACAGTTTGGCAATTGATTCTTTGTCTAACTTTTACTGCCTTTTTACTTATTGATTGTGTGTGTGCCTGTGTGTGCATACATATATGCATGCACATGTGCATATATGCACACACCATAGAAAGTGGATGTCAGAAAATGAGTCACACTATTCTATTCTTTCCTTCTACAATGTAACAGTGACTGAGCTCAGTTCCTCGGGGTTGGCAGCAAGTGCCTTTGTGTGATGAGCATCTCAGTGTCTTGATTTATTTCTCTTAGGATGTCTATATGCTGTGTTTTCTCTGAAGGAGTTCTCTTAACCACACTGCAAAATAATAACAATGATTACGCATTTTTATTTTAAGATGAACTTATTTTAAGATATATTATTTTAAGAATATTTTTTCATCATAACGTTTTGTTTCATAATTCTAAGCATGTATATAGTATGCTTTGTTCAAATACACACACAATTCCAACATTCCAGGGTTTCCCTGTACTCCCCAGACTTTTTCTCTTTCTTCCCATCCTTATGTGCTCTCTTGTTTTGTGAACACAGAGCCTACACAGTGATGCATGTGCATGGTTGTGTGAACAACCAGTAGAGCAATGATATCCTTTGAGGGGCTGCAACCATGAAGAAAATTGACTTTCTCTTCTGCATCAGCCATCAGATGTCAACAGTCTCTCAGTCAGGGGTAGAACTTTATGAGCCTCTCCTCCATTTTTCCTGGGTTAACTTAAATTTGTGCAGATCTTGTGTGTACAGTTACAATTGCTGTGAGTTTATATATGCAAAAGTGTAACCCAGATATAACTATCTTTTAGCCACAGACCCTAAAAGTAATCCTGTCAGAAGCTAAATTTCTCAGTGTAGTTTGTTTCTAAGCTGTCTCACTGAGACATTTTCTTATGGAATAATTTGAGATTCTAAGAACACTCACTAAATATATACAATTAATTTTAAGATCTTGTAGGGATAACTCTGGTGGGCTTTTAAATTTTTTATTAATCAGTTTATTTGCTTACATTTCAAATGTTATCTAACTTCCTGGTCTCCCCACCAAGAAGCCCACACCTCATCCCCCTCGTATTTGCCTCTAAAAGGGTATGCCTACCCACCTACCCACCTCTATCCCTCCCTCTGCCCTCTAGTACCTCCTAGGCTGGGACAACAAGCCTCCACAGGACCAAGTACCTCCCCTTCCATTTATGCCAGATAAGACAATCCTCTGTTACATATGTAGCAGTAGCCATGGACCCACACATGTATGCTCTGTGGTTGGTGGTTTAGTCCCTGGGATCTCTGAAGGGTCCAGCTAATTGATACTATTGTTCTTCCTATGGAGTTGCAATCCCCCTCAGCTTCTTGAGTCCTCCTCCTAACTCTCTCATTGGGCTCAATCCAATGATTACATGTGAGTATCTTCATCTGTCTTAGTCAGGTGCTGGCAGAACCTCTCAGAAGACAGCTATACTAAGCTCCTGTCTATAAGCATATCTTGGCATAGCAATAGTATCAGAGCTTGGCGTCTGCAGATGGAATGGATCACAAGGTGGGGCATCTCTGGATGGCTTTTCCTTCAGCCTCTGTCCTTGCATTTGTCACAACTTTGTCCATGCATTTCCTTTAAACAGGAACAATTCAGGGTTAAAAATTTTTAAATGAGTGAGTGGCCCCATCTCTCCACTGCAGGTTGTCTCTTCAGGATCTATATTCCTACTGCTGAGTATTTCAGCTAATGCCATCCCATTGGGTCCTGGGAGCCTCTGGCATCTCTGGAATCTGGGACTTTCTAGTGATTCCCAAGTTCCTTACTTACTACTGCTACTTATTTCTATTCATTCTCCTAGCCATCTGGACTTCTCTCCTGTCTCTTAGCACATCTGGTCCTTCCCTGCCCATTTTTTTCCTCCTTTTCCCCTCTCCCACATAGATCCCTCCCTCCCTCAACATCCCGTGATTATTTTGTCCCCTCTTTTTTTTTCAATTTTAAATTATTTTATTTATTTACATTCCAGTCACTGGTCCCCTTTAGTCCCCCTACCCACAGTTCCTTGTCCATTCCAACTCCTTCTTGCCTCCAAGAGGGTGATCTCCCCTCTCGTCATGCCTCCCTCTTACCTGGGTTCTCAAGGCTCTCAAGGATTAAGCACACAATCTGAGAACTCTCTGTTTAGTTCTGTGCTCCATTTTTAATTGGGTTATTTGGTTTTCTGCAATCTTACTTCTTGAGTTCTGTGTATATTTTGGATATTAGCCCTTAATTGGATGTGGGGTGAGTAAAGATCTTTTCCCAATCTGTCGGTTGCCATTTTGTCCTATTAACAGCGTCCTTTGCTTTACAGAAACTTTTTTACTTTCCTGAGGACCCATTTGTCAATTGTTGATCTTATAGCCTAAAGAACTGGTGTTCTGTTTAGGAAATTTTCCCCTGTGCCCACGGTTCAAGGTTGTTTCCCTCTTTCTCTTCTGTTAGATTCAGTGTATCTGGTTGTATGTAAAGGTCCTTGATACACTTGGACTTGAGCTTTTGCAAGATAAAAATGGATCAATTTGCAGTCTTTTACATGTAGACCACCAGTTAGATCAGCATAAATTATTGAAAATGCTATTTTTTCCTCAGTGTGGTTTTGGCTACTTTGTCAAACATCAAGACCATAGGTATGTAGGTTTATTTCTGGGTCTTCAATTCTATTCCACTGATCTGTCTGTCTCTGTCCAATACCATACAGTTTTTCTCACTGTTGCTCTGTAGTATAACATGAGGTCAGAAATGGTGATTTCCCTCAGTATTTCTTTTATTGTTAAGAATTGTCTTTGCTGTCCTAGGTTTTTGGTTATTCCACATGAATTTGAGAATTGCTCTATCTCTGTGAAAATTGAGTTGGAATTTTGATGGGGATTGCATTGAATCTGTAGATTACTTTTGGCAAAATGGGCAGTTTTACTATGTTAATTCTGCCCATCCATGAGCATAGGAGATATTTCCATCCTCTGAGATATTATTCCACTTCTTTCTTTAGGGACTTGAAGTTCTTGTCATACAGACCTTTCACTTGCTTGGTTAGGGTTATGCCAAGATACTTTATATTATTTGTGATTATTGTGAAGGGTGTTGTTTCCTTAATTTCCTTCTCAGCATGTTCATCCTGTGTGTAGAGGAAGACTACTGATTTGTTCGAGGTAATTTTATATCCAGTCACTTTGTTGAAGTTGTTTATCAGCTGTAGGAATTCTCTGGTAGAAATTTTGGGGTCACTAATGTATATGATAATATCATCTGCAAATAGTGATACTTTGACTTCTTCCTTTCTGATTTGTATTCTTTTGATCTCCTTTTGTTGTCTAATTGCTCTATCTAGAATTTCAAGTACTATATTGAACATATAGGGAAGGAGTGGGAGGTCTTGTCTTGTCCTTGATTTTAGTGGGATTGCTTCAAGTTTCTCTCCAGATAATTTGGTGTTGGCTGTTGGTTTGTTGTATTGCTCTTATTATGTTTAGGTATGGGCTTTGAATTCCTGATCTTTCCAAGACTTTTAACATGAAGGTGTGTTATATTTTGTTGAAGACTTTTTCAGCATCTAATGAGATGTTCCTGTGATTTTCTTTTCTTTTGAGGCTGTTTATATAGTGGATTACATTGATGGATTTCCATATGTTGAACCATCCTGGCATCCCTGGGATGAAGCCTACTTGATTTTGGTGAATGATTGTTTTGATGTGTTCTTGAATTTGGTTTTTGAGAATTCTTTAAGTTTATTTTCATTGATATTCATACATGAAGTTGGTCTGAAGTTCTCTTTCTTTTTGGCTTATATATCAGCATATCAAAATAAATTAGATAGTTTTCCTTTTGTTTCTACTTTCTGGAACAGTTTGAAAAGGATTGATAGTAGATCTCCTTTGAAGGTCTAATAGAATTCTACACTGAAATGATCTGGCCCTGAGCTTTTTTGTTATTGTTTGGAAGAGTTTTAATGACTGCTTCTATTTCCTTAGGGGTTATGGAACTGTTTAGATAGTTTATCTGGTCATGATTTAACTTTGGTACCTGGTATCCGTCTAGAAAATCATCCATTTTATCTGTACATTTCCCAGTTTTGTTTAGTATATGCATTTGCAGTAGGATCTGATGGTTTTTTTAATCTTCTCATTTTATGTTATGTCTCCCTTTTCTTTTCTGATTTTGTTAATTTGGATACTGTATCTGTGCCAATTAGTTTGGTTTAGAGTTTATCTATCTTGTTGATTTTTTCAAAGCAACAGCTGATAGTTTTATTGATCTTTGTTTATAGTTGGTTGATTTTGTCCCTGAGTTTGGTTACTTCCTGCTGTCTACTCCTCTTGGGTGTTTGTTTCTTTCTGTTCTAGAGCTTTCAAATGATCTGTTAAGTCACTAGTATAGGATCTCTCCAATTTCTTTATGAAGGTACTAATTGCTATGAATTTTCCTCTTAGCACTAATTACATTATGTTTCAAGTTTTGATATGGTATGTCTTCATTTTTGTTAAATTCTAGAAAGTGTTTAATTTTTTATTAAATTCTTTCCTAACAGATTTATCATTAATCAGAATAATTATCATTATTCAGTATCTGTGAGTATGTGGACTTTCTGTTGTTTTTGTTCTTGAAGACCAGCCTTAGTACATGGTGATCTGATAGAATGCACAGGATTATTTCAGTCTTCTTGTATCTGTATTTTGTTTCGTGCCTGATTATAAGGTCAGTTTTGGAGATGGTACTATGAGGTGCTAAGAAGAATATATATTCTTTTGTTTTAGGATGAAATGTTCTGTAGTTATCTACTAAATCTATTTGGTTCATTACTTCTGTTAGTTTCACAATGTCTCTCTTTAATTTCTGATTCCATGATCTGTCCATTGGTAAGAATTGGGTGTTGAAGTCTCATACTATTACTGTGTGAGGATCAGGTATGTTTTTAGCTTTAGTAAAGTTTCTTTTAGAAATGTGTGTGCCCTTGCATTTGGGGAATAGGTGTTCACAATTGAGAGTTCATCATGGTGGATTTTTCTTTTGATGAGTATGAAGATTCCTTCCTCATCTCTTTTGATAACTTTTGGGTGAAAGTCTATTTTAGTGGGTATTAGAATGGCTACTCCAGCTCGTTTCTTCGGACCATTTGTTGGAAATAAAAATTCTAAACTTTTACTCTGAAATAGTGGCAATCTTTGTCACTGAGGTGTGTATGTTTCTTGTACGCACAAAAATGCTAGATCCTGTTTATGTATCCACTCTGTTGCCCTATGTCTTTTTAATTGGGAATTGATTCCATTGATGTTGAGAGATATTAAAGACCAATGATTGTTTGTTCCTGTTAGTTTTGTTGTTACAGGTGGTATTATGTTTTTGTAGTTCTCTTCTTTTGGGTAGGTTTTGAGATGATTATTTTCTTGATTTTTCTTGGGTGTAGTTTCCCTCTTTGTATTGGTGTTTTCCTTCTATTATCCTCTGTAGGGCTGGATTAGTGGAAAATATTGTTTAAATTTGGTTTTGTCATGGAATATTTTGGTTTCTCCACCACTGATGATAGACAGTTTTGCTAGCCTGGGCTGGCATTTGTATTCTATAGTATCTTCTACGACTGAGAATCTCTCTTCTATTCCTTGTATTCTGTTTGTGATGCCTGCATCTATAATTCTTGATCTCTTTCCTGGGCTTTCCATCTCCACAGTTGCTTCCCTTTGTAATTTCTGTTTCCACTTTAAGATCCTGATTTGTTTTGTTCAATTCATTAACCTGTTTGATTGCGTTTTTCAGTATTTCTTTAGGGACTTATTTGTTTCTTCTCTAAGGCCATCTACCTTTTTGCCTCTGTTTTCCTATATTTCTTTAAGAGAGTTATCTATATCTTCCTTAAAGTCCTCTATCATCTTCATGAGGTGAAATTTTAGGTTGGAGTCCTGCTTTTCAGCTGTGTTAGGGTAACCAGGGCTTGCTGGGTTCTGATGGTCCAAAAAGCATTGGTTTCTGTTGCATATGTTCTTGTGCTTGCCTCTCACAATCTGGGTATTTCAGCTGTTAGCTAGCCTTGATGTCTAGGACTGGATCCTATCCCACCTGTGAGCCTGTACACCTGGTTGTGATGAAACTCCTGGTACTCAAGTTGTTTCCAGTTGTGGGAGGGGGTCTGGAGCACCAGCCCTGCTGTGGGCCAAGTTGTGGGCTGGAAGGAAGATGTGTCTCCAGCAGGGCAGGCAGATAGGGTCTGCTTCCACTGGGCCCCACAGGGGTCCCACTGTGATCCTGGTTGTGTAGAAGCACCTAGGAGTCAAGCTGTCTTTGAGTATGGGAAGGGATCTGGGGCACAGTCTCTGCCCTAGGTGGGGGTTGTTGGCCCGAAACCTTGGTGGTTTTTTAAGTAGAAATTTTTCTCTAAAAATTTCAAAGATATTCTCTCTCTCTCTCTCTCTCTCTCTCTCTCTCTCTCTCTCTCTCTGTGTGTGTGTGTGTGTGTGTGTGTGTGTGTGTGTGT
>NW_021604579.1:7071970-7084587 GCF_004785775.1 Grammomys surdaster | reverse complement strand
TGTGTGTGTGTGTGTGTGTGTGTGTGTGTGTGTGTGTTTTCACTTTTAGAGCAAGGGACCTATTCACATTGATGAATTGATTTGTGGATTTACAATGTTGGTTGAATTTTCTAGTCCACATTTGAAAAAGTTTTATTATCTTTCCTTTTAAGATTTTTTTATAAACTCAAAAATATGTTAAGCCAAGTACTGATCAACTATAGGAAAATTGAGAATTGTATTTGAAAGTTTTGACTCTGGAATCCAAATGATCATCTGCTGAGGTCTAGTTATATTCAAAAACAAAGTGAAACAAAACAAAAATTGTCTTAGCATGAGGATATTTGGAAGATCAGGTTTCAACATTTTATTCTATCTTCCTGATAAAAAATAAAATAAATAGATAAATAAATAAATAAATAAATAAATAAATAAATAAAATTCCATAATTTAAAAATGCATAAAGGAAACAAAAAATTTAACATATGTTTGTATGTACATACTATATTTACAACATTTCTACCACTGCCTTTTCAGCCTTTCAAGGTTAAGCATCACCCATGTCCCCAATCTTTGGTTCAAATCCATGGTCTATTCTGTCCTACAAACACACACACATGAACACACACACACACATACACACACAAACACACACACATACCCTACTTAGTCCTTTTAGTGTTGACCATATATATAGGTGTTTAAGACTGACTATTTGGGAATGAGTAACCTATGAGGGGGTTGGTTCATGGAAAAGACTGATTCTTCTCTTTGTCAGGAACTATTAATTGCTTGTAACTCTTCATCGAAAGGTGAAACTTTGTGAGATTTTCCCCTTTTACATAACCATGTCAACCTGTGTTGTTATTATTCTAGTCTTACTTAAGTGACTATATTGTTGAAGTTTCATGGGTCCAGCTATACTGTTATATAGAAAACATCATCTCATAGCTGTAATCCTGGTCCTCTGGCTCCTACAGTTTTATCACCCATATGTAATGAAAATTTTTGCTTCTTTAAAATCTCAGTGATGTTATGTGAATAAGTTTTTAATACCAGGTGCAGGATATAGGGTTCTTCAGATGGTCCACAACCACTAACTATGATTTGTCTCTTGCTCTAAGAGGGGTGTAAGTTTTGCCACTTGCAGATATTTTATGTTTTAAATTCTGGGGACTCTTGTGTTATCATGGCCTTTGCCATCTGTAACCTTGGGGTTTTCCATTTGTCCATTTTTCCCCAAAATAATGACTCTGAAACTTCTTACATATTCTCAAATGCCTAGACCAAAGCTTTATGTCTGTCCTACTAGATCATAACTTAATGATCCATTATTTTATTCTATGTTCTGCCAAATGGATGGTTACCTAGTCCCCAGTTGCAAGTGACTATCTGTCTTCCTCTGTCTGGGGTGAATCCACTCCTGCACCTGTCTCTCCCTCAGAATCCTCCGTGTACCAGAACTTCCACCTCCATATTTTCTGCCTAAGCTAATAGGACAACAGCAGTTTTATTGGCATGTTATTCTTCCATACAGGACAAAAGAATCTTTCTACACTCCAGAGAAGGTATAAATGTGAGATCCCTGAAAGGGCATGTAGTGGTTGTTGCTCTGCCTGCTACTGCCCCTGCTGCTGCTTGTTCCTGCTGCTATTTTTGTTATTGCTGGATTTATGGGTTGTTGGATTGCTGAATTTCTAGATTTCTGGATTGTTGGGTTGCTGTTTGCTGAATTGCTGGTTGCTAGTGGGAGATATTCTGACAATAAAGATTGTACTTGCCCCCAAGGAACTTGATACCCTAATCAGCAGGAAATAGTCAAAAGAAGTCTATAGGCCCTTTCCCCAATAGCCTTCTTTCTCTCCTTCCTAGTGTTTAGGATTGGAAGGGATTAGGATGGAATAAGATTAAGAAGGGTGATAGGTAAAAGAACCCAATAAATCGGCCCCAAATTGTGAGCCTACACCTATATTCTGTGATATTCCTTATGCCATAGGTATAGGAGTTATTTTGTAGATGTATTAATCAGATCTGTGTACCCCACCATTCTCTGATTCTCTGCATTTTGGTGTACTGAGAATTTCTGTAGTATTATCCATATGCTTCGAAAAGTAGTCTTTGATAATAGGTGAGAGCTACACCTTTCTGTAGATAAAAGAATACATCTAAGAATGTAGTTAGAAATTATACTGGTTTAGGAAAATGGCAGCAGTTGTAGGATTTTTTTTAAACAAGGTTTCCCTGTGTTACATTCCTTTGTAACTAGAACTGTGAACTCCTAGAACTCACTTTGTAGAGCAGGTTAGCCTCAAACTTGAAGACATCTATCTGCTTCTGCCTCCCAAGGGCTGGGATTAACTATGTGCACCACCCCACCTGGTTCAGTATAAGGTCTCAAGGATAAATTTAAGTATGCAGTGGATAAAAAAATTATAAAATAAAAAAGAATATTTAATTGAAAACTTTAAAGCTTATGAATAAAATCACATACAAAGTCTCACTTCATTTAAAGAATAAGAAAACTTAGAATCACTCAGAGAAAGAATGAAATAATATGAAAGAAGAGTCAACTACTAAGCTGAAAGAAATTATCTTAACAACCATTTAGCAGTAATGGAAATCATTCACATTTCTGAAGGGGAACAGTTGATGAGTCACCACTGAAGTCATATATAAAATGAGAACTTTTTTCAGGTATGCTGAAAAAAAGTTAACCCACAGAAAAAAAATGTGTTTGTGTGTTTGGGGGAATTTAGAGGACTTCTCTGAGCAAAGCTCTCATGTTTTGGTTCTTAATTCTCTTCCCAGAAGTGTTCACAGTGACTGGACTAAAGGAAACAATTGTGGCTCCGGTTGGTACAATGCTTGAGCTCAGCTGTCAGTTGTCTCCACCACAAAATGCCCAGCACATGGAGATTCGCTGGTTCCGGTCCCACTATACACAACCTATTTATCTCTATGAGGATGGCAAAGACATGTTTGGAAAAATTATCCCCAAATATGTGGAGAGAACAGAACTCTTGAAGGATGCCATTGGAGAAGGGAAAGTGACCCTCAGGATCTTTAATGTCAATCCTGATGATGATGGGCAATATCATTGCATCTTCAAAAATGGCAAGTTCTATGAAGAGCACATCACAGAAGTCAAGGTTACAGGTAACCATAGATTCCTCTGAGAGCAATTTCTAAATTCATTCACTGAATTACATATAAGAAAAAAGGTTACTCATAAATTCTACAAGGAATTGAATCTTATATGGTTTTGTTGATTTTTATAGTCTAAAGATTTAACTCAGCAGTTTCGATTAATAAAAAGCAAATATTTTACTGAAAGAAAACTAAATGAGATAAAGAAAACTTTCCTCACCTGAATTATTTAGAACAAGTTGTTAATTGAATTTTTGTCTCCCTACCTTCCTACCTGGTGCTTTCTCTTTTAATTGATTTATTCTATCATTTGGAGACCAACAGAGTTTTGACAATCTTTATATCTGCAGACACTGGAGTTAACATGGAGGAGGAGTGGTTCTTTTTCTCTTTCCATTCACTGTGTGCTACTGGTTTCTCTTTGTTTACAACCAGCTGGGAACTCCCGGGTTCAAATTCTTGTTCATCCTCCTACTACCAAAGGTGTAATTGTGGAGTGTCACTCAGGAGGTTGGTTCCCACGGCCTCACTTGGAATGGAGAGACAGCAGAGGAGAGGTCATTCCAGCTGCATCAAAATCTCATTCACAGAACAGAGACAAACTGTTCAATATGAAGATAACCCTTCTCCTTAGAGACAGCTCCTTCAGGAATGTTACCTGTTGCCTTTGGAACCCCCTAACAGGCCAAAAGGAAAGCACAAGCATTGTTCTACCAGGTATAATTCATGTATTCACTCTTGAAATAATAATCATTTTATGTAATTTAGACTTGAAACAAATCTTACATGATTTCTTCACTTGGTTTTAGGCCATTAATTTCCCTTCATTTTATTTATCATCTGATCTGTTGTCCAATTAATTGCCTTTGCTAGATTCATTTCTTTCATCATTTTCCTAATATTGGAGATTTTAGTGTACAAAATTCTGGGTTTTGTCCTAAAGTGTTGCTTGATGTTTTTTGATCTTTAGCTATATTGATGCTCATTTTTAAAATGTTTTATCAATAGTATTTATTGTAAAAGAATACAAATGGCTAAGAAACGCATAAGAAAATGTTCAACATCTTTAGCCATTGAGGAAATGTAGATTAAAACACCTTTGAGATCTCATGTCAGTCAGAATGGCTAAAGAAAAATATGACAAATGCTAGTGTGGCTGTGGAGAAGGGGGAATTATTATTACTGGTGGTAAAAAATGCAAACTGGTAAAATCACTGTAGAAATCAGTGTGAAAATTACAAAAAAGCTAAAACTAGATGTGTCATATTATTCACTCTTGGGTATATATCCCAAAGAATATGCATCTTACTATAGACTTACTTGCACATGTTCATTGCTGGTTTTTTCCCACAATATCCAGGAAATAGTCAGAAATAACCTAGATTTCTATCAATCGAAGAATGGATATTGAAAAAAATTATTTATATAATGGGATATTATTTAGCCATTATAAAAAATAAAACAAAGTTGTTTTTGTTACTAAGACTGCAGTATAATTGGAGGTCAGCTATTGTAATAAATCTAGCAAATACAATCAACTACAGATCCTGATTGTAGAGATAGGTTCATTTAATGGTGCTCGTGAGAATGTACACTGTTCTAACCACTATGGAAATAGATGTTGAGGTTTAAAAAAAACTGCAATAGGTGGGTGGGGAGATGGCTTATTGGTTAACAGCATTTGTGATACCTACAGAGGATCCATGTTCAGTTTCTAGTTCCTAGAACATACATTGTGGCTCACAACCATCTTTAATTCCATTTATTAGAGGATTCCCATATTCTATTCTTATGTCCATGAGGACCAGGCATGCACATAGCTCATATATCTATACATGTACACACACACACACACACACAACACATACACACATACACAAGTATGTGTTTATCAGTATAAATGGATAGATAGATACATATATATATGCAAAGCACTCATATTCATAGAATAAAATAAATAAATCTTTTTGAATTATTTATAAAGTCTGCAAATAGAATTAACTTATATGAGCTATACTCCATATATGCCACTTAATTATGTACAACAAATGACTCCAGTAGTGCATACACACCTATATTTACTGCATCGCTTATAATAGACAACTTGTGAGTACATAAGTGGGTAGGGAAATGTGGTATGTAATTTTATTTAAACATAAAGAAGAAAAATTGCATTATTTGCTGGAAAACAAGTGCAGTCATTAGTTACATAAAATGAAATAAGACAAATTTAGAAATATGGATATCACATGTTTGCTGTAGAAGAGAAGAATGAGGAAAGGAAAATGAAGGGAAGGGAAGGGGAGTATGTAAAATGTGATTATTAAATTATCAAATTTTTAAACCTGGATCTAAATGTCATGACTATATATCAATTTTAAAAATAAATTAACTACATCAATATGTGATGCGCATACATCTGTAAAAATTATATCTTCTTGATTAACTACCTGTTCCCTTTATCAATATATAGTATGTTATATATTTTAACAGAGACAGACATTCCTAAATTTTGCTTAAATCTACCTTGTCAAATATAAGTCTTCCTGATGTCATGGTTTACTTTCTATGACTGTGATAAACACCATGACCAAAAGCAAATTGTGAGGAAAAGATTGATGTGCCTTACACTTCAGGGCACAGTCCATCATTAGGGGAAGTCTGGGCAAGAACTGAAGTAGAGGTAAGAACATAAAGAAAAGTTGATTATTAGATTGTTCTCCATGGCTTTATCAGTTTGTTTTCTCATTGAACCTGGACCAGCTGACCAGTCTTGTCACATCTTACCAGTGGGAGAAGTTCTCCCACATTCATCATTTCCTCTCTCCAACATTAATCATCAGTTTAAAAAAAATGTCTAACAGATATGTCCATATTCTAACCTGAAGGAGGTAATTCCTCAGCTGATATTCTTTCTTCCCAGATCTGTGTAGTTTTTGTAAAGTTGACATAAAAACAAACCAACATACCTGAGTTTTTATTGTTTCTACTCTTTAGACCCATAGTTTTACCATCCTTCAGTGAGAACCCTGGCATTTCATGTGTCCTGGGAGTTTAGACAGACTGAAGCACTGAGTTTGAACTAACTTTGTGTTAGTTCCCTAGAAATCCTATGTCTGAACCTTGTGGAGGGGAGAGAAAAGTTTGTCTTTACCTCTTCTCCTTCAGTCAGAGAGAGTGCCCTTCATTCTTTTCGCCAACTTCATACTAATTTATACCTATCCTACTTTTCACGCAGTTCATATCTGTCTCATCAAACTGCCCTAAACTTACCAATTCAAGGAGATAGTATTAGAGATGTCTTGCATTCACCATTCCTAATAATGCTGGTCCAAACACTCTGCATACTTGATATGTAAAATGTGTGGCTTTCTATTTCAGATGAAATGTTTTCTTGGAATTTTATTTGGAATATGATTGTTGGTGTAATTCTGACTATGATGACACTCTTCATCATAATGCCTAGTACTAAACTACAAATCCTAGAAGGTAAGTAAGTTTTCAGGATGAGAGATGCAAAGAAGAAAGGTAGCTAATGCTGAATGACAATCCAGAAGCTTATCTGGAAGGATATTATAAATGTATGGATCATACATTAGACACATATATCTTTATCTTTATCTTGGTCTATAATTATCTTTAAAAGCCTGTGCTTCATTTGCATTAGTATAGATGAAACTTCCTTTCGCTGTAGTGATAGATACAGAAAAAATTGAAAAGTTATTTAATACTCAATATCCAACATCTGTACATCCTTCTTTCTTGACTTTTAAATTCCAATGAGCTTATTGAGGGTGGAAAGTAAAGTCCTAAACTGTGCATTGCAGAAATGCCTGCAAAAGATTCCTTCAGTGAAACACAAGGAAAACTGAACCTATAGAAAGAAGTATGCCAGTTGAACTATATAGGTTTTCTTTTCCTATCTGGAAAAATGCCATTCGTAGCCAGAGCTATATTGAGAGGAAGTGGACCTGGAGGATAATTAGAAAATTTTAAACACAAGTATAAACTTGTTTAGGGTTTAAGAGTGTGTTAATTTTAGTAATGAACTGACACATTGACTCATACGTAGCTCTAGCTTTCCAGTGCATATTCAAGGCCCCCGAGGTTCATTTATAGCTTATTCATTAGTTAAGGATTTGGGTGTTGGCACTTCTGAGTTTCTTTGCTACTCATTTTCTTCCCTTTTCATTTTCAGTTGCTTTTCTGCCCTGAACTCGATTGTCTGAGCTAAAACTGATCCTATTCTCCAAAACTGTATCTGACCCACGTAGCAGAAATCACAAACTCACTATGTTTATTCTTGTTGATTGATGTTTGGCAAAAACAAACACATATTTAGCTTTTTCACTTCATGATACCACCTACATTTTTACACAAATGGAGTTTTTGTTGCTGTTTCTCTTCATCATAGTTGAACATATAATTGAACTGCATAATTGAACGTATTTCCTTCTTCAAAATATCAGTACCCTCTTGTAGTCAGAACTTTTCTAAATAGGCATTTGCCCACCAAATCCCCTCCAATTATTAAGTCTTTATCTATGATGCATCTTTAGCTGGTAACATTATTTATCTTATCTTCAAGTGCTTCTAGATTATTCTAAAGGAAGCAGAGTTGATTTAATAGTAGAAATTATTGTATCATCATAAGATGCTAGCAATTAATGGGACTTCACTCTGACAAACCTTAATCCAAAAGCTTTATAATTAATAAGGCTTATAATCTAAGTTGTATATATTTAATTAACTATTATTAATAAAGAATTACCAATCAAAATTATGAACATAAAAATTAAATACTAAACCTAAATCATACAGACACTAATAATAGGATAAAATACTTATAAATCATACAAATACACTTGTCATACCACCAATGGCTTTTATTTCCCAGCATCCAGAAAAGGAATTGCTACCGCTAGGAAAGCTACCAGTCTTGAAGAAGCTTTCAGTTCAATTTCATCTCTCTTTTTTCTCTTTGTCTTGCGGTGAAAGTGTGTGGCCTATTCAGTAATAGTATTTCACTACCAGGTTCTGGTGAGAACTCAAGAGCAATCACTATAGTTTATATAGTTTTGAGAGGCTCTGAGGTCTCTCTGACAAGCAGCACAGAGAGATACCCCATATATACATAAGTATTTCCCTTAATAACCTACACAGAATGGGTATTGCATTATCCATCTGTGCAGAATACCATCATTCAAACTATTTTAAAATTGCTTTTATTTATCTTCCAAAATATGTTACTATATGATTTTTAAGAACATCATTACTATTGATTAATCTTCCCTGTACGCCCTTATTTTCATCAATCTCCAATCAGCAACCAGCTTAAATTTTTCACCTACAGTATTCCTCACTACTACTTACATATCATATTAGTTACACTATTCCTACTCTCTGAAGCTCTTGTCACACACATACAGACACACAACATGGGGGTGGGGAGAGAGAGGGAGGCAGGGAGGGAGGGAGGGAGAGAGAGAGAGAGAGAGAGAGAGAGAATGAGAGAGATCACCACAGAAACTTCTAAGTAAAACATACAAATCACAAAAGTCAAGATGGCTCAGTAGATAGAGGTGCTTTTTGGTCTGAGTTTCATCCCCAACACCCATATGATAGAAAGACAAATTAACCCTTAGAAGTTGTCACCTGATTTCCACCTGCACAAGAGCACACACACACACACACACACACACACACACACACACTCACTTACACTCACACAAATAAAAAAAAATTTTTCAGCATAGGATACTCATAAGAGAGACAACATATGCCATTTGTCTTTCTGTCCCTGTCTTACCACACTCAATATAAACTTTCTAGTGACATCCATATGCTACAATTTTTATACTTTTATGCTGAAGAAAAGTCCTTTGTGTATATGTACCACATGTTATTATCAGTTGATTAACGTCCAAGCTAATTTCATGTCTCAGCTATTAGAATAGCAACAAGCATATATTTACAAGTATCTCTGTAGCACAATAGTCTTTTAGGTGTTCATGAATGATAGATATGAATAATACGGTAATTCTTTTAGTTTTCTGAGAAAACGTTACATTCATTTTCATAGTGGCTGCATCAGTTTACATTCCTGCTAACAGTGAATTAAGAGTCACTCTTTCTCAAAATCAATGTCACCATTTGTTGTCAATTCTTTTTTTTAATGATAGACACACTAAGATGAGATAGAATCTCAATGTGGTTTTAGTTTAATTTCAGCGAAATGAATCATTCCTGCATCTCTGGTGTGGTGCCAAGTTGATAATGAATGTCTTTTCGTTGTGTTCATAAATTCTGCTTCCAAGACATTACTGAGAATTTTGACACCTCTAGTCATCAAAGAAACAACGTAATATTTCACAAATGACAATTACAACCATGAACATTATATTCTGCTGTCTAATTAGCCCACTGATGGATGGGTGAGAGAAAGACAAATCTGATTTGTCTTCTCTAAATATGTTTGTTCTCAACCTGAGACCATCCCCATCCTATAGTCAGCTGTGTTTTTCATTCCTGTAACCAACAGTTTTCTGATCTTTTACTTCTTGACCTTAGCACTGTTTGAAATACATACAGAAAGATGACATTAAATGTAGAACTTGTCTTTTTTTTCTTAATTCAACGTTTCTACTAACTGTTGGTGAATTTGTACAAGAGTGTTGCAGTTTCTCTCGTAATGCAGCAAGCTCCCAAACAATTGAGACTGGACTATTATATTTATTTAACAAGCTTTAAGGGCACAACAACTTAGCAGTATTACTCTAATACTCTCAGCTAATCTGGCTACCTCTCAGCCAAAATCCCAGTGATACTTTCATTGTAGTACTGATGTAGCCCTCAGGCCTCCAAGTATTTTCTCATGGTATCTCTTGGACTCTCTCCCATGGAGAATCTTCACTTCTCTCTCCTTCCCCCTCTCCTGACTGGGAGGAAGTCCAGCCCTCTTCTCCCCATTGCTCGCTCATTGGCTGATCAGCTAGCCTTATTGACCAATCAGGAAATAATTGGGGAGTCATGTTTACATAACATTGGGACAGGAAATTCTTAGAATCAAGATTGTAATCAGATATGGGGGTACAGACACTAGCATTTGAATAATACATTATGCCTGCAACCAACCAATAATCAGTGATTTTAACACTTTGTTTCTTTAGGTTGCTCCTACAAATTCAGCTCTCCTTGGATTGTGGCCATGTTTCTAATAATTTTTTCAATTATTGTGCCCAGATTACTCATCTTGTATTTGTACAAAAAAAGAGAGAGAGGTATGTGATATAAAGAAGATGTTATCTTTTAATGTCTTTTTTCCCCCAAATGCCCAGTCACAGCTTAATGAACATAGAATGGCAGCAGCTTAAATTTCAGGAAAAATAGACCCTTGGAAAACATCGTGACATTTAGATTCCAACCTCTGGGACTGTTTGGATTTAATGATATAAAGTGATGATGTGTTTGCCACCAAACAGGTTTTTCAGTTTGACTTCATCACTACCTAATGAGTTAAGTTGAGTACTTCATGTCTTTAGGCTAAATTAAATAATAATTGATAACTCTTAAATATCTTAGGTCACAGATTTCTGTTTGTAATTGATGCAAAAAAAAATGATCTGCTTGTCAAAATTATCCACATCTACACATAATTTTTTCTCAGTTTATTGATGGACATAAACACTTATAATATATTCTTTTCTTTCTCTTTGAATAGGAAATTGAAATGGTAAATTGGGAAAGTTTTGGGATAGCTGAATGTAGCATATTTAAAATGTTTTCTACTTTACTTCTAATCAGTGAGATAAAGTAATTAATTAAAGTAAATTCAACTGTACATTAATAGTCCCAATGTAGAAGTCTGAAATTAGAGATTTTTTACAATGGTTTTCTGTTATGAATTGAAGACACAAAACACCTTTAAAAATTAAGATGAAATTTATTTGCAATTATCATACACTGTGGCCTGCTATGTTCACATAAACGTTTAAGACATCATGATAACAAGTTAGTCATAAAAGAACAAACATTCTACCATACTACCTATGCAAGGCCTTTCTATGTCAAATCTGTGCAAGGGTAAAATAAAGTCGTGGTTGCTTGAGAGATAAAAATCCATTCTGGAAATAGCTATTACTAGCACTTACACAAAAATATGAACACATTCACTATTCAAATAAAGAAGTAAAAAAATAACTAGCATAGTAAAATTTATGTATGTACATTTTACAAAAATAAATAAATTTGAGGTTAACCTATTATAAAATTAAAAGAAGTAATTGACTCTAAAAAAGATTTTAGAACAACTTTTAGAGCAAATATTAACACATAATTTCAATGTGGAATGCTTCTCTAATTTTCACAAGAAAGCTAGGATTAAGCAATTGTTATCATTTCTACTGTTTTTATCAAGGACTTGTATATTTACATAGCTAAATAGAAGTTAGATGCATGTTGCATACTAACAATATGCAAAATGCTATCGTGGACATAAAGATACATGTATTTCTTCTAGACTCTGGTTTTAATTCGTAGTAGGTGTACACTAAGAAGAGGAGCATCAGAATCCTATGATACCTCTATTTGCACACATTTACTGAATTGTTTTTCAATTTTCTAGTGTTCATTTAACATTCCCACCAAGCATATGTAAGAGTCTATGTCCTGGCCAACATCAGATCATTTTTATATATAAGACTCCAAATGGGCAATAACTCATTACAGGTTTTTTTTCCTAGTAATATTGAGTGTTTTGAGTGAGTTTTGTGTGTTCATACATCCTTTTTGAAGAAAGTTTAAGTCATTTTCTAATATTTAGATAATGTTTGGTTTGACTGTTAGTGTCAGAAACTCTCTGTTTTATCAACAGATAATCACTGTTATTCTTTCTGCAGGTTGCCCTTTTCTTTGTCAAGAATGCCTTTAAATGTGCAGCTTAAAAAAATGCAGTCCAATTTTTCTTCCATTTCTTTTGTTGTCTGTGTCTTTGATATTGTATCTAAGAAATCAATGCCAAAGTAAATGTAAAACATTTTTCCTTTGTTTGCCTCTAAGGGATATAATAGTCAGACAATTTGGGCATTATGTTATTTATGTATGGACACATATGGATAGCCAATTTTCCTGAACTGTTTCTTGAAATGATTATGTATTACCCAGTAAAAGATATTGGTACCCTTAACAAAAGTAATTATTATTCTATGAGATACAGACTCTCTGAGACATTCCACTGGCCCCTATGTTTATCCTCGTGTTAGTACCACAATATTAAACACTTTGGTGTGATGAATTGATACAAAAGGGTAGCAGACTTAAGATCCATGGGTATTATTTCAATTGGGGGACAGTGTGCTGTTAAGATGAAGATTTTTTTAACAGAAGGACTTGATTCTGTTTGTTTACATTCCTGTGATATAAAGTGGTCAGAACACACTTGTTTCCCTTCCTTCCTTCCTTCCTTCCTTCCTTCCTTCCTTCCTTCCTTCCTT
>NW_021604579.1:6976415-7071960 GCF_004785775.1 Grammomys surdaster | reverse complement strand
CTTCCTTCCTTCCTTCCTTCCTTCCTTCCTTCCTTCCTTCCTTCCTTTCTTTTCATTTTTGTTTTTGTTGTTGTTGTTTTATCTTGGTTTTTGTTTTGTTTTTCAAATAGCCCTGGCTGTTCTGGACTCCTTTTGTAGAGCAGGCTGGCTTCAAATTCACAGAGATCTGCCTGCCTCTGTCAATTGGGTGCTGAGATTAAAGGCATGCACCACCATGCCCAGCCAGGGTACACATTCTTGATATCTATAGGACAAAAATCAATGCATTTGTCAACATATATTTTACGAACATTTTCCCACTGTATGGAAGTTGTTTAATTTTCATAACATGAGTCTTGAAAAGAAAAAAAGCTGTTTTATTCAAGCTAAATATATATAATATAAAATTTACCATCTTAATAATGTCAATGTTATTAAGTATGTTTTCAAGTACATTTTCATTTCTATGCAAACATCATCACTATCTATTTCCAAAATATTTTTTCTTTCTAAACCTTTAGTAACTCCCTGACTTTGGCTATCCCTACCTCCAGTTCCTGGAAATTATCATCCTACTTTTTTCCTGTATATTCTTAATTAGATTAAGTGCTTTATATAGTAGGCTCCTGTAATGTTTGTTTTTGAACTGATATTTCATTCAGTATAATAGTTTCAAAGTTTATTTCTTATTTTTCATACTGTAGAATTTCTTTCTTAAGTTAAAAGTACATTGTATTACTATTAGATATTTTGCTTATCCATTCATCCACTGATGGGCACTTCAGATGCCTACATGTTCTAGTTGTTACACAAAATGCTACTATGAACCTAGACATACAAATAAATATCTCTTCTAGATCCCACTTTAAATTCTTTGGTAATATAACAAAAATGTAAATTTTGAGTCTTCTAATATGTATATACTTTCTATTTTCTGAGTAACTATCAAGTCATTAGTCAGTTTAATAATTACAGCTAATTTAAGTAAGTAGTTTCTAATCAACATAATTATCTCTCTGAGGCAAAGGGAAGGGGGAGGGGAGTGAAGAACTCTGGGAGGGGGAACCAGGAAAGGGATGACATTTGGAATGCAAATAAATAAAATAATTAATTTAAAAATCTAATTATGAATTAATGAAAAAGGTTATGTGTAATTGTCAACATTAGTATTACTATCACAGAGACAAATAATCAGTTTGGAAATCTGAGAATGGTTTTCACTTCATAATCACCTAGGAAATGTACTTCTAATGGAGGTTTATGCTGTACATGAGCATACTACTTTTGAAACTTGTAAGATCATCAACGTCAGAGAGTCTACTCCTCCTGACAGCACTATTTCACCATAACCTTTAGTATACCCTGGGCTCTCATCACTTGATAAAGGAGACAAAAGTGTAATATATATGCATGAATCCTCAGGTTCTGGCCAGCTTGATCATGTGTAATGCTACTCTGAACAGAATAATGATTATTTGCTTTCTCACATCTTCTAGACCTAACCCAAATATGTTCATCTTTAAATTCATCTATATGACCCAAAATCTTTTCTTCCCCAACTATGTATATCTAAAAGTACAGAATAATAGGATCCTGAAAAGTGGATTTATCAAAAATCTGTAATGAAGCCTTCCTTTCTATGCTTTGAATTTCCTAATTCTTGTATCTCCACCCAGTCTTCTTTTCAGATACACAGTTTGACCTGGATTCTATGTGGTTGGATGATATGACTATGATCCTGAGCATGATTCTGGTGTGCGTTGTCATGATAATTTTCTGTATTTATTCCATTCTGAGGTAAGTGGTGTGGGAAAGGTAGGAACTCAAATGGTGGATGTCTAGATAGCCAGAAATTTGGCTTTCTGTTCCTTGTGTTAAGAAGGGAAATAAGAGTTATTTAAAGACTTCTAAGTCATAGCCTTCTTGGGACACTTGGAGTCTTTAGTAACACCAGTGTTGATGCTTTAGATGCCAAGGACAATCTCGGCTCTGAATACACATTGTGACAATTGTCCTGGGTAAACATTGAAAGGCCACTATGTTTGATCCAGATAGTCTCAAAAGCTTCTGGCCACTGGGCTCCTTGGTATATTTATATAATTTCTTCACACTTGATTTCAAAAATTGAACTACTCTACTAGTGACATATTTATTTACAGGAGTTAGACTAAAAATATATCTGAATCTTTATTCAATATAAGTTTATATTGTTGAAACATCTGCTAACATCTGCCCATGGTTAAAAGTTCTTGTTTTGTTCTGCAAATACAAAGTCCATGTGAAAAAATGAAGAGACTATAGAGTAATAACCCAGGAAGGAAATTTTAATTTATTGATTATTGTACTTTACCAATATCCTACAGTCCCCAAAACCCTAAAAAATCTATCTAAAGCTGTGTTTATGTTTAATAATATACCTTTTATTGGCAATACCTCTCCTCTCATGTACAAATATCTGATGGTTATTGTGGACAATAAATCTATTTTATTTTACTTTATGTGTATGCATGTTTTGCATGCATATATGTCTGAGCATGTATATACACTGCCCACAGGTATTAGAGTTACAGTCAGCTGTAAGATGTCATGTAAATGCTGAGAATCAACTCAGGTCCTCTAGAAGAGCAAACAGTGCTCCTAACCTTTGAGCCTGGTGATATTTTTTCTTAAGCAAAACAGTATATGTTAAGGTACTACCTATGTGTCAAGCTTGCTATGGGTATCTTTTTCCCATATGAGCAAAGCCTTTGGAATTTCTTAATGGGATATAAAAGGTCACACCTAGAATACTGGTGAGGAATCAGACTTCTTTCATCAGTGTGCATATCTTTCTTGATATTCGTGTCACCTATGTTTATTTCTCTAAGGAGAAACAACGAAGTTGTATTTTTACAGTCACAAGGACAAGTTAATAATAGACAAAAGTAGTATAGAGCCCATAGCAAATATTCATTAATTCAAGTGAGATTTACCCATTAACCCAATGGTACTACCAACAGGATTGGAATCAGGAAGCATTACTGTCTCTCATTGGAGTACACAACATTTCAGCTACATGGAACTAAAGACTGTTTATTGTTAATGCTTCTCTGCATCCTATAAGGAACAATCACAGGGTTGATTTACATATTTAAATATTTTATTAATTTATATTTTTGTCTTTTACAAAAATTTCTAAAAATAATATGGTAATTGATTTCACCAACAGATTACACAGTGCAACAAAGAATAAACCTGTGAACATGGAACAACCAGAAGAAATATTTTTACATTCTTTAGTTCAATCACACAGAGACTACTGAAGCCATAGTCTAAGAAGATCTCCTCATCATTTTAGCTGGCAATGTGCTTTGGTGTTATACATGTAATGCTAGTTTGGAAGCGCTATTAAGTTTCCCTGAGGAAATATGAACATCTATTCACTGTACATCAAGCACTAGGAACAAGTCAAATAAAAATTCTACCAAAGTCCAACTTGGTGAGCCATTGAGATTGTTAGGCTTACTTGAGGAACATGAGTAGCAGGTTACTCATGGGAACATGAGTGATCCTTAAATAGCTTATGTGTGGCAAATTCTTTTTGTCATTAGTGACAACGTCATGAGCATTGCACCAAGTAGCCCGTTCAGATAACCATCCACTTGTATATTTTGGAATCTCCCAAGATTATACATAGCAAGAGTATTATAGACAGAAGGTAGTCATGTCTACAATCTCAGATGACAAGCCATGGACCCTCCTGTCCCTACTTCTACTAGTGAATGCCAACATCATTACTATCACCATGGACTTTGCTACCTCTCTATTATCCTGAAGGATCTCTCAGTTCCCTGACCCAGCCATCTGCTGTCATGCCTCTCTAGCTGTTAGAGATTCTACCTACCCCTGAAAGCATAATCAAACATAAACTTTCTTCTGAGGTCTTCTTCAATTTCTTTTTCAGATATTTGTAGTTCTTGTCTTATGGATCTTTCACTTGTTTGGTAAGAGTTACACCAAGATATTAGGTACTATTTGTGGCTATTGTGAAGAGTGTTGTTTCCGTTACTTCTTTCTCAGCCTGTTTATCTATTATGTAATGGAAGGCTACTACTGATTTGTTTGAGTTAATTTTTGCTGAAGTTGTTTATCAGCTATAGGAGTTCTCTGGTGAAATTGGGGGGAGTCGCTTATGTATACTATCATATAATCTGCAAATAGTAATACTTTGACTTCTTCCTTTCCAATTTGTATCCCCTTGATCTCCTTTTGTCCTTTTGTTGTCTAATTGGTCTGGCTAGAACCTTGAATACTATATTGAATAGATAGGGAGAGA
The DNA here is from genome assembly GCF_004785775.1 of Grammomys surdaster. Classification (NCBI taxonomy): domain Eukaryota; kingdom Metazoa; phylum Chordata; class Mammalia; order Rodentia; family Muridae; genus Grammomys; species Grammomys surdaster. The sequence goes on along the minus strand of NW_021604579.1, from coordinate 7,067,666 downwards.
GTGGACAACTTGGTCTCTTATCCCGGATTTTAGTGGGATTGTTTCTAGTTACTATCTATTTAATTTGATGTAGGCTGTTGATTTGCTATATATTGTGTTTATTATGTGTAAATATGTGCCATGAATTCCAGATCTCTCAAAGAATTTTAACATGAAGGGGTGTTGTATTTTGTCAAAGGCTTTTTCAGCATCTAATGAGATGATCATTTGGAAAGATGGCCCATGCTCATGGATTGGTAGGAATAATATAGTGAAAATGGCCATTTTACCAAAAGCAATATACAGATTCAATGCTCTCTCCATCAAAATTCCAACACAATTCATCACAGATATGGAAAGAGCAATTTTCAACTGCATATGGAAAAACAAAAACCCCAGGATACCCAAAATAATTCTCAATAATAATGGAAGTTCCAGGAGAATAACCATCCCTGACCTCAAGCTGTACTACAAAGCAAAACTGATTTTAAAAAAATCAACAATGAAAAATAAACATTCTTTCAGAATGACCTGAGACAGGCTCAGTCTTGTTTATGAAATAAAAAGGGGGGAGATGGGGAGAGCCTTTGGGGCTGCTTGGCAAGAATCTGACATGGGCCAAGGACAAGGAAATGGGCAGTTTGGCAGGAATCTAACATTGGCCAAGGGCAAGGAAGTGGCCTTCAGGCAGGTCTCTGACATTAGGCTAGAACGAAGAAGTAATTTCAGGCAAGAATCTAAATCTTCAGCTAGAACAAAGACATAATTTCTGACAGGAATCTAAATATTAGACTAGAACAAAGAAGTAATTTCAGCCAAGAATCTAAATTTTAGGCTAGAACAAGGAAGCAGACTTCAGACATGAAAATGACTGGGATAGGACAGAGAAGTTGGCTCAGATATTTTGGTCATTCTGATAAATCCTTAGAAATAGTGATCACAGGAGTGTTCATGGAATTTTGTTTATTGTTTTGCTTGTTCTTTGACTATTTGTGTTTATTGTCTTGCTTGTCCCTTGACTATTTGCATCTATTGTATTGCTAGTTCCTCAACCTAGAACTGACCTTAATACTTGTATGTAATTAAAATGGTATAAAAACAAAAAGAAGGAGGGAGGATGGGATAGGGGGTTTCTAGGGAGGGGAAATGGGGAAAGAGGAAGGCATCTGAAATGTAAATAAATAAAATATACAATAAAAAAGAATGAGCACATCATAAATTTTTTAAGCAAATGGAAGGAATTAGAAAATATCCTGAGTGAGGTAACTCAGACCTAAATTGACATACATGGTATCTACTCACTGGTTAGTGGCTATTATCCAAAAAATACAGAATACCTAGGACACAACTCACAGACTATAAGAAATGTAACAAGTAAAATGTCCCAAGTGAGGATGTTTCAGTTCCACTTAGGAGGAGGAAGGAAATAAACACAGGAGTCAGAGGGAGGGAGGGACCTGGATGGGAGAGTGGAGGGGGAGAGAAAAGGGGGGAACAGGATCAGGTATGGGTGCAACAGGACAGAAGCCCAAAGGGTCAAGAGAATAAATGGAGATAAGTAGCAGGGGGGGGAGTTGATTGGGGGAGGAGAGGGAACACTCTAGAAAGTACCAGAAACCAGGGAGGTGAGAGACTCTAAGGACTCAATGGGAGGACCTTAGCCAAAATGTTCAACATTGGGGAGAGTGAACTCGAAGAACCCATGTCCTGTAGATAGACAAGACCTCAAGTGGAAGGATAGAGTTACTAATCCACAGTTAAAATTTCTGACCCAGAATTGTTCCTACCTAAAAGAATTGCAGGGACAAAAATGGAGAAGAAATGGAAGGAAAGGCAGTCCAATGACTGGCCAAACTAGGGATCCATATGATGGGGGTTGTGGGGGTACTCCAAAGTTTGACACTATTACTGATGCTATGATGTGTTTACAGACAGGAGCCTCGCATGGCTGTCCCCTGAGAGGTCCTACGAGCCCATGACTGAGACTGAGGCAGATACTTACACCCAATCATTGAACTGAAGCCAGGGACTCCTATAGTTGAATTAGGGGAAGAATTGAACAAGCTGAATTGGAGAGTGACTACATAGGGAGAGCAACTGCATAGGAAGACCAGTAGTCTCAACTAACCCAGACCCCAGGGAGACTGATCCACCAACCAGGAGCATACAAGGGCCAATCTGAGGTCCCTGGCACAAACATAGCAAAAGTCTACCTGGTCAAGCCTTAGTGAGAGAAGATGTGCTTAATCCTTGAGAGACTTGAGGCACCAGGGAGGAGGGAGGTCTGGAGGGGAACATTTCTGAGGCAAGTGGGGAGAGGAATGGGATGAGGAACTGTGGGAGGAGGAACCAAGACAGGGGGAAGGGATGGAAATGTAAATAAATAAAATAATGGAAATTGAAAAAAATGATAAACTTTCTTCCATAAGTCACTTTAGATTGTGGTATTTTATCACAGCAAACAAAAGTAACTAATAAAGCATTGATTACCAAAGAGTGGAGTGTTGCTATGAAGAATCTTTCCCTGCTGTTTTTTGTTTGTTTGTTTGCTTGTTTTGAGAAACAGAAAACTTTGGAACTTTGGACTAGAAAATCAGTTAAACACTGTAAGTGGAACTACATTTTCCATTCAACTAGGAGCTTGGAAGACAGTGCTGAGAATAGTATGGACTAAGGAGGGCAAACTCTAGGGCTTCCAAGGGAAATAACATTTCTGTAAACAACTGGGCTAAAGCCTATTCACAGGATATTTGTTGGACTGTAGAAATCCTGGGGTGTTTGGCCACTCCCCCAGAGCCCAGAGACCTAACATGCAGTCTCCATTTAACCTGCATGCTAGGTCATATCTCTGCCTCAAGATTGACATATTAATTAATTACCTAAAGGCTGGGGCATAGATATCTAAATTTTCATCTCCCTAGCCCCTCCTCCCCCCTCCCCAATATAATGGAGCCCCTCCTGGCATTTTGTGGGAGAGCACCATTCAGAGACAACCATCAATATGACCAATAAAACTTCCATATCTTCAATTCCACGTGTCTCCTGGGACTCTGGACTTTCTTGTGTAAGTGGAAAACTCGCCCACGGGGGGGGGGACCTCTCATTTTGCGGGGCACTCTCCCTAACGGTGAGACAAGCCTCTCTCCGCACCCCCCGTGCTCCCTGCTCCAGAGGTCAGCGAAGCTCTCTCCCCTGCAACAGCAGTCCCTGCACCTTCACGGGCTGTCCCTGTCCCTGTTCCAGGGACTCAGCCGCAGCCTTCGGGCATGCTGGGTCCCTGCCTCCCCCCACCCCCCCTTCGCCCCCCGCCCCCCTTGCTCCCCTGCCCCCTATCCTCCTGCTAGGGATGGAATTTCACATCCAGTTCCTATTACTTGCTGGGGTTTAGGTCTCTTGTATGATGTTACAACTACTCTGAGTTAATGTATATAGCTTCCTTACTGTATCACAATATACTATTTCCTTGTAGTTATTCTCCACCTCTGGCTCATATATGCTTCTAAAATGATCTTTTGGCACTGAAAGGGGGTAGTATACATAACCCTTTAGAGTTGACCATCCTGTAGTTGTTTATGGCCTACACCTGGGTCATTATGAATTGGAACTCAAATCCAGTGAAAAAAGGGTTTGTTAATCCTTTGATATCTTTGCCACTATTACAGAAGCTTTCTTACAGAGTTCATATCTGTGTAAAATGAATTACTTTTCTCCTCAGGTAGCATACATAGCACCTTCCAAAACTATGAAAGCTAGTTAATATGGATGAATCATCCAGAACTGAAGAGATGGCCTAGTCATTAAAGACTAAGACACATTCAGTGATTTTTTTTTTGTTTCTTTACATTGAAAATATTTTTATCATTGTTTAAACACATTTCCTAAAAATATCCAAACACATTTTTTTATTTCATTTAGTTTTAGCATCATCCTAAGAAACAGATGTTCCATTCCATTTATATTTCTGAATGATATATTTTAAGGATTTTATTTTTCATTTTAAAATTATGTGTATTTTTGTCTGTATCTGTATGTGGGAATGTGCATATGAGTGTGTATGCAAAAAGAAGCTTGGAAAGGGTTTTCGATCCCTTGGAACTGGAGTTACATATGGTTACAAGCCATCTAACATGAATATTGTGAGCCAAACTCTGGTCCTCTGGAAGAGCAACAAATACTCTTAACCACTGAGCCATTTCTCCAACCACTATCACTGATATGTCTTAATTCTTCCAGGAAATATTTAGAGTTGTGATTCATTTTATGTTTACTAATTAACTTTTTATAAATGTAGATATCCTCATACCTGGTAGATATTACTTATTATATTATTATTTATATTTTGATACTAGTTTATGAAAATTATAAAGATGATGCATAAGTAATACATTTTAGAAATTTTCAATAGCTACTAAAATATTTTATTTTGCTGATAAGCACTGATCTTATACAAAAGTATATTTCTTTTTTGTTTCAAAACACTTTCCCCTAAAGTTCTATATTGATGTTTTTATTGCTTTCAATTGTCCTTTCTTTTAAAAGAAAATCTATGTTCACACATGAAGAAAAATTGTCAAGAAATTATTTTTAACATATCCACATTGATTCAATCCTTATCAAATTTAACATGTGGAGGAAGGAATGCATCACTAGCCATGTGGATATTTCTTGGCATCAAAATTTATATATTTTTTCCCTGAAACAATATAGACACAAACAACAAAAATAGTGCAGCAGGTTGTATTTATATATTTATGCATACATATACATATGTGCATGTTTAACAATAATAATCAAAAGAGAGAGTATCAGTTTGAGTGAGGGTACATGGAAATGGTTGAAAGTAGGGTACATAAAAGTAGCTGTTAAGAGGAAAAAGAAGAGGGAATGCAATTTAATTCTATTTTATTAAAATGTATTTTTTTAAATGTGTACTTTTGAGACTTAACAAAATTTAGTCAGAAGTCCCCCTTGATTTTATGTTTTATAGATATAAATTTTATAGTTCAAATCATTATCCTTTTCTGTCTTTCTTTACTGCCCAAAGTTTTCCAGTTGAGACTGTAATTCAATCTTAAGGGCTAACAAGGGTTGACGACATCCTCTTCACAACTTTCTTGGTGCTGATTATATATTGCTTCTTCATAAGTTCCTAGGATCATTTTTCAGTTCACCTCATAATTTTTTTTGGAACTCAGCAGATTTATAACTATTTTACTCAGAGTTTTGTATGGAAAGATTCATATTTGTAGAAGGTAAGCAGGACATCTGACCATAACCTAGAAGAAAGAATTTTATTATCTGACACATCAACACACATACACACACACAAGCACAAACACACACACACACACATGAAATTATATAGCAACTTGTTATTTACAATCGTCATATCAATGTTAAAAGAAAGGTTCTCATCTACAATGAAGTACTCAAGAACTACAGTGCTAGAAAACCATTAGACTTAAGGCAGAATCTGACATTGTTTGGAGGAATCAAATCTTGGCAGATACAGATATTTTGTGTCAATTGTTGGGTATATATACAGAGGACTCTGTTTTAATAAAGGCATCAGATTCCCTTGTGCTATTGTGAAAATATATGACAGCTTTCAGATCTCTCTTTTTTTTTTCTTTTCAGATCTCTTAGGATTGTTGTCCTTACCATCTTAACTTATGAGTTTAGAAATGAGATCTCCAGAGTTGTTATCTTCATAGCTTTTTAAATGCAAAAGTGACAGGACAGCTCATTTTTCTAAATAAGCATAAACTATGAAGATTCTTTCTATTGTCTTTTTATTTATTCTCTCATACAATATAACCTGACTGCAGTTTCCCATTCTCCCTTTCCTCCCAGTTTCCTCTTCTACTTCCTTTTTCTGTATCCACTCATCCTCCATTCCCCACAGAAAAGAGTAGACCTCCCAGGGATATCAAAGAAACATGAAATAACAAAATGCAATAAGACTAGGCAAAGCCTCATACTAAGGTTGAACAAGACAACCCAGTAGGAACAAAAGGGTCCCAAGAGCAAATAAAAATAGAGACACCTATTCCCACTGTTAGGCATCCCACAAAAACATCAAGCCATAACATAAGCAGAGTACCTAGTAAAGACACTTGCAGGCCCTGTGTTTGCTATTTCAGTCTCTGTGAGCTGTTATGAGCCCTGATTAATTAATTCTGTGAACTGTGATCTTGTGGGGTCCTCAACACCTTTGGCTCCTACAATTCTTCCTCCCTCTTTCTGAAGGCTTACATGAGCTCCTAAGGTGAGGAATCTGATTGAGATCTCCAACTTAGATTTTCTGTCTACCTTACATTTGGCTGTGGGTCTCTGTATATGCTCCCATCAGCTGTCAGAGGAAGCCTCTCTGATGACAATTTAGGCTAGATAATAATCTATGTGTATAGTAGTGTATACAATTAGGAATCATTTTATTTTCTATCCTAGGTCTCAAGGCTATTCACCCTCCAATTCCTGGCTATGCAGGCAGTGTATTACATGGGCTTCCTCTCCTGGAATAGGTCTCAAATTAGACAAGTCATTTATTGCCCATCCCACACATTCTGCACCTCTATTACCCGAGTACACCTACCAGACAGGATAGATAGTAGGTCAAAAGATTTGTGGCTGCATTGATACACTCCCACCACTACAAGTATTGCCTGGTTATGTAAGATGACCAGTTAAGGTTCCATATCCTCCATTACTAGGAGTCCTCTTTACACATTGCTCCCACATGCCAATTTGAGTCATCTTTCCCATTTCCCAGTTCTCTCTCTTGCTCCTAGAACACCCACAAAAATCTGTTTTAATCTCTCTTCCCAAGGGGATCCAAATTAACAAAATCAGAAATTAAAATTAACAACAGACACTGAGAAAATCCAAAGAATCTTTAGGTCATACTTTAAAATCTTGAACTCTACAAAATTCAAAACTCTAAAAAGAAAGAGATAATTTTTCTAATAGATTCCACTTACTAAAATTAAATTAAGATCAGATAAACAATTTAAATATGACTGTCACCTCTATAGAAATAGAAACAGTATTAAAAGTCTCCCCACCAAAACAGCCCAAGGCCAGATGGTTGTAGTACAGATCTCTACCAGACTCTCAAAAAAGAGCTAATATCAATACCCCTAATACTATACCACAAAATAGAAACAGAAGGAACACTGTCAAATTCATTTTATGAGGCCACAGTCACACTGATATCCAAATTTCACAAAATTCAACAAAGAAAGAGAATTACAGATCAGTTTCCCTTACGAACATAGATATGCTACACCATCTCCACTGTGAGCCACAAAGAAGGGGATAAAAAACACTAGTGAGCTCATGAAACAGCAAAATCCCTTATTATTCCCATAAAATAAGCACTGATGTACAAACAAGTACTTGAAGCCTTGTTTCTTGTGCCCTTCCTTTGTCCTTGCTACAATAGGACCTAGGTGGAGTCATCCACCCTGGCTGCACATGCAAATTCCTTCATGAACTTAGAAAAATAGACTGCCTGCTGACCTTGACTTTCCACATAATCTGCGACATAATCCGGCTAAAACAAAGGATGGGTTGGGTGGGGCTTTCCCTATATATGCAAGAGCTGAATATTAAACTTTGAGCCTTGATCAAGGAACTTTGTCTTGGCTCTATGTTTCTTTAGCCCCTCTGGCTCCTTTTCATTTCCAGCCCTCCTTTCAGGTGAACCCAATTCATCCGTGGCCAATGGATGGCTACAGTTTCTTCTGGAAGCCCTGAGTAACGTGGTGCTGAGGAAAATTCATAGTATTAAGTGCTTACATTAAAAAAAAAGGGGGAGATCTCATGCTAGAAACTTAACAGAACTGAAAACTACAATAAAAAGAAGATGGAAGGAAATAAACTGCGGGCTACAATCAATAAAATAGAAGTAAAGAGAAAAATACAAAAAATCAATGAAACAAAGAGTTGGATCTTTGAGAAAAATCAACAAGATAGATAAATAAACCCTTATCCAAACTCTCACTTTGGCTCACTAACTGGCAGCATTGAAGTCTGCTGTGCCTGCTCTCAGTCAGTGTCTTCTCCACTTTCATGAGTTGCCTTGTGGCACAAGTCACTCAAGGAAAACTGGAAAGAGTAATAATGTCATTGTCCCAGTCCTGCGGCTCTAGGAGCAGCAAAGCCTCATAGTTCATTCCCTGAATAGACTCAAGAGAGCAGGGCTGTACCCTGAAACAAGCATGTACTGAACACCAAGTCAAAAAAACTGAATTATACAATCTCACAGATCCAGAACTGGGAAAATATAAGAGATGTCACACCTTGACTTTCTGAAAACAGTTTCTTAAGCAGTGAAACTGACAGTAACAAAAAATATATCCTAATAAAATATAACATCTTCTCATTTAAGCCAGGTTTTTGCAAATATTTCTACAAGCACATTATTTTTAAAACAGACATTTTTATACACAAAAAATAAATTCTGGTTTTATACTGATATATTGATGTTTTTACCTTACACAAGTTGTTTTGAGACATCTTATATACAATTTTGCAAATAGTATCAACTATTTCTAATAGCTTTCTTACCAGGTGTACATGTGTATTTCACTTACATAATAGCTCTATTTAACTAGAACTACCAGGTGATTTATATCTCAAACAGAAATTTAAATATCTAATTTTATTTAGAGCCTAACACAAGCAACAGAATATAGGATGTTTGGGCTTTCAAAGTTTTCCCTTTTAAAATTGTGTTAAAAATACACTAGTGTTTTCAAGATATCTAATTGTTTTGAAATGTTAAAGGATTAACAAAACTCATACAAATAACTCTGACTGTTATCAAATTAATTATGTATAAAACTTTTATAAGATTTATTTGGATAAGTCTCATAAACTTGATTCCATATTCTAGATAAATTATGGAAGATATTTATAAATGAAATAACTGTATAGTTATTAAAAACATACCTGAAAGCAATATGAAATGTATATATTATTTAATAAAATTTATTGTCTAAGACTTGAGAAACATTTTGTTGTATATATCATTTCTGAATATATATATTGAGTCTAATTATATAGTCAACAGCAATTTTAACTTGAAGTTAAAATTTGAAGTGTCACTACTTTTAAGCCAATTCCATAACTAATCTTTTAAATTTGCATGCTAGTTTGTCTAGCCAAAAGCAGTCTAGAGTTTTTGAGCAACTAAAAAAACTACCTTTTAAGAATTTTGTCACCTGCAAATGTAAGATACGTTGTCCTTCCTTTGTAAAGACTAAATAGTATACTCTTTTTAAAATTCTATACCAAGTCAATTTACCTATGTCCTATGTGTTACTGTGCATACATTTTGTATCTCCTGTGAAAAGGGGAATTTAACTTAAAGGTATTTGAAAAACACACATATATTTATTACTTTATATCTAACAGCGCCTCAATAAATATACTTATCTGTTGGGTCTTAGTTTTTTTTATCTTATTATATTTTATTTTGTTTTTCTTTATTATTACCCCTTAAAAGCCTTTTTCCTTTTTTTTTCTAATGAGACAAAAAGAGAGCAGATCTCGATAGATGAGAATGTGGACAGGAACTGGAAGGAGTAGAGGAAGAGGGGAAATTGCAATCAGGGTGTATTGGTGAGAAAAGAAAAATTCTATTTTCAATAAAAAGAAAAGGGAAAATCAAGAAAGGATGGTGTAAGAACGGGATTGGGTGTCCCATCTCTGAAGAGCACTGTGCTTCCTTTATTTTGGCTAATGCAAAGGAAACAGCAAAATAAATCGTGTTTTGGAATTATATTTTTAAAAGTCCTGAAAAAGAAATCCATAGCAATCAATAACTAAAGGATCTCAAATATGCCCTGTTTCTTTTTAGAATATGTTTTGAAAGAAAATACATGTTATAATCTGTATAGCCACTAAGAAATGTTATGACTATATAAAATTTTTAACTTACAATTCCGATCAACATTGTTTTAAATAAAGAAAATATATTATAAAAGTATTTTATACCTTTCCCTTTTTCTTCTTTTTTTGTTTCAGATACTGCCCAAATGCCTAAGCATGCTGTCATAGACACAGAGCTTTTTCATTCATTCTGTGAAACAAAATTTCCCCTCTAGATGTGAGTGCTTGTGAGTTTCCATGGCAAAAGGCATGGCTGTTTCTCTTCCTCTTCTCCATCTCCCATGCCAGCAGATGCCAAGGTTTATAGTTTGCGGGCCCTGTTGTTTTTTTCTTAAACTACTAAAATTGCACCACACTTTTCCTTTACGTCTGTATTTTATTAATGAAACTAATGTCGCAAAGAGGAAAAGCCAGATTCTATTTTAATAGGTTTAAATAGGTCTGAAGGTCTATTTTCTCTCTGGTTAGCCCTGGAGATTTTTTTTATCTTATTTTGAATAGTTTATTAAAGGAAAGGTGAAGCATCAGTTTCAAATTGTACAAAAAGGAAAAAAAATCATATTGCAAATGTACAATTTACAGAATTACTAGCAAAACCAATCAAGGAGACACTGAAAATACAAAAATTTGATTGATTTCAAACTGAACTTGGATACCCACTGGAGTAGAGATTAAGCTGCCTTTGTTGTTGCATGGTGGTCTGTAACCCTTAAATCAGCATGTGTTGTTCACAGGAGACTGACATGTCTTTGTAATTGTTCAAGGACAGTTAGAGACTGTAGCTGGATAAATGAAAGTCCATGTAGTTTAACTCAGCTTATCTTGGTCTTGGTAAGTTACAGAAGACACTTTCTTAAAACAGCATTCGGTAAGAATCCAGAATTAAAGATGCAAAATTAGACTTTCTCAAGGGACAAAGCTCAAGGCTCTCTACCTAGACCTGTGCAGGAAGAGCTGATAGGGTGCCCTGTAGTTGTTGATAGCACCTCAGAAAGTACTTAAAGGAGGAACAGCAGTGAACCCCATGAGGAAGGCTTCAGTTAAGGTAGAACTTCCCATTACAACTAACTCAATAAAGATATTCCTCCACAGGCAAGCGTACATGCAACCGTAGTGAACACTAAGCAAGAATTATATGAATCCTAAAATGCCCCTGATTTGCTTATGGAAGTAAAAAATAAAAAGGATAGCAATAGTCCAAGCCTCTATTTCCCTTCAGTTTCAGCAAGCGAAGATTTGATTCATAGGGAGTCAGAAGGAAAGACAAGAAACTTGGAGTTCCTTGGAGATCCTTAGAGTTCCCACTCCTACCTTCACTTACGGTTTAGGGTCCAAAGTAGAAACAAAATGAGCACAGTGAAAAATATTATCATTACAATCGAGATTATGCATATGTCCTGCAGCCAATTACTATACAGTGGGTATGCGTCATCCAAAATGGAAGCTGAGAAGAAAAACAAAGAAATATTAGGCATATTTTAAAATAAGTACATTAAGACAAGGAAATATACATAAATTAAGAAACCAGATCACAGGACCCTAGTCAACAGGAAAGAGGAAAAGGAAGCTTTAAGTAGCCTTTATTTCTGCCCAAAGTTTAAGTCATCTATCCACAGTTTTATGGCAAAGTTTTGCAGTTTGAGTGTGTCCAAAGGTCTGTACAGTGTGGTTTGAGCCGTATAGGAACATGATAAGATGTTGTTACTTTTAATCATTAATCTACCAGTAGCTAAAAGCATCATCTTGTTTATTTTTATTCTCTGGTTCCAGAGCTGCCAATACAAGATGTTTCAGAAAGAGCACAGAGGAAATACATGGGTCCAATGAGCATACATGTACACATACACACACGCAAACACACACACACACACACGCACATATCAAGTAAAGCCTATGTAACACTGGATGTATGTCCTTCACTTGAGGACAGTCAACATACCAGAGGCCACAGCTCTAAAGAAAATTGACTCTCCCTCTCCCAAGAGTTACCAAATATCAATACTTTCACAGCTAGGGATGCAATTTCATTCCCAACCTCCTCTCCATGCTAGAATTTTGTCTGGCCCAAGACTACAGAGGTCATGTGTATCCTATCTCAAATGCTATGAGTTCATGTGCATAATTGTCCTGCTGTGTACAGAATAGACTGATTCCTTGCAGTTATCTACCACCTACGACTCTTACAACCTTTCTTTCTCTTCTTCTGCAATGATCTATGAGCATTGACAGGAGGTGTGTTATAAATATCTCACTTAGAAATGACCATTCAGACATCTTTTATACTCTGTACCTTGCTTGATCTCTGTGTTATTATCATCTACTAAAAATAGGAGCTTCTCTTATGATGGCTGACTGACGCATATTCTGGGTTCATGCTATATGTGGTTAGCTATGTACATACATACTGCATCTTATCTGATATCTCTAGTCCAGTTCTTTTTCATTATATTTGCTTTGTTGTTTAATGTTTCCGCTGGTTTACTTTTATTTCAATTAGTATAATTCAATTTATATAGAAATTCTACTTGGGCTTTTTAAATATTCTTAAATTTTTATTATAGTTTTTTGTCTGTTAGTATTTTAAGTCCATTATTTCATTTTTAAATAAAAATATAGATTACATATATTTAATATATCCAAGAAGTCCAGACCATGGTTGCTAATTTTGAAATCAAAACCTCTTTAGCAGTGTTTGTCTTCAAATTCTCATGCCAGTTAATAGCAGTAATCTTGACAAGGGAGAATAATTTCTAAATTATTTTCTTTTGAAAATATATATATTTATTTCTTACTTTATGCACTTGAGTGTTAGAGGTCAGAATAGGTCTTCAGAACCTCTAAAATTGTAGATATAGTGAGTTGTGAGCTGCCTATAGATGCTGGAACAGAATCCAAATCCTCTGCAAGAACAGCAAGTACTCTAAGTATTAATCCATCTCTCCAGTCCCTAAATTCTATTCTTCACAGTATTCCATGGTTTTGCATTGTAAAATTTTTTTACAGATTATTTCAGTGTTTGCTACTTTGGGCCCACCAAATGAATGTGGATACTTCTGTAAGAATTCTCCTTAAGAGGGACATCACAATCCAAGCAAAAACATAAAAATAGAGGGGAAGGGGAAGATTAGGGAGAAAGTATCCATATACATTTATATTTTCTATTACTCAAAATAATGTTCTTGCTTTCTTTGTGTTCAAAATAATTTTAAAATTACATAGCTGTATAAGTGTTACATGGATAGAAATATGTACTGTAATCAGAAAGACTGGTTTAGGGTATTTAGTGTATTCCATAGTGCTGAAAGTTACTTATGTGTTTCATATTTTTATACAGTTATGCTATTTTTCAATTTCCTTTCAGTTCACTTATCTGAGATTTCAGGCTTGTTTTAATGATACACAGTGAAGTAGATGGTATGAGTTTCATTGGCAGCCATTCTGAAACATACGTTAAACTAGAAAGGGGCATATCTATATCTGACATCTGATAAATGTTGTCTTATTTATGAGTACAAATTCCTTGTGATAATAACTAGATCTTTTTGGTTTTGTTTGATGGAGGATATATATATATATCCAAGAAGATCAATTATCAGCTTTTAGAGGTCTTGGAAAATGAAAAGGAAAAATCAAATGAAAAAAATTGTGCTTGGTTTTTTTTTGTCAATTTTCAAAAGTAATCTCTAAACCAAAAGTATTTTAATGTTTATAAATTGTTGGCTTAGCATAAATTATAAGTACTTTGTAGAAGACTGTCTGTAGCTGACTAAATGAAGACCAGTCCTGGAGAAATAAATCATTTCATTGTTATATAAGCAACTGTAATTGTGAGTATAAAAATATACTCGTGATAGAAGACTAAAACTTTGAAAAATATGTCATTCCAAGGACAGCACTTGAAGCCACTGGGATGTTATTGAAACCATGACTAATACTATTGGGACAAGGCTACTCAGCTAAATAGTTCCAGGATGAGAAGGCACTAGACAGAGAAGAGGGGAAATGCCAGATCCCATTCTAGTTCCACTCACCTCTGCTCCTGAACTTCAAGTAGAGATACAGAAAGACAACATATAGTAGACACTCACAGATAAGCACACAGCAACCTCCCGTTTTATTTCTCAAAACTGAAACAAGAGTCAATAGGAAAAGTTAGGAAGTTAAGTCTTGGGGAATGCATTGGAACAGCAAAAAAACTGTTAAATACAGACACTCTTTTGAAGGTCTTGGTGATATATCCATTTGTTTATTTAAGTTATGTGGGGCTAAAGCCTCATAAGTAAGATTTTTAGGGTTAGGGTTAGAAACTTTTAGAGAAGATAGAACTTAGAATTTGGTGAAGCTAACATTATAGACATTTAGTCTGAAGACAGAACAGACTTAAAAACAACATCAAATAATAAATATCTTCTTGGTTTTTTCACAACTGTGTAGCACAGAATCATCCTGAAAACATGACTTGGACCCTGTCCACCATAGCTTTGCCTCCATTCTTAAGTGCCTAAGCATTGTAGGATCCACAGAGAAGGGCTTCTGTGAAACTCTGAGCTAGATAAAAGAGGAAGAAGCTACCTTGCATTCACCCAGTAAGGAATCCTCTGAAAGAATTCTAAGATCTTGAGGATAGTATCTACTATAGCTACACCCTAGCCCTGAAGAACCACACAAGGATGTTGGGAGTAGTTCCAGAACCTGAGAATCTCTGAAGGTTTTGAGACCTCCTTTGATAAAGAGTATTGGGATACACTAAAGTTCAAGGTTACACAATTTTGTATACATCATATCTAAATAATGTGTTTCAAGAAACGGTTTCAGACCTCTTTACCTTTCATGTTTATATTCACTAGATGTCTGAAATAAACAGGATTTCCTTTGAAACAATAGAAAATTGTTATAAGCATCCCTCTGAGACAATTAAGAGAAAGTATAATGATTAAACATATTAAAGGATGTGAAATTTTGTTTGACATCAATGACATGTACTCCGATTTGAATAGGATATCTGAAAGAAAGAACAAAAGGACCTGATGTTATTAATTGGATACCCATTTCCTGGAAAAGATTCATATTACAGACTAAGTCACGAGATCCAACCACTGAGAAGTGTTCGAGCCACAAAAGCTCCTACTTTATCAGTGGACTCATCTAATGATGAACTCATAATATGATGGGATTTTTTAAAAGAAAGTGCAAAAATGTTAGGAAGTGAAGTTGGTTGGGTAAAGTAGATAACTGGGGACAGGTTTCTGAAGGATATATCTTGCTCCTGTCCTGCCTCCAATTGCTCTTTCTTGACCATCTTGATAGTTGGTTAGTATTTGAAACTGGGATTATCTAGGCACCTGAAAAGAATGAAGACTAAGACTCAGGAAGTCTAGGGCCTCTTGCCACAATGCCTGAAAGATAGACATTGAGGAAACTGTGAAGATGAGGCAAGACAATCAATCCCTTTCATCTCCTAAACAGTGTGAAATTCAAGAGACATTTGTATCCCTTAATCTGACTATTGGACTACTGAAACAATGTACCCCTAAAGAACTGAGGATTTCCCCCAAAATATCATACTCAGAGAATGAAAAGCTCCACTTCAAAAGGAAACTTATCTTCCCCAAATAGATATTTTATCCAGATCCAGCACCTTGCCAGACTAGCTTGTAGGATGAAACTGAATCCCAGACAGCAATGGGACAACTGTGGTAGTAGGTTACTACAACTTGGCCAGGACATCTAAGATTACATATCTTTGGCTTTATACTTAAACTTTAATCTCAGTTCAAGTTCCTGAAGGTGGTCTTGGGGGAGTGAATGGACTTTTTTATGTACTTATTTGTTTTTTGGATATTTTATTTATTTACATTTCAAATGTTATACCCTTTCCCAGTTTCCCCTCCACAAATTCCCTATCTCATCTCTCCTGCCCCTTCTTCTATGAAGGTGCTTCCCAACTCACCCACCCACTCCCACCTCATCAGTCTGGCATTCCCCTATACTGGGGCATTGAGCCTTCACAGGACCAAGTGTCTCTCCTCTCACTGATGCCAAATAAGGCCATCCTCTGCTACATATGCAGCAAGAACCGTGCAAACCCCTTCAGCTCATTCAATTTTTCCCTAACTCCTCCACTGGGGTCCCCTTGCTCAGTCCAATGGTTGGATTTCTTTATCTGTCTTCCCAGCATAGCCACATAGACAAAGTTTCCATTTTCTGCTTTTTTCTATTAACTTAGCTATTTTAAGTGATTCTTTGGCACAGACTATAACTCTCAATTTTCATATCAGGTTTTCTCCTTCAACCATATTTGTTACAAGAATTGAACTAAGGTTAGAAGGCTTTCTAACTGCTTAGCCATCTTTCAAGCCCTTGCCAATAAGGTAAAATATTATAGTTATTCCTACATCCAACTCTGTCCTATTCTAGGACTAATAACTTTCAAATCTTGTTTTTCCTCTGAATATAGTTCCATTAATTATGACCCTACATCAACATTTATAGTACAATGTAGAGAAAATATCTTGTGTATTGTATGTATGGATTCCTGTTCATTGAAAAGCCTATGGCTTAGGCAGGAAATAGAAGGCAGAACATCTAGGATTCATAAAGAATTCTGGAATAGAGCCAGGCATGGCAAGATTCACCTGGAAGGATTTGAGGAGATGGGTACATGGTACCTGAGCACAAGCAACTAGCCACATAGCAGAATGTAGGTTAAAATAATTACATTATTGCAGTTATAATCTATTCAGAGTAGAGCTAGATAATCAAACTCACGGTCATGTTATATATTAGTTTAGTTAATTACAATAAAATGTTTTCAAGGGTATTCAGATAGTAAGTAGCTAAGAATAAACAATGTTTCACAATTCCAATATACTTTATTAGATAATTGATCTTCAAAAGCCTCAGAGATCCACAGAATGCATCGTCAAAAATTGCTTCATTATTAAAAGATCTTTTGTGTATAAGATAGCTCTTTTCTTGACAATATGAACCCATCCCTCTTCAAAGAAGATGATTAGAATCAACAACCTCTATATGGAGTTACTTTAATTGTACCAAGCTAGGCACTGAGCAAAGAAAATGCTGTAACTTCATCTCCAGAAAGAATGCTGTCCAAAAAGAACAAACAGATACAGGGAAGTCAACTGTCATGCTCTTCCAAGACAGAGTAAGCAAGTCCTTCATAATTCCTGCTTCACAAATGTTCTATCAGATATTCTGGACGAAAAGGCTGAAGATAGATGTTCTAGCATTTAGAGAATATTAAGAACTGTCTAGGCATTCAGCTGTCTCTGTCATTTCTATAATTTTTGAAAGCTGGGTCCCTATGTCCCTACATACTCAGGTAATATTTATCACTTCACAGGTCTCTGAAGAGGTTGAAGACTAAATAGTCATAGTATTACTATAAGCTTAAGTTGTTTAGGATTTAAGAAGATGTGCTAGATCTAAGAAGATGTTTTAGGATGGCAATACAAAATAGGATAGATGTGCTAGATCTAAGAAGATGTTTTAGGATGGTAATACAAAATAGGATAGATACAAAATTCTAAACTCACCAAAATAAGAGAGATGATAAAATTATTTTATTGAAGTTGCCAAATATAAACAGACTGGATTTTTTAATGTAACTCTAACCTAATAATTCTTGTAACTGTCTCAAATTGCTATAATTTTATTCAATCTATATTTGAAAGAAAAAGAGCCTTTTATTGGACTATAAAGGGGAATTACAGCAAGAATATCTTGTGTATTGTATGGATGCATAGCCTGTCAATTAAAAAGCCTATGCACTATAGGATATAAGCAGGATATAGTAAGTGGAACATCTAGGAGGCAAAAAGGGATTCTGAGAGAGAGTCAGGCACACCAAGGATAACCTGAGATATGAGGAGATGAACACATGGTACCTGAGCACAAGTAACCAGCAACAGGATAGAATATAAATTAATAAAAGGGTTATCTTAAGTTATGATTCTAGTCAGAGAAGAGCTTAGCCATATGGCCAAGGTATTTATAAATATATTTTGATTCTGAGTCTTATTTCTAGGAGCTTCAGTCTTGGAGGAATAACCAGGACATAATTTCTACAGTACAAAGTACTGAGTTAAGTAGGGTCCTTAGAGACAGATTTTATTTCTTCAATAGCACTCTTGCATGAATAATTAATTGAGTTTTACAATCATGTTTCATTAATGGCAGATTATATTAAACACTTTCGTTACTGTAGAAATGTCTTTCTTAAAATACTTAAAAGGACCAACTCCACATGCTTTCTCAGAGGCCATGCCAAACCAGAAACTTTAGGTAAGAAACCACTCCATGACCTATGCTCATCAACTCCCCTTAAAGTATACCCAAGAGCTGTAAATTGCACCCTATTACCTGGGTTCCTTATTCCAGACCACAACTTCAGCAGAAGACCTCTGCTTTCCTGGAGGCCAAATTGGTACTAGGGAAGCCAGAGCAACATAGGCACCAAAACCCTAGAGGTATTGTGGGCCACAAAAACCCATCAGAGATAGAATACAGGACCAGACAACTTGCTGGACACCAGAACTCCAGGCCTCTCAGGCCAGAAGACTGACATGAAACAGAAACCAATTAAAAAAGCATCCAAAATCATCCATCTATCGAAGATAAACTCAGAAATTTGTGCCTAACCTTATAATAGCCCCAAAACCCAAATGAATAGAGGCCACCATGAAAACACAACAACCAACAGCCAGGACATTAAGGCATCACAAGGGCCAGCTCTCCTACTGTAGCATGGTCTGGATATTCCAACACAGCTGAAGTACAAGAAAATGACCTTAAATCCATTCTTGTGAAGATAATAGTGATCTTTAAAGGGGGGGATGAATAAATAAATCCTTTAAAGAAATACAGGAAAGTGTAACCAAATAAGTGAAGAAAATAAAAAAAAAACTATTCAAGGCCTGAAAATGGAAGCAATAAAGAAAACACAAACTGAGGTAATCTTGGAGATAGAAAGCCTATGTAAGTGAACAGGAACTACAGACACAAAACCACCAACAGAATACAAGAAATGGAAAAAAGAATCTCAGCCATAGAAGATACAATAACAGAAACTGATATATTGGTCAAACAAAATATTATATCTAAAAAGTTTCTGACACAAAACTTCCATAAAATCTGGGACTCTAAGAAAAGACCAAAGCACTCTGCTTGGTTCTTCTTGCTGGGGCAGACTCCTACCTGGTCTACTCCTGTGAAGACACCCCATATCTTGACCCATCCTAGAGGAACCACTGTACTCACAGCAACAGGTAAGAACCCTCCCACAGAACCTGATGGCCCAGAGCTGCAGCTGGGAGTCTAGGTCACTCAGGACCCATCACACACCAAAACCTTGACCTCCAAAATGCCACTCTCCTTTCACCCGCACTGCTTGTTCCTTGTTCCTGGGGCAGACTCCTGGCTGGTCTGCTCCTGTGAA
This sequence comes from Grammomys surdaster, assembly GCF_004785775.1. Classification (NCBI taxonomy): domain Eukaryota; kingdom Metazoa; phylum Chordata; class Mammalia; order Rodentia; family Muridae; genus Grammomys; species Grammomys surdaster. The sequence continues at coordinate 7,048,333 of NW_021604579.1, read as the reverse complement.
GACACCGTATCCAGACCCATCCAAGAAGAACCATTGTACTCAGAGCAATGGAGGAACCACTGCAATCAGAGCAGCAGAGACTCCACTTCACTCAGAGCAGTTGAGAAAGCTGGATTCCCAGGAGCTCTTTTACCCAGGATCTCAGGATCACAGGATCACAAAGACAGCTGGACTCTGAGGAGTTCTGACACAAGCAAGATAACAGGAGAGACAAGTTTCACTCAGAGAGAGTGAATGCAGATAGCACTAGAGATAATCAGATGGTGAAAGACAAGCATAAGAACATAAGCAACAGAAACCAAGGTTACCTGGCATCATCAGAAAACAGTTCTCCCACCATAGCAAGTCCTGGATACCCCATCATACCAGAAACACAAGATTCAGATTTAAAATTACTTCTCATGATGATGATAGAGGACTTTAAGAAGGCCATAAATAATTACCTTAAAGAAATACAAGAGAACACAAGTAAACAAGTAGAAATCCTTAAAGAGGAAACACAAAAATACTTTAAAGAATTACAAGAAAACATAACAAAACGGGAAAAGGAATCTAAAAATGGAAGTAGAAACAATAAAGAAATCACGAAGGGAAACTATCCTGGAGATAAAAAACTTAGGAAAGAGATCAGAAGTCATAGTCACAAGCATCACCAACAGAATATAAGAGATAGAAGAAAGAATCTCATGTGCAGAAGATACCATGGAAAACATTGACACAACTTTTAAAGAAAATGTAAAATGTAAAATGCTCCTAAACCAAAACATTCAGGAAATCCAGGACACAATAAGAAGACCAAACCTAAGGATAATAGGTATAGATGAGAGTGAAAATTCTCAACTTAAAGGGCCAGTAAATATCTTCAACAAAATTATAGAAGACAACTTCCGTAAGCTAAACAAAGAGATGCCCGTGAACATATAAGAAGCCTACAGAATCCAAATAGACTAGACCAGAAAAGAAATTCCTCTAGTCAAAAAATAATCAAAACATCAAATGCACAAAACAAACAAAGAATATTAAAAGCAGAAAGGGAAAAGGGTTAAGTAACATATAAAAGCAGACCTATCAGAATTACACCAGATTTATCACCAGAGATTATTAAAGCTAGAAGATCCTGGACTGATATCATACAGACCCTAAGAGAACACAAATGCCAGCCCAGATTACTATAACCAGCAAAACTATCAATTACCATATAGGAAGAAACCAAGATATTCCATGACAAAACCAAACTTACACAATATCTTTCCACAAATCCAACCCTACGAAGGATAATAGATGGAAAACTCCAACGCAAAGAGGGAAAATACAACCTAGAAAAAGCAAGAAAGTAATCTTCCAACAAACCCAAAAGAAGAGGGCCACACAAATATAATTACACCTCTAATAACAAAAATAACAGGAAGCAACAATCATTTTTCCTTAATATCTTTTAACATCAATGGTCTCAATTCCCCAATAAAAAGAGGCTAACAAACTGGATACATAAACAAGACCCAGCATTTTGCTGCATACAGGTAAGGCATCTCAGTGACAAAGACAGACACTACCTCAGAGTAAAAGGATGGAAAACAATTTCCCAAGCAAATGGTCCCAAAGAAACAAGCTGGAGTAGCCATTCTAATATAGAATAAAATCAACTTTCAACCAAAAGTTATCAAGAAAGATAAGGAAGGACACTTCATACCAGTCAAAGGAAAAATCTACCAAGACGAACTCTCAATTCTGAATATCTATGCTCCAAATGAAGGGCATTCACATTTATAAGAGAAACTTTACTAAAGCTCAAAGCACACATTGCACCTCACACAATAATAGTGGGAGACATCAACACCCCACTCTCAGAAAAGGACAGATCATGGTAACAGAAACTAAACAGAGACACAATGAAACTAACAGAAGTTATGAACCAACTGGATTTAACAGATATCTATAGAACATTTGATCCTAAAACAAAAAAATTTACCTTTTACTCATGGGACCTTTTCCAAAATGGACCATATAATTGGTCACAAATTCGGCCTCAACAGATTAAAAAAAAGATTGAAATAATCCCTTTCACCCTATAAGATCACCACGGACTAAGAATGGACTTCAATAATAACAAAAACAATGGAAAGCCCACATGTACATGGAAACTGAACAACACTCTAATCAATGATAACTTGGTCAAGAAAAAAATAAAGAAATTAAAGACTTTATAGAATTTAATGAAAATAAAGGCTCATCAAACCAAAACTTATGGGACACAATGAAAGCAGTGCTAATAGGAAAACTCATAGCAGTGAGTGCCTTCAAAAAGAAACTAGAGAGAGCATACATTGGCAACTTGACAGCACACCTGAAAGCTCAAGAACAACAAAAAACATAAAAAATAAAAAAAAATGCAATTACTCCCAAGAGGAGTAGACAGCAGGTAATAATCAAATTCAGGGCTAAAATCAACCAAGTAGAAACAAAAAGAACTATACAAAAAATCAACAAAACCAGGAGCTAGTTATTTGAGAAAATAAACAAGATAGATGCAGGTTTCTACAGCTACTGTGAGATCATGTTTGCAATGACTTTGTCATTTTTAAGGATTGTTTTCATTGTATGTAGAAGCAAAACTGATTTTGTAGCCTTTACCACCCAGTAGCACTGGAAATAAGGTCAATGACAAGTAAAGGGACTTCATGAAGTTTAATGTTTATGTACAGCTAAGAAAATTGCTGACCAAGTGAAGAGACAGCCTTTAATTCTATCACTTGGGAGGCAAAAGCAGGTGAATCTTTGTGAGTTAAAAGCCTGAGGCAACCAACAGATTGGGAAAAGATCTTTACCTACATCTGATATAGAGCTAAAATCCAGTATATACAAAGAACTCGAGAAATTAGACTCCAGACAATCAAATAATCCTGTTAAAAATGGGATACAGAGATAAACAAAGAATTCTCAACTGAGGAACCTCGAATGGCTGAGAAGTACCTAAAGAAATGGTCAACATCCTTAGTCTGTGGGCTCATAAAATGAATTGGACAATGTTTCTTCAGCTTCCCTTTTGTGGAATAATTTGAAGAATATTGGTATTAGCTCTTCTTTGAATGCTTGATAGAACTCTGTGCTAAAACTGTCTGGTCCCAAGCTAGTTTTGTTTGGGAGACTTTTAATAACTGCTCTCATTTCCTTAGGAGTTATGTCTACTTAGACTGAGAGTGATTTAACTTGGTAAGTGGTATCCATTGAAAGACTGACATAATGATCCTTTGGATATCCTTGGTGTCTGCTGTTATGCCTCCCTTTTCCTTCCTGATTTTGTTAATTTGGATTTTTTATCTGACTTTTAGTTAATTTGGCTAAGGGTTTATCTATCTTGTTGATCTTCTCAGAGAACTATATCTTTGTTTTATTGATCTTTCTATTGTTCTATTTTTATCTATTTTATTGATTTCAGCCCTCAATTTGATTATTTCCTGCATTATTTTCCTCTTTGAGGTGTTTGTTCATTTTTATTCTATAGCTTTCAGGTGTGCTATTAAATTGCTCGTATGAGATCTCTCCAATTTCTTTAACGAGACTCTTAGTGCTATATACTTGCATTTTGATACTACTTTAATTATGTCCCATAGTTTGTGTATGTTGTGGACTCATTTTCACTGAATTGTAGGAAGTCTTCTCTCCTCTCTCTCTCTCTCTCTCTCTCTCTCTCTCTCTCTCTCTCTCTCTCTCTCTCTTCCTCTGTCCCTCCTTCCCTCTCTCTCTTCTTCCCTCCTTCCCTCCTTCCCTCTCTGTCTTCCTCCCTGCCTCCCTCCTTCCCCCCCTCTCTCTTTCTTTCCTTCCTTCCTTCCTTTTGACTGTCTGTCTGTCTGTCTTGACCAGTAGTGCTTCAATACAGAGTAGTTAAGTTTGCATGAATTTGTATACTTTGTGTACTGGTATTGTAAATCCAGCTATTGAATAGATGGTCAGTTTTGGAGAATGTTCCTTAAGGTGCTGAGAACATAGTATATACTTCTGTGTTTGGGTAAAATGTTCTGAAGATGTTTGTTAGGCCATATGATTCATGACATCTCAATAATGTTTTGATTTGCATTTTTCTGATGGGTGATGATGTTGAACAATCTTGCATATACTTATTGATCATTATGATATCTCTTTAAATTAAATACATTTATTGATCTCACATTTTAGAAAATTAACTTTATTTGCAGTGTGGCTCATGGTATATTTGCACAATGAAGTACTGCTCACTTATTAAAACAATGACATCACAACATTTGCAGGCAAATGGGTGGACTTAGAAAAGATCATCCTGAGCAAGGTAACCCAGACCCAGAAATACAAAACATGGCATAAATTCAACTATGTTAATATTAGCCATAAAGTACAGGATAGCCACAGTACAATCCACAGACCCAAAGATATTAAGTAACAAGGAGGGCTCAAGTTGGGATGTGTGAATCTCACTGAGAAGGGAAAATAGAATAGACACTGTGGGTGAATGAGGGGAAAGGACTAAATGGGGTGGAAGTGGATATTGAAACAGGAGGGATCAGTCAGACACCGGGAGGGTAGTGGGAGAGAGTACTGAAAAGACAACCAAAATTGGGAGGGATATCTCTGGGATAAGCTAGAAACCCAAGGTAATGGAAACTCCCAGGAATCTATGAGGGTTACCCTAGCTAAGACTCCTAGCAATAGGGGATATAGATCCTGGACTGTCTATCTCCTATAACTAGGCAAGACTTCCAATAGAGGTATTGGGACACCAATCCAGCCACAAAACCTTCAACATACAAATTTTACTGCCTACAAGATATGCATAAGTAAAGATAAAGAAGAAATTGAGAAACTGATCAACCAATGACTGGTCCATCTTAAAATCCATGCCATGAGAGGTAACCCACCCCTGATACCATTAATGATATTCTATTATACTTGCAGACATCAGCCTAGCCCAACCAGCATCGGAGAGGTTTCATCCACCAACTGATAGAAACTGATCTACAGACCTACATCTAAACATTAGGCAGAACTTTGAAGACAGGAAGGGATGATTATAGGAGCCAGTGGGGTCAAAGATACCATTAGATTGAGAGCTTATTGTCCAATTATTTCAATACCTTCTTTAAGCTTTTTTTCTATGTGTGTGTACATGTGTGCAGGTGAGTATCTGTGAGTGTATATGAACATATACATGCATGACCATGTGGAGCCCAGAAGAAGTCATTGGATTCTCTAGAACTTGAATTACAGATAGTTGTGAACCATCTAGTATGGGTGCTAGGAACCAAACTAGTCATCAAAGAGGACAAGTGTTCTTAACTTCTGAGCTTTCTCTCCAGCCCCAATGCATTTCTTTAAAACAATCTTCATAGTATCCAGTATTTTGCTGATTTTCAGCAACTCATATAGTGCAACTTTACAGCAATTTGTAGCATGTAACATAACTTCATGTTTATTATTTCACTGAATTATCTCCTTAATTTGATTCCTTGACTAAAACAATTGATCTTTAATAGAACCAAGTCATAAAGGCTTACCTGGTAGGACAATACTTCTCTTTTTCTCCTGATTAGTAGTTACATTGTAAATGGAGCAAGTAATAGGACCTTGTGCTCTGTTCTTCAGAAGAACACTGCTCTTCAAATACAATAACCCAGCTCTATCCTTATAGTCATATGTGGTTGAATGTGGAATGATATTCCTCTTGCTGTCTCTCCATACCATCTCAGCAGGTGGGATCAAGCTTCCTGAAGTACACTCCACCAATACCCCTTCTGTATCTGGAACCTGAATGTTAATCTGTATATCCGAGCTCATAGCTAGGAAGAAGAGAAAGATGGCAATATGATTCAGTGTGCATTCAAGAGTTGAGAAGTTTGTGAAAGTGCTAATTCCCAATGATCTGCTTCTTGTGTCCCATTGGTAAAGTGAATAGGCAAAATTAGGGCAAAAGCAATACTCCAAGTTAAACACAAGCTGGGAAGGTGCAAAAATATAATCAAAGAAAAACAATAAATTAGGCTTTACAAAATTTAGTGATTTCTCTACATCAGAATATGAGCAATGAGAGAAAGCCACAGACTAGGAAATACCTATACTATATCTGAGAAAGGAACAGTGTTCAAACTAGATTCAGCATTATAAATCAAATTCATTTTCTAAAATGTGAAGACACTAGAAGACGTATTTATTTAAAGAGATACCATAATGATATCAATAAGAATATGCAAAGATGTTCAACATCATCACCAACCATGGAAATACAAAACAAACCTCACTGAGACATATTTGACCTCCATTACAATATTGAAGAAGCAGGACTGACATTGCAACAGATCAAAAGACAGAGAACTCTTTATATGGGAAAATGTCAGTATGTATGTATATGTATATAATTTATATATTTATAATATAGATGTTCAAAACCCAGAAATTTTAGTAGATATTTACATATTTTAAAAATATTAATGACAGCATTAGTCATAATAGCCCCCAAACTCAAAGTAATAAAAATAATATAAACTGAAAACAAATGCAAAAGAATAAATAAACTCCTGTCATATAATAAATGAATAATGGTGAGTAATTTTGGCCATTACAGAGATTGTGATAGGTGGAATAATACAGTAATGTTTATGATTAATTTATCACAATGGAAATTAGAAGTTTGATCACTTTGGCAATCAGAGCATGATATTGACTAGGAAAGATTAAAACATTTTGAGCTGCTGAAAATATTCAGTATCTAGAGCTAAAGAATAAATTCATAAATATTCCCCCAAGCAAAACTTCACTAAGTTGTACACTTTATGTATTTTTCTGTGTGTTACATATATCTCAATTCAAAAAGAACAACAATTCCAATAGAGAAACAAATTCCTATCTCTGCACTATTTTGGTATTTACATTACTGTATATTGAGCATAGCCATGGAAGCAAGTCCTTTTGCAGGTTAGACTAATATTCAACTAGAAAATATAGGTTTTAAAAATCAGTTTTCAAAATTAATTTATTAATACCTACATTTAGAGTTCTTGTTTCCAATACTCTAAGTAATGTAGTAATGAACAGTTATGTGAAAACTGCAACAACTTCCCAGCTGGGGACATAAATCAAAAGTAGATAAATTATAAAACCACTTCCCAGAATTAATTAAAACTCCAACAAAATAAGCAGCTGGAGGATCAAAGCAGGGAAAGAACAAGGTGCAGAGTGGTGCTCAATATATCTGCTTCTGTAAATTTCCTGAACAGAATACCAGTGGCTCAGACTGGAACTAGAAAATACCATCCTGAGTGAGATAACCCAGTACAAAAGAAGGCACATGGTATATACTCACTGATAAGCAGTTATTAGCCAAAAATCTCAGAATACTCAAGAAACAACTCACAGACCATATGAAACCAAAGAAAAAGGAAGGCCAAAATGTGGATGCTTTAGTCCTATTTAGAAGATGGAAAAATAATCATGGGAGGTAGAGGGAGGGAGGAACCTGGGAGGGAGAGAGGAGAGGGAATGAAAAATGGAGGGGGGCAGAATCAGGTGTGGGAAGAAGAAGGTGGAGAAGTACAGATGTTCAGGTATTTGAAGAGAGGTATGTAGCAGTGGGGGATAGGGAACTGGGAATAGCCACTAGAATGTCCCCGGATACCAGAGATCCAAGAGGTCCCTAGGACCCAATGGGAATGACATTAGTCAAAATACCTAACAGAAGGGAGATAGAAGCTATAGAGACCATATCCAGTTCTTAGGCACAACTCCTGGTTGAGGGATGGGGCCACCTACCCATCTCAAAATTGTTAACCCAGAATTGCTCCTGTCTAGAGGAAATTCAGGGACAAAGAGTGGAGCAGAGACTGAAGGAAAGGCTATCTAGAGACTGCCCCATCTAGGGATCTATCCAATCTGCAGACACCAAACCCAGACACTATTGCTGATGCCAAGAAGTGCTTGCTGACAGAAACCTGGTACACCTGGGAGGCCATGCCAGAGCCTGACCAACACAGATACAGATGATCACAGCCAGCCATGGGACTGAGCACAGGAACCCCAATGGTGGAGTTAGGGGAAGTACTGAAGGAGCTGAAGTGGTTTGCAAATCCATAAAAAGATCAATATCAACCAACTAGACCCCCCCAGAGCTCCCAGGGTCTAGACCACCAACCAAAGAATACACATGGAGGGACCCATGGCTCCAGCTGCATATGTAGCAGAGGATTGCCTTATCTGGCATCAATGGGAGGGAAGCCCCTTGGTCCTGTGGAGGCTCAATGACCCAGAATAGGGGAGTGCTAGGGTGGCTAGGCAGGAGTGGGTAGGTGAGTGAGGGGAGCACCCTCGTAGAAGCAGGGGTGAGGGGGATGGAATGGGGAGTTTGCAGAGGGGAAACTGGGATGGGTGAAAACATTTGAAAAGTGAACAAAATAACCAAAAAAACCCTGATTTTGCCTTTATCATTCAGGGAATTGCACATGGGACCTTACTCCTTCATGCTGAACTACTGGTGGATTTTAAGGCAGAGATAATCATTGTCTTAAGTTTTGTGAGTCCTCCATGCCCTAGCAGGTAATCTGAAACATGTGGCCACACAGACGGTCCTGGCTAAAAACCAATGGGTTATATAACAAAGCAAAAAGCATAAATGTGAGAAGGGGACATGTGGGGAGGTGAGGGATTGACAAGGGTGAAAGGGGAATAAGAGTATTGGAGGCAAGTAAGCAGATTGCCTTGTAATCATGTATGAAATTGTCCAAGGACAAATGTCATCAATAAAAGTGGGAGGATGTCTCTACCTTGGGTGAGTACTGTGATCTGTAAGAGAAGGAAGGCCATGAAGACTCCAGGTAAACAGGAAACTGAAGGCTCCATCACACCTGAAAAATTAAATTGAAAATATGGCATCAAAACTGGGTTAATAAGAACCATGACAACACTGAAAAGAATCCACAAGAGGCCATTCTGAAATCCTACCTTTTGAGAAAATTCCCCTTGCAAGGAAAAGTATTAATGACTGATGCCACTCCTCTGAGGTGGTCACTACTAGAGTTCTGTCTTGTTTTGTACTTGGCTTTGTGTCCTCAGGAGATTAACTTCACTGAAGGAAGTGTTATTCATCCATAAAGAAGAATGAAATCCTGTCATTTTCAGCAAAACAAATAGTCATTAGTGACTTGCATAATCCTTGATGAAATTATTTTTCTATAAAGAATAATGCATGAACAAATTGTAAGACTGGAATGAATTCTTGTGTAGATTGAAATTTTTGTACTGTTTCTGTGTGAACTGAAATTCTCAACAAAAAAATTTTCACCTGTGTTAAATATCTACAAAGTTTTGTAGATGTTTAAAATTGATGATTAAAATTTCTGTGATTATATGAAGCTGGAATGTTGCAGATCCAGGACCAACTATCTTGGGCTTCCTTTACTCACCTAAAGTAGGCATTTATTACACAGTCTGTGTCTCATTTAGCATTTTAGTGGCTATCAGTGAATTTATTTATAACAATGTGTAGAAAGTGAGATTAGAAGGACGGTTCAGTGGCTAAGAGTACATACTCTCTTGCAAGTTCACGTCCTTCAAGTTAAATTCCTAGAACCCACATCAGACATCTCACAATCACGGTAATTCCAGCTTCACCTCTGCAGTCATTGGCACTCAAATGCACATACCTACATAAAGATAAAATAGAGTAAAATGTAAGAATATATAAACAGACCCATAGCATCCAGCAACCCTAAGGCATCATCAGATAGTACCTGAAGGCTATAGAACTTTTCCCATGTTGCTTGTAACCCACTTACCTGATAGTCCCACTAATATATAAGTATCTTGATTTATGCTTTCCATTGTCCTATTACTTCATGAAACTGTTTCCAGCAGTTTCATCTAAATTTGTATTCCAGGCCATGGCCATTAATATTTGGCTGCAAAATAAATTATCTCTTATTCTCTAAAATGAAGTAGTTTTACATTGATACTTAAAGCAATGATGAATATTTGAAAGTTATTTCAAAGTTTAACTTTTGAGAGACAGTTGCTCCCACACTTAAAGTAAGAATGTGGTAAACCAGAAGTTTATAGACTGGCAATACCCATGAAACAACTAAGGATATCAATAACTAATGAACTAGATTCTAGAAAGTGAGGGAAATTTTTGAGGAGGAAAGTCCTGCCGCTGTTTTCACTTCTGATAAAATTGTGGGAGGAGGAGAAACCTACAATAAACAAAAATAAGAACAAAAAGGATAACAGTCCTGTGTGGGCTGGGATATTCTAATAGAGGAGCCTTCACAACAGAGTGGTCTGTGCACATGCCCAGAATGCAAATGAAAGTGGAACGTGGGAACAAACCTGTAATCCCAGTGTTAGGTGTAGGAGTGGTACTAGGTGGATCCCAGAGGCTTGGTGGCTAGCCAATCTAGCCAAACCAGTGAACTTGAGGTACAGTAAGAAACTCTGTCTCCAAAGTAAAATGGAAAGTTATTGAGGTAAATACCTGATGTTGGCCTCTGACCACATAGACACAAGCACACATACATACACACACACACACACACACACACACACACACATACACCCACACACACATTACACACATGAAACAAAATAAATTTAGCATTGAGTACTATAATTAGAACATTAAATCTAAAATATAATTATTAAACATTATGTCAAAATATAATTTATAAATATAACATAAAAATAAATATATAGAAAAAAGTCCAATAAAATGAGGATAGGATTCACACAGTGAAAACTTTAAAATATTGTTTAGAGAAATTAAAGAGCCACATGAAAGCAAAGTTGTAACAACTCATAGATTGACAAAGTATTATTTATAAATTTACTGTTAATTTTTACCTATACATCAAACTTAATCACAAATTCTAAACAGATTTTTGTAAGGAACTTGGTATAGTGCATATATAATTTTGTGGGAAAGCTCAGGATAGTCATTATCCACGAATATCTATTTTCTCAAAGATTTATTATTTATTTATTTATTTATTTATTTTCCTGAGGAACAGTCATTCTATGTTGCCATGGATAGTCTTGAGCTCCTTGGCTCAAGCTAACATCTAACATCAGAGTTGATTAAATCATTTTTAAAAATGAATATATATATATATATATATATATATATATATATATATATATATGGTATATACTAACTGACTCCATGATGGAAGTACTGCTCAGGTTGTAAAACTCAGTACATAGACTGCACCACCTGCCAAAACTAAACAAAAGCCTAATACATTAAATTCATAGTTTTAGGAAACTGTATACTAACACATTGCACTAACCTTGCTTATTGGTTTTGTAGTTCCACTTCTGGATAACTATTCTTGTTAACTGAACAATGTCAACCCAGAGCGCAGTTTTTGTGCTTAAAACTCACCCTGAGAAAGGCTCAGTGCTACATTGGGATCCCAAACACCCAATGTAGTAACCACTCAGCTAAGAAAAACTTTCTATTGTCATAAACCTATGTCTAAACAATCTTGTCTGATGAATATACCAGAACTGTTTTGATGCATGTGTTAATATGTACAGTACAGATTTTTGTTTGGTGTTATAACTATTAATTATAGACCTTTATAGTAGAAACCCTTGAATGTGCAATATGTAAGTGACAGAGATCATATAAGTTTGTGGGCATTTAAAAAAGGAACCACTCCAAAACAACAACAACAACAACAACAACAACAACAACAAAAAGGCCGGGCAATGGTGGCACAGGCCTTTAATCCTAGCACTTGGGAGACAGAGGCAGGTGGATTTCTGCGTTCAAGGCCAGCCTGGAACCACTCTGATTTAGACAAATCCGACCTAAGTTTGCCTAATGCTTTGACAGACTCCTCTAGGGTAGCCAAGAGACCATGCCCAATAGTAACAAGGCAGCCCCAGATATGCCCATGATAAACACTGTGTATGATTCCCAGCCCCAAAATGTCCTGGGCATCAGGCAATTGAAATGGCCATTATCCCTTGCCTCTGCACATTACCTATAGGACCTCCCTGAGCCTCTGAGGGATCCTGCGTGTGCACAGAAGCTATCTCCCAAGCCTTCCCTTAAGTCTCCACGGAAATATCAGTTCCGTAGTCTTGGTTCTCAAATCAGGTGCAATATGGCCATGACTGTCCTTGAGCAGCCTACCAGCAAGTCATACAGCCTGATCAGCCTGGGCAAGCCCTTCCTGGAGCAAAACTGAATGACACACACCCTGTGTAGAGGTTCATCTTGATTAGCCCAGCTCCCAAGATCCAGAAGAGAGACCTGCACAGAGGTTGTTCTTTCCTCAGGCCCCAAGATGACCAGCTGTATCACCGACCACCACCTAAAAGAGCTGTAACTCCCCAAGAGTCCTCAGATCATGTTGCTGAGTTGAGACCACAGATTGTCCAGGGTCCATCTCCAGATGTTGTACCCACACCCCCTTGCAACCACCTAGGAATTTCCTACCTGAATGGCCTCTAACTGCTTGCAATTTGCCAGAGGAATTACAGAAAGATTTTATCACTTTTTCTATAGATACAGCCATGAGGTGATGAAATTCGTGAACTTTGTGTTGGTGAATGGCTTCTAAGCTATAACTGACATATATAGGGATAGAATCTGGAGTACAGATTTTTATAAAGTAGGTGGAGCCCTTGAAGAAAAGACAGCAATAATCATAGCAATGAGCTCCAAATGCCAACAGATTGTAGAAGGCACTTAGTCACAACTGGATGAAGATGAGCATGGCTTACATTCACAGAACGATGCACGCTGGGCACATAAAACAAGAAATCATGAACTTCAGATTCATCTCTGTGCTCTTCCCAAATGCAAAGAAGAAGCATGTGCCCACCTGGCCTCAGAACACTCTTGGACTAATTTCTAGCTGATCTAAGAATTAAAAAGAAAAAAATACTGCTGTTGCTGTTTCTAGAGGAAGACTATGTGGGTGGCTTCTTCCTGTAGCCCTCTGTCCACACTCCAGAAGATACCCTTGTGGCGTTAGTAATCTCCAGATCAGCAGGACCCCATTTTTACCATGTTCTTCTAGCTGAGGCTGGGTGATGGCACTCAAGGTTGTTTCTTAATGACTCCTTAGGGTGGGGACACTCAGGGCCCAGAACACCTCTTCTACAGAGTTCCCTGTCTCCTAACACTTTGGAGCTCTGTACTTCCTGCCTTTGAAATGTACACAAGGTACCTATGTCCTCCTGAGTCTGTGTTGTCCACTCTGGGCTTCCAGTATTTAGTGTATGGATACTACAGGGGCTGGCAGCAAGCACACATGACCACAGTCTCTTATCACTTCAGCTACTTCCATGTGTTGTCCAGATGCTTGTGTGTCCCCAGACCAAACAGATTCATGTTCAAATAATTAAATGAAAATAAAATTTTATTTAAAGCAATTGAGTCTCTGATAGAGACACTAAGTGACCATGAAGACTTACACTGACTTAGGAGAACTTTCATATAGACTAGCTTGTTACTTAAACTCTGAAAATGAATTGAGTTAGACTAAAGTAACAGATGGTTCAGAAAATATGTGACTGTATCTATCAATGTTGATAAAAAAAAAGGTCTGGTTATAGTCATAGTTATTAGCATGGTTGTCCAAGGTTTACTACTGGGCAGGAACCCTTAACAATCAAGTGAACAAGATGTTTCATCCTATGGATGTCAATCAGCCTTTTTTCTTTTTGAACAAATCTAGTATGTATTCAATAAAGGAGAGAAGGTTTCTGTTCTCAAACATTTTTTAAAAAATGTATTTTCCCTCCTTCTTCTCTTCCTATGAAACCATTGATTGCACAGCTTCCATTAGTAAGGACTAACCATCTATGGATCTTCCTCTATTACTTATATTGGATCACTTCTCCTACACAGAAAAGAGCACTTCATCTTCACTGAGTTAGATAATTAACATAAAAGTATATCATGTGGAGGAGGTAATACAAGCATGTTTCTCATGATCTCTTCTTGGGGCACTAGATTACAAATCTGTAGTTAAAATGATCACTGCTGATCAAAACGTATGCTATTCTAAGAAACATGCACCTGTTTATAACACAGATGTACATCTACAAGTAGGATTTGAATGTATCCTTTCTGTAACTATCAGATTGGTCCACCACTGGCATCTAGCATCTTAGGTTTCTAACAAGGTAATATGTTGACCCTGAAGGAGTCTAGTTTAAACAGTTTGGACCACGTGGGAAAGGATAATCATTGTCTTGAAGAGGAATAAGTATCCAAGTATTCTTTTCTCATTAGTGTTTTAACAACCTAGAGAAGGCAACATGTGTTCTGAAACTACCTTTATCAGCATCTATTGCCTCTGAACTAACTGAAATGTCAAGTATTGATCTTTGCAAGCTTTCTTCAAACTGTCCATTAGAAAACCTCTCTTGTTGAACAATACACGATAGGAGCCAATGTACTAGGAAAATTAGGATTAAAAATAATTTACAGTCTATACCCTAGAAATAGCAGCATCACATTGTAAACAAAGTATTAGATTACTCACCCAAATGTGGTTTAATCAATGCAAAAACGTCAGCATGACATTGCTCCCTCTGCTCTCAGAAACAGTACCCTGGAAGCCAGTGTTACCCTGTGAACAGAAAGGAGAAGGGCCAAACTAAGCTAGAAGCCAGCTCACTCACACTGCATAATTCAAATTAGCAAACCTGAGCCACGCCAAGGTAAGTCAGCACCAGAAACAGAAAGCCTTTGTGAAAGCCAGTCCTGAATGAAGGAAATCCCCTCACTTACCATTACTCAAAACCAATTTGTTTTTTTTTTCCTTTCAGATCTATTGAAGTATACTTAGTAAACTAAAACCGTCTATTTAAGATATGCAAATACAAGTTAGTATTTTGACATATAAAATCTGAATTGCCACAGTCAAGCTAATTTGCATATGCCTTACATCATAGATGACTTTTTTGTGGTAGGTACTCCTGAGAACTACCCACTAGGCAGACATTAAAGTATGTGAACTGTGGCCACCTTGCATAAAACTCAGTCATCTTGCACAGCTAACTGTTGGTTAATGACCACCTCATTCTCCCTTTTCCTAGTTCATTGCAAGTATGGCAAATACTGATGATCTACTCTCTACTTTTTGTGTATTTGAGTGTTTTACGTTGCTTGTGAGAGTGAAATTAAGTATTTGTCTTTCTATATCTAGTGATCATATCACATCAGAAACACTAGATACCAGCTATTTCCATAGGATTTAATTTTTTAAATTTAATTAATTCTACAGGATTTAACTTTTTTCCCTGTGTTTTGTCTTTTTTTCAGTTCCATCACGCCTTGTTACTCTGGTATTTCTCTCAGAATGAGAATGTTTATTCTATGTTGTATGTACAAAATCACAGTTAAAGGTGGCTTTGAGCCTTAAAAAAGACTTTGAACTCAGAATTTTTTGAAGAATATTAGTACTGGTAAGAACTTCGAGACTCTTGAGATGGACTAAATGCTTTCTGCATTATGGGAAGATCTTGAATCTTTACGGGCCAGGGTTTGAATATAAAATGCCTCTCACATATTCGTATGTTGAACACATGACCACAAAGTGATAGCTCTATCTTGGAAAGCCTCTCAAAATTTTAGGAGCTGAAGGAAATATAACACATTCCCACTCCTTCCTGTTCCACCCACAATGCCCCAGAAACAGAGACTGGAAACCACCGTCAGACTCCTCAGATACCCTAAGCTAAAATAAAAAAATTTCTCCTTTAGGATATTCAGTTAAGTATTTTGGTCATAGCAAGAAAATATAATTCGGAATAATTAAAGACAATATGTGGGGAATTCTCCCTAACATGATGAAAAAATTAAAACCAAGTCATTGTTTTGAATGGTTCAAAAATAAGTAATTGAAAAAATTCAGCCATTTATTAAAGATAAAGAATACTACCAGAAATATTATACAAGGAACTTATCATGAAAATGCCATATGCAAAGCTACTGTTTGTTTTCTCACAAAAAGGAAAGGTTACCTCTGGAGTAGGAAGTTTATAGACCCAGCTATCACTGTTTCCTGAAATACATTCATCCTTTAGATTCCATATGGTATTTGTCCTAGGACCCTCATGTCTTCTAATAGACAACCAAGTTCCTTTTATAAAATAATGCATTATTTGTGTCTAACCTATTAAAAATTTCCCAGTGCTTTAATTTATCATTAGATTAGTTGTAGTAGACAAAATAATGTAAATCTATAAAATAGTTGCTATACCATATTGTGAGAATTAATATGGCTTCTAATTAATTATTAATTCATAATTACAAAAATATAATATACACATCATGTAAATAAAAACATTATATGTTTTATATTTTATATACAATGTAATATATTATACCAAAAACATTTATATGAATATTTTTATAAATATGCCATATAAAATATACATAATATGATATATGACACGTGACATGATCTATGATACATGACATATGACAAATGACATTTGACATGTGATATGTGATTATACAATATCTTATACATACCATATAATACATAATATGTCATTTATAATATGTAAAGTATGATATGCAATATGTTTTATATGATGTATAATATATATCATATATCATATATGACATAAAATATATGACATATAAAATACAGTGTGTAAATTATAACATATATAATATGTCATGTCATATATTATAAGGTATATCACATATACTATATATTCTATAGTATATGATATAATATATAATAAATATATAAATATATTTGATATAAAATTTACAATATGTACTATATCATATAAAATATGATATGTGTTATGTGATATTTAATATGTGATATTTGATATATAATATATGATATATAAGATGGAAGATGTAAAATGCAAAATAACATGTGACATGTAATATATATAATATATATTATATGATTATGATATGTGATATATGATGTATGATATGTGATATATGGTATGTGATATATGATACATAATGTATAGTATATGATACAATAATATATGATATGGGATGTGTGATATATAATGTATAATATTATATATAATATAATGTACCACAGTGTTATAATAATTTTTGGCTAAATGCTGTTTTCACCTACAGATGCACAAGTGTACAATCCATAGGTTTAAAGAGCTGCCTTTGTTTATTGGCTTAACACTGCTCTTGAAGCTTAAATAAGGAGGATATACTCAGAAAATAAGCAAACTCTGACTCCCCAGCCATTATAGTGAAAAAGAGTGGAGAGATTATGAATGTTACAAATTAGATTCCAAGGTGATGTAATTTCACATCAAGCATTGAGAATAGGTGCTTTATCAACAGGTAATGCAGGCACACCCAAACTGAAGACTTATTCATTTATTCATTTGTAGTCTCGATAAATATCTTGTGTGTGCTCCTCAAGGACACCCCAGACTAGTCAGTACTTAGGAGACTTCTAATATACATCTTAAAATTCTAAGCCACAGTCTCTATTAGCCCTAGCTCCAAATGACTAGGACCCTGAAGGGTGTCAGACTCAATTCAGCTTTGGCATTATTTGAAAAATCACAAGAATATTTAAGTTTTTAAAGTTGTGAAACAGAATAGAATAATAGCAATAACAAAAACTATAGACTAAAAGAATATCTTCAAGTGTAAAATTGTGATCAAATATTGATATTTTTCTGAAGATTTCAGATTGATTATAGTTTCTACTGATGACAACTGAGGCTAAGTTATAGCTTGTCAGCAGTTTGCTTTGCTGTGCATATAAATATTGATCAATTGTAAGAGCCAAATGGAATTCTTCACTCTCCCTTCTCGTCCATTCTATCTTACCAATCACTCTGTGTCCAGCTCAAAGCCCATTTATGTTAGAACAAATGTGCATGCCATCTGGAATCTTAAGCAGATTTTCAGTAATTTGAATAGGGATGGAATCTCCATAGCAGCTAACTTTTCATAAGTTATTCCCATACAGTTTGAGAAATACACCTAGTGGTATCGATACACCACAATGCCTCTTCCCCTTTGGATGATGCTATGTTTTGGCTGCAGTATAAGTGTGTCCCTTAAAAGTCTGTGCTGGAGAGGACTGAGGTAGTAGAATCTTAGGAGTTGGGACATGGTAGACAATAATTAGGTCATTCAGTGAGCCTCCCACAGAAAGGTTTGATTCCCATGGTAGCGAGTTGTGAAAAGCAAACTGGCTTCATTCCAGTCTCAGTACTTGGTCTCTCACAAGTTCTCCCTTTATGGTGATGACTTGCCCCATTGAGCCCTTTTCAGAACAGAACAAAAAGAGATACATATTGTTGATTTATCATTATCAGCTTCCAAAACTAAATAAGCCCCCTTATGAAATATCTAGACACATACATGTATTCTGCTATATCAACAGAAAATAGACTAGGAAAGACAAGAAAAGCACAGTGGTATAACAAAAGGCCAGTAATATTGGGGAAAACTTTCCTCTCCAGCAACAAAAGGGAATTTCTTAAGCCATTTATATCTCTATCTGAAATATATAAAATAGTTACTGGTAAGTATGATATTAAGAAGTGTATAGCACTCTTAAAATAATAACTTGGAAACTATTACTGTATCAATGGATGGCCAAAGAGCAGTTCACATGAATATTTAGGGGTTTGGGTGTGCTCTTCAGTCATTAAAGTCTTATATAATTAAACAGTAACTGTATTGAATTGAACTATAGCGATCACCAATAAATCCTGTGTACTGAGTGTCTAATCATCTGTCATCCAGCAGTGCTACACATTGTGTATATATATTGGCTCTGATTTTGATGACTGTCTCTGAGTATATTACACTGTCCTGACAGTGCAAGCTAAGGCCAGACACTATTATAGAGAAACAGGAGCGCCAGGAGTGTTTTTAGATAGCAAAAGCAACAATTATCAAAATAGTGTTGTGCTGGCTGAGGAGTGTCAATAACAAAGAAAGATGAGGTTTTCTTAGTCTGACTCCTGAGAAAGTATATGAGTTGCAAAGTGCTGACCCTGTGTCCTGACTTTTTGTTCTCGGTCAGGAAAGGAAACGTAGTAGCAATTAGTGATGCCCACAGAGGAGGTGATTTCCAACTGCATCAATTCTCTTTAAGGGAGTGTATCAGAGAAAGGTTCCCAGAGAAATTAAATCATGATAGTGGCCCATAGTTCCCAAGATATGGTATAATTAGAACCAAGGCATAACCCAGCTCAGAGAAATGGAATTCCATTCAAAAGGTAGGAACTTATAGTGGAAAGAAGGTACAAAGAACCTAGGAAAGGATCTGGACCAGACCTGGATTGTGCTCTGGGGACTGGGAGAAAAACAGAAGGGATCATTGATAATAGTTTTCTTATGGTTAAGATCTTAAATCTCACCCCCAAAGACACTTATGGTAAACATCTGATCACTGCAATGCTATTGAGAAGTGGTGAAACCTGTAAGGCTAGTAGTGTCAAGTTGATGAAAGTGAGTTATTGAGATCACTCCCTTAGAGAGGATAGTGTGATAATAGCTTACCTTTATCTCCTTCCCCCTTCCTCCTTCCTCTCCATGTCTCCCCCACTCCCCCTCCTCTTTCTGTCCCTTTATCCTTTTCATTCCATGTTCTTCCCAATGGCCATAAAGTGATGAGTTTTACTCAGTATTATACACCCTATCCACAATCACAGGGACTCACAGTCTAAAAGAATAAATCCAACTTCTGCAGATTTTCTTCTTGCCTCCACATGCATGCCCACATATGTACAAATGTATATGCTCACACACAAGTAAATAATTAAGTTAATGTAAAATTCAGAATTTTTAGAACTAAAGAAACCAATGATTTTTAGAACAAAATAGGTAACTATACAGAAAAGTAAAAGGCATTGACAGCCTTTCCCTTTACTGAAGTGGCTTTATTCCTAAAATCATAAAAGTAGTCAGCAAGCCCATAAGTTAATCTTAAACTTGGGGAAAACAAACCCCAAGAAGAAGTAATGATGTGTAAAGTGACGTGATAAGGTTTCTCAAGTCACACCTAAATACTGTAGAATTTCCAAGATTTGATGTCACACTGTGGTTATGAAGTAAGGTGAGCAGATTGCACACTCTCTTGAAGCAGTAGAAAGCATCTGCCTTGCACATCCTCTGTTCTTTGACCCCCTTCTCATGACTACAGTGCCATCAGCCAAAAGAAATATCTCGAGAGATAGCAAATATGGGGACTGGAGTGATGGCTCAGTGGTTAAACACACTTGCTATTCTTGGAAAGAAGCAAAGGTCAGTTCCAAGTATCCCAGTTTATAGCCACTTCTAACTCCAGCTCCAGGGAATTCAGTATACAGATACACACACACACACACACACACACACACACACACACACACCTATATTTTTAAGTAAGTTAAAGAGATATCATGTAGAATGGGGAAAGTTTATACTTTGATACTTTGAATTGAAATCTAAACTATGAACCAAGAGTTTGAGGATAATATTTTCTCCAGGAATCATGGAGAACCTGGTTTACTGCTGAGCACAAAGTAAGGTGTAAGAGATCGTCTCCCATGGTAACCCTAGATTACAGAGCACCACCAGTTTTGGAGCTCTTGAAAACTTGTAAATGAGAAAATGGAACATAAACATAAAATTTACAACAGCTTTCAATATGAGAGCTGAGCATTACAAAATGGCACACAAAACTGAACACTGATATGTCTATCCATAGTGTAGATATTTCCTCTCCCACAATATTCTTAATGAATTTTCTGAACCTTATCTGTATTTGATTATGTACTAAAACCTTCTTCAAATTTCTCTGCAGGCTATAGAAAGAGAAATGTGGGCACCCATCCAACTACAAAATTATTTTCATTTTTAATTTTCAGCTTAAAATAGTTCAGAACCAGATGAAATCCTCACTGAATTTTGCCATTCCTTTAATCAATGCTTCTCAAATAATTTTGTAGAATAGAACAGAAAAGAATATTATCAAATTCTTTTTAATGAAGCAAGTATTATCTTGCTAACAAAACTAGAAAAAGACATAGTGAAAAATGAATAAGTAACTAATCTTCTTGGTATATATACAAACATTCCCAAAAAACACTCAAAAATGGTTATCAAAATAAATAAACAAAACATCAAAAAGATCATTTACCATGATAAACTTGGCTTCATTCCAGAGATGCAAGGATGGTTTAACTCACATAAATCAATAAATGTAATCCACTACACAAATGGATTTATGGAAAGATGTCATAATTACCCTAATAAATGCATTAAAGGCCATTGGCAAAATCCAGTGTCCATCCAAGATAAAACTCAAAAGGATATTATAAGGAAAATATTCTTACATAATTGATGCTACTATGACAAACTGTACCCAATGTTGCACTAAATGAGAAATCAACACTCAAAGAAGTCTCACTAAAATCAATAAGAAGAAAAGCTTGTCTATTTTTTCATTTTATTCAATATGATGTTTAAAGTCCTAACTAGAGTAATAAGGAAAGAAAAGGGTTATCAATAGAAAGGAGGAAGTCAGAGTACCTTATTTACAGATATGATTTTGTATATGACAAACACTAGAGACTATATAAAGAAACTATTAGATCTGATAAGTACATTCAGAAAACTGAAAGAACACAAAATTAAAATACAAAGTTAGTTGCCCTAAATTTTAGTAATATATATATATATATATATATATGAATGATATATAATATATTATATTTTATATAATATATTATATATTATAATATATTTTATATAATATATGTATATTATATATAATATATTGATATATATCATATAATTATAGAAACATAGTAAGTCATGGAAACAACCTCATTCACAACTGTCTCAAAGAAAAATACCCTGAAAAAAATAACTATGAAAGTGAAAACCAATGATCCTCTGTATTTCACTGAAATCTGTGGTAACTTCTCTTTTTAATCTATAATTTTCTTAATTTGGGTAGATCTTCTCTCTCTCTCTCTCTCTCTCTCTTGGCTAGTTTGGCTTTCAAAGAACCAAACTATGATTGATTTCTATGATTGATTTCTTCTTGGGTATTGATCTCATCATGGGAGTTCTGCACAGCCCCTATGTGAGGCTCACACAGTCCTGAAAAGTTTGTTAAGCCTAAAAACACCAAGGAAACACCACTGGCTTCCCCAGAGGAAAATATTGTGTCCAATTTCCATCAGAAGGCTGTCACAAGACTGCCTGATACCATCCCTCCAAAGGCATCTGCAAAAATGCAATGCTCCCAAACCTTGACTAATAGCCAGTCCTGCCAGATTCTGGTTGGGTACATTCCAGGGATCAGCCCATTCCAAAATATAGACTAAGAGAAATGACAAGCCCTCTCCCCTCATCCAAGAAGATGGCATCTATTTATCTGACCACATACTTGCTAATAAAGTGGGGAGCTCCCTCCATGACTGCAGAAAAATTACAAAGGTTTTTTTTCTCCTCATAGCCAGACTTGAGGGATGAGCCACTCCTCAATTTAGATATAGAATCTTTTACTGACGGAAGCTGGAGCCTGCAACCAGGGAAACAGTCCTTCATATAAAGAGACTCAAAACTGTAATATATTGAGAAAAGGGACTGATTGCCTGCACAAAGAAATTAAGAACAGAACCCATAACTCCTAGAAGTTGTTGGAGCCCCAGAGCTGTAGCAATGGTGCAGTGTCAGGCTCACACAGAGTCCATGATGACAGTCCCATGGTCACCTCCATTTATCCCCAAAGAGGGTACACTCTCTGTGCTCTCAGAGCTCTCCTCATATATGCCTTTTTAAAAAACTGACTAAGGAGTTATTGAAAATTAGGTGGACTGGTTGTTTAACACAGATTAAAATAAATAAATAATTTCAGAGATGACAGCTCCCAGCATCATCTGAAAAGCTCAGGGTGCAACCTATCTGGAGAACAGAGTCCTACAAAAATTATTGCAAAGATATTTGGTTAGGCAAGGCTGCCAAGACTGACCCAACAAGTTACCAAAGCCTGTCTGCAACGTAGTGGAACAATCTCAAGCAGGGACCAAAGGCCCCACTGTAGGATTATATTTTTCAAAATCTACTTTAATGAGGTTACTTAAATGCTTTAACCTCCCTTCTTGCCTACCACCCACCAGAGGTAGTGGAAAGAAAAGATTGATAGGGCAAAGGAGGATGCAGACTCATTTAGAAATAGTTCTTTGGGGCAAATCCAATCTATGTTGTCAGGATATCAGCAGTTCAGTTCATACAAATCAGCAGTGGTAAATAGATCCACTTGTAACCACCACTTGTGATTCAGCAACGATACTTGAATCCAGAAGAAATTGCAAGGCTCTGCCAATCAGCCTGAGTTCACAGAAGCAGCAAAAAAGCCACTGGAACGCCACCAGAAGTTCTCTGGTGCATTTCTCACCATGAAATCAACCCAAACAAGGATCAGCCAAGATGGCAAGGTGAACCAGTGCCAAAGCATCATCAGTGAAGACCAGCATCAGCAAAGCCCAATGAAGATCAGCAAAGACTGGCAAGGCAAACCAATGCCAGACAGCAGCATCCACTGTTGGCTCATATTAATACTTTTTCCAAATATCACATATTCTCCCAAGCATTCATTATTGCAAAACAACACAGGCCCTTTTTCTGGGCATATTCCAGAAAAACGCCACATGTTTGTTCTCTATAAAACATCCTCTCACATGGCTGGTTCAACAAAAACATCCTCTCATAAGAGTTTCCAGAAAAGCATCACATGACATGACTGGGGCGCCAAAGAAACCAAAAATTTCTACTTCACTCCATACTAACCCAAAAACAGGAGTTTTGCATATCTGAATATGTATAAGTGGAATTTACTGACATGTAGCTCTACTGAATGAGTACCTTCTGCTGAGAGGGTACCAATACTTGATGTTTATGGTGTGCACATTTCAGGTTGGATAGAAGTTTTTCCTACCTGTATAGAGAATTAACTTGGAACTTACATACACCCACAATCTTCAGGCCTTGTTGAAAAATGAGTATGATTTTTAAAATGGCACTAACTAGTGCCAGGAATGAATTTCATATAATTGAGTTATTGGCCCTGGGTGCCCATGGAAAACCCCAAGCAACCCAGGTTATTGCTATGGCTATTAATTGCTCTACACAGACTGATAATAGGGCTGTCTTGCTGTAGACATCTTCATAACTCATTGAATGTGGATAAGTAGAGCCAGTGACTACTTAGATCTTTCACCCATACTGACTAGTGTTCATGGTACTCAAAGATACTCTGCATACTAGCAGAGGAAAGAAACAAACATCAGCTCAGCTATGAACTCTGTAGTCTACAATGGTGACCTGATAGTGCAATACTGGCACAAATATTCTGGAAGTAATCAATCACTATCTGATTGGATTTAAGGCCCACTCTAAAAGATGGGCCCCATGCCTGACATTCCTCTAGTGGTCAAGAATTTGGGACTAGATAAGCCATAGACATATAAGGAAACAAAACACTATTCTGCTAAAGAAACATAACAATATAATGGCATTCTGTTGTACCCATTGATTAGAGTGTTCCTCAGCCATCATCAGAGAAGTTTCTCCCTGCAGTAAATGGGAACAAATACAGAATCCCACAACAGTGCAATGTGCAGAGGGTGTGAGACCTTGGAACATTCACTCATAAATAGGATGTCCCATCAAATCCCTCCCCTTAGGGCTCAGGGAACTTCATGGAAGTGGAGACGTGAATACTGCAAGAGCCAGTGGGGATGAAAGGCACAAGGGACACAAGGTACCTTCTAAACACAACAGGACTGCCACACATATGAACTCACAGAGTCTATGGCAGCATGCACAGGGCCTGCAGAGAGCAAGCACCTCTCCTTTTCAGACTGTGTCTGGCTGCTCACCTCTGCTGCTCCCAGAGGACTCCAGGATCTCAGAGAGTATAAACACACCCACCCCAGCAGTTCTTTAAAAACTGGGCTGATACTTCACAGAGAATTTCCCAACCCTCACCACTCCTTCATCGCTTAAAGTTGAAAGCATCAAACCATGGATACAACACACACACACACACACACACACACACGAATAAATAAATACATAAATAACTTTTAAAAGAAACTTCTATATTTTAGGCAATTTTGCCAAGATAAATACTGGTTAAAAGCCATTTTGTGTATAACAGTAGGCATGCTACTCAACTAATGCCTGTACCTCATCTCCCTCTTTCTCCTCCCATTTCTAATTCTCACAGTTTATTATGTATGGAGTTTCAAATATTTCCAAATTTTTTTCTGAGGTGTTGATTGTTGATATCTGCTGCTCCCTCAGAATTAAGAATGCTAATAAAGACTCAGTTACTTCTTGCTGTGGTTTCAGATCCACTGTGACTCTGGAAATTTCAGTCATGCCTATCCTATCTATATAAACCATATCCTGAAGATTCTCCGACAACATTTCCTGTGTGCTCATTATCATCGTGCCTATCATTGTTATTGAGTTACTTATTTTCTCTCCCAATGTACAAGCTTGTAGCACAAATTTTGTTTGTCATTTCCATAACATTTTATTCATTGCCTTTACCAAGGCATTTTAATATGAGAGGTGCTCAAATGTGTATTTGAATAAAGACAACTTCATGAGATATGAAGAGGAGAGATGCTTCAGATCCTGCTCGAAACACAACTCTCCCAGGCTCAGCCCCATCCTCAGAGTTTGTCCTAATTCACCTCAGATTTAGTCATCTTTTCAAAGACTAAAAGTCCTAGAAAGATGTGCTTGCTCTTCCTCCAGCCTTCTCCCATATCTCATTCCCATGCCCCTGATTTCTGATCATCATGTTTCTGGGGTACATTTCACACTATTTGTTTTCATGACCTTCACAAACTCAATGACTATGATCTTCACACTACATTTTTAAAATCATGCCTGCAAGTGATCTTAGTTTCAGAAAATTAGAATAAGAAACAAGAGGAATAAATATGTAACTGAAGAAAACAAGCTTCCTCTACTTTTCATAGAAGAAAAATCTGGTGCTTTACCCATACAGAACTATGTCAAGAAATTGTCAAATCCGAAGCCTGACCTGCTGTGCAAAGATTCAGAGAGGAGGAGAACTGTTTGGACAATGAATGCCTCAAGGACAACTCTGCTGCCTATTTCAGATGTCTATAACTTAAATGCCAGAGTGATATGGTATTTTCAAAGGTTATTTAGGCTGAAAGAACAGATGGATGGATGGATGGATGGATGGATGGATGGATGGACGGACACATGAACACATGAATGATAAGATACAAAGTGGTTTGTTCTCAGCCATGTCCTGTAATTGTAAGTGGACACCCTGACTTAGAGACACATAATGAAAATTTGAACAAGGTTGGACAATGCTGTGTTTCTTTGAACAGCAGCTGCAGGCTATAGAGGTATCTGAGCGCCCTCTGGGGGTAAAACTGCAGTATTGTCGGACTTTTAAAGGCTAATGATTAAGCATAAAAGTTATCAACACAGCATGATGATTCCTGCTTGTGATCAATGATTATCAGAAATCAAGTTTTACACAACCACAGTCTATCTCAATTTTCCTGATCATCACAGAGCACACTAACTTCCAACTCCCTAACAGACCCTTGTTATTTCCTTTAGAATTTTATCAGTGCCAATGCAATTTTTTTCTTCAACAGATACTAATGGTGTATTCTTACAGTCTCTGGTTATCAGTGTGACTTGGTCAATTCAGATTCACAGGTCACTTCCTGGTCTGGATAGGTCATCGTTCTCCCTCTCCTTCCCATCAGAAGAGCACCCTGGACATCTCTGAAATGTGCTCAGAATCAGATTCCCACTTCTAGATTACATTCTACCATTGCTGGGACAATTGAACATTTGAATGCTTGTACTTTTGTGTGGTGGGAATCACTGAGAGGCAGCAAGATGTGCTGCTGATGTCCCAGCTCTGACACTTGTGAAATGTACAAACTACTGATACACAGGCAAATTATTTAACCATTTTGGGATCAGATTTCCCAGTTTGTTAAAATGCAATAAGAAAAATCAGCATCAGGTTCATATAGTAAGAATTAGCAATTGTGTTTATTATTTACAAGGAACTTAGCAAAATCTCTGAAGCAGAGTACTAAGAAAATGCTAGCTCAACTCATTATGACAACAATGTCAACTATGAAATTCTCACCTTTTTTCAAAATATTAAAATCTGTACACATGTGTGATAAGCTGCCAAGACAGAAGTTTACTTTTTTTTTAATCCAGAGAAACTTTCCTGTGGCTTCAATCTGATGGATAGACTCTTATCATGATTCAGTCCTTTGATTTGGCTGCATCTTTCAGTTACTGCAAACAACCAAAGGACCACACTGAAAAGTGAAATGACCATAACAGGATTCTTTTAGGCCAACAAAGAGTGCCCTTTGTGCAGTATCCTACTCCTAAGAGGCTAAATTGGTGTGAGGTCCTGTGTCTTGATAACTGACAATAATCAAGATCAGACACTGACAGGCTGAGTTAATTTGGGAGCATTGCAAATTCTTCCTGCCAAATAATATTCTTGGAAAAGTCAGGGAGGGGTGCTATTGCAGGCAGGTAGACCTTGAGCAATAACAAGAAAAAGTCATACAACCTGTTTTCATGTTCAGGTGTCTGCAGCAAGGCATCTGGTGTTGGGTAGCATTCAATCAGGTGTGGTTCTTACTGCTGACATTGTTTTGTGTGGTTTCTTGCTAATCTGATCCAGAACTCCTGTCATCTGGGTGTAGCCCCATCTGGACCCAATTAGCCATCTCTTGTGAATTCTTAGTCAATGAACAGAGAGAGTGCAGCAGGAAGATGTGGGCAGGAATATAAAATGTGCTTCACACATTTCCTAAGTCAGCACATGGTTTTCCCCAAGCACCTCAGAACAATGTCTGCCCACTGAATTGTGCTAATAGGAACAGCCCACTCAAAAAAACAAAAACAAAACCCTCTGCTTATTTCAAGCATGGCTGCCTACCTTGTAGCTTGTGTTTTGCCTTTTCCCACTGATGTTAAATTTCACACAAGGACACAGGGAAGAGTGAAGGAGATGCAGTAATAGTCCTTGAGGAAGTGACAAAGTCCAGAAGCCTGAAAACACACCATCAGGGTGTCTCTCTCTAGTGAGCCCATATCTGCTCCAACAACATGAATCCTTAGTTATTACAATGACAACCTTTGCAAAATGGCCATTGGGAATCAAAGTGCTATTGCTACTCTGTATGCCCAGGGTACAGCTTTCCTTATAACGCAAACTTAATTACATTAGAGGCATGGGGGAAAAAAATCAGATCACCTGGGTTTATTCCAACTCTTTATGGATGCAAACATCCACATCTATGTCTAGGTTTATGGGTGACAAATTTCAGCCTGTTATCCTGATGGTAAAATAACACCATTGGCTATAGAACACAGGTTACATGTAGAAATTGCTCAAAAGATTATGAATTTAAAGAATGCTGCTCTGTTGAATTATGATGCTGCAGATAATGCCAATAAAATTATCCATGGCCTGAGATCAGTATTTCCATTTTGGTCAAACCTCAAGAATGGCATATATAGCTTGATCACACTAGCCCTTCTTGTCCTGGGAATACTTTTATTCGTGTTAAAGCTTGTCTCTAACTACATCAACAGGTTGGCAGCCAAAGTACATCATTTGAAATTGAAAATGGACCCCTAGACAGAGTTATTAATTTATCAGGCTGGCAAGCCAAGGATGGGTAAGATTCTGCATAGACCCTTACCAACCTAAGACAGAAGTGAATTGCTTCTGTAAATGCATATTCCATGACATGTAAGGAAGGCTTTCTTGTCAGAACGACCTAAGACAGGCTCAGTCTGGTTTATGCAATAAAAAAGGGGAGATGTGGAGAGTTTTGGGGGCTGCCTGGCAGGAATCTGACATTGGCCAAGGACAAGAAAATGGACTGCTTGGAAGGAATCTGACAAAGACCAAGGACAAGGAAATGGACTGCAGGCAGGAATCAGACATTAGGCTGGAACAAAGAAGAAATTTCAGGCAGAAATCTAAATCCTAGGCTAGAACAAAGAAGACATTTCAGGCAGGAATCTAAATCTTAGGCTAGAACAAAGAGGTAGGCTTCAGGCATGAAATAACTTTGGGCTAGGACAGAGAAGTAGGCTCAGATATTTTGGTCATCCTGATACACCCTTAGAAATAGTGATCACAGGAGTGATCATGGGACTCTGTTTATTGTTGTATGTGTTCTTTGACTATTTGTGTTTATTGTCTTGCTTGTTCCTTGACTATTTGCATCTATTGTATTGCTAGTTCCTCAACCTAAAGCTGACCTTAATACTTGCATGTAATTTAAAAAGTATAAAGACAAAAAAAGGAGAAGGAGAAATGGGATAGGGGATTAATGGTGGGAAGGGAATGGGGAAAGGGGATAACATTTGAAATGTAAATAAATAAAATATCGAATAAAAAAGCATAAAGGAGGAATGGGTGGGATAGGGGTTCTAGGGAGGGGAAATGGGGAAAGGGGATGACATCTGTATTGTAAATAAATAAAATATCCAATAAATAAAAAAAAATTTCTCAAAAACAGTAACAGCCAGACTAGTCTCCCCTGAAATATGTAGGTGTTTTTAAGCCCCTTTACCACCATGAAATCACATAAGGAGCCTTTTAAAAGAAAATTTTTTACATTTTAACTTATTTCTTTGTATACCCATATGTTGGGGAAGGGATTGTGCATATCATGGTGCTCATGTGAAGGCAAAAGGGTTCACAGGAATCAATTCTCTTTTTCAACCATGTGGGTCATCAGACTTGGCATCAGGCACCCTTACCAGCTGAGCCATCTCACCCCTAGGCCCTAAAGTCTTTTCGTTTTTTTAGTACACACTCCCACTTCAGACATGTTAAGACGGTATCCCTTGAGTGAGGATCTAGCTGTCAGTACTTTTTAACCTCCCAGATGATTGATACATGCAGCCTATAATGAACACAGCTGACATAGCCAAGCCTATGATTTGAGGCTCCTCAGCTAACAGTGTCTTGTGCACAACCTCAGGTGTGTTGTGTGGTTCTGAGTCTAGCTCACAGCCATCCTTTGGTTCCAGCTAGCTTCCAGGTCTTCATTTTGTCCACTAAGTCATTAGAGTTATGCAGATTACCTACAACATTCTAGAAACTCCATTCTTAAAATAGCCTGCTACCTCTTGCATTCACCACACCTTTCCCATACAATGATTTTTTTTCTTCCATTTCTGAAAGTCATTGCAAACAGAGTAGATGAATAATTGCTATTTACTAAACTACTGACAGATGGGTTACAGTATTTAATGGTGATGAGTTATACTATCTAAAACAGCTAGATAGGAGGAGTTTTACTATTCCCATCCTCTGAACAATTCTAACTGAAAGAAAGACATAAGGGAGTAGGCACACAAATTCCTCAGATACAATCATGAAATATTCATGCATGTGTCACAGCATCACTACAGTCATGAATATGTACAATTACTGTCGAACTTTTTTTATTTTAAAAAGACTTTTATGGCCACCAGAGGGAGCCAAACACCTCCCACTTAATAAAACCACAGGTTGGAAAAATTAGCAGGGACCAAGGAGGAAATCAGCCTACCAGCTTAGACATGGCCCCCAAGTCACCTTTCATGCCTCAGACATTGCTAGTCACCCTGGATGATCTTTGAATAGAGCTGGCGCTGCAGAAAGGCATATCTGTGCCTTACTAGGCTGGGTTTATCTCCAGCCAGCCATCGTCAGTAAATCCTGAGAAAGTATTATGTATAAGGATTGGGGGCAGCCATTTACACACTGCACGAGCATCCCTCTACTCAGTCAAAGAGTTGAGGCAGGAAACCCATCTCACAAAATAATCCATGGCCTGGTCTTTCTGCAACTGTTGCTGATGGTCCAGCCTTGCTGATGAGCCACCTAGCCTCTGATAAACACTCCCAAGTCTGAAATTCACCATCTTCCAGGAACACCTTCTGTCAAGAACACCATCCACATCTGAAG
Source organism: Grammomys surdaster (assembly GCF_004785775.1). Lineage (NCBI taxonomy): Eukaryota > Metazoa > Chordata > Mammalia > Rodentia > Muridae > Grammomys > Grammomys surdaster. The sequence goes on along the minus strand of NW_021604579.1, from coordinate 7,017,317 downwards.
GTAAGGATCTATCTCTGCAATCCTTCCATCCTTGGCTTATCAGAGATGTGTTTCTCTACTTTTGACTTTAACAATCAGTCCCTCCTCAACGTGGCAAGATATCCTCAGTTTGTGGTCCCCACCCCTAAGGATAATTGGTTCAGTGTGGCATCCAGGGCTGAAGCAAAGGAAGGCTCAGATACGTCTGTGTTCTCACACAGACAAGAGCCTGCCCTTTGCTGTCTGCCTACTGATGCCACCTCACCAGTAAATAAAGAAAGCACTGAACTCCCCATGACTAGACGTTTAAAGAGGAATTGGACCCAAAGCTAGACCACCTACAGCACCCTTCCTCTTTTCCTATTCCTCTTTCCTATCTCATTCCCCACAGGAAAGTTGGAGGAGTATCTCCGTTGTTTAACTGTCACAAAATTCAGCTCTTGACCTCACAAAACTGTTTAGATTCCAGCTCCTCAATTTCCTCCAAGGAAGTGCAAAGCTATCAAGATCCCATTTTCAGCTCCTTTCTACCAGGATTGCCATTGACCACAGTGGGAGTTGATCCCTCTCAAAGCTAAGAGTGAGAATTAGTGTATTCAAGTTGCCCTCCCATGTCCCTTCCAGCCCATAAAGATGCGAAGATATTCACACAGACACATACACATGAAAGCACAAACACACAGGCATCACAGAAATACAGGAAAGCACACAGACACACACTCAGCCACAAAACAAGCAAAAGACACACACACACACACACACACACACACACACACACCAAGAGAGAAAGAGACAGGGAGAGAGAAAGGGAGAGGAGGAGGGAGAGGGAAAGAGAGAGGGAAAGGGAGAGGGAGAGACCCACCAGAGGCACACATAGACACACACCCTCTATCAAAGACCTAATGACTCCCCTGGGTACAGAAAATGAATCCAAAGCAAAATGTCTACCACCCAGTATGCGTGGTCAATAAATGTTTGCTGAACTGATCTGAGCCACAGGGGATCCAGCCCAGGCAGCCGCTTCAAGCCGAAATGGGAAAAATGAGTCCTGTCTGGATTTCCCGCTGATTGAATCCTGCATATAAAGTTGTACCAGGAAGACTTCACACAGTGCCAGCATCTCTGTGATCCTCCTTTCCTTTCCCACAAGGCCTAGACTGTGTCTAGACTCTCTCTATGCCATGGCCACTTCTCTTTGTGCTACAGATTCGAAGCGGTGGGCAAGTCTTCCTTAGCTTTCTGGCAGTTTCCTTAGCTCTACTTAAGAAGTCTTACATGCCTGTTATCAGTCTACTTGAGCAGTTCTGGAACCCAGGTGTGCCTGGCTCTTGAGCTCATGCTGGAAACCTCTGTGGTGTAGGATCTCCAGCACTATAGCAAAAGGAGGGGACTCTAGCATTAGGAAGTGCAGGCCAGAAAGTAGCAAGGGCAGAGTAGCTGGGAGCTCAGGCAGTTCTGGGGGAGGTAATCATAACACCAGGCGCTCCCCAGAGGCTGGGTACCTATACATGGAGGTTTTCTTTCACTTGGTCATTAAACCTTAGGACAGAGACATTCCAGTCAAAAAGGCGCTCCAGCATCACACTGACCTGGGCTTCTTGCTGGATTCTGCCAGGAAGGAAACTAGGCTATCCCGACAAGTCATTTGAAACCACCACTCTCACTCAGCCACAAGTTTGAGAATAATAGGATCCTTATTTTAAAGGTTTCTATGAAGGTTAGATGTAGTTATTGAACCTTCCTTAAAACTCCTCTAGCGAGATATTGCCATCCCATAATACAGAGGAAAATGCTGAGGTATTAGAGTAGAATTTGTCCAGCTTGTCACTGGCAAAGTTGGAGCATAGTACACAAGTTTGTTTGACACATTCACTTTCACTGTGACTCAGAGCACCAGATGTCTACTGCTACCTGTGTGCTCATTCTTGCAACTCTGAAACTGTGGCTAGGTCAAACCTACCTTGGGGTCCTAAGAATCTGTGGCTGCCTCCTTTTCCAGAGTTCTTTGCACCACTGAAGTCCAACTCTCCTGGCCACCAGTTCCCTGTATAATTATGGGGAGAGGGAAACCCAACATCCTGCAATGGTACCAAAGCCATTTTGTTCCGTGTTTCCAGTGGGCAGGAAGAACTGTCTATATTCTGGATCTCTCTCCTACTTCAAGGTGCAATCCTCACAGTTGCCCTCTGCTGTAGAACCCATTGATTCTAAGGACAGGAGGAGTCCTGCTCTCTAATTTGGCTCCTCACTCTGCCTTGCCAGCTTGCCCCTCTGTCCAGTGCCAGCCTGACCCTCTGTCCACTGTAAGCTCTTCAGGGTCCTTCTAAAGAGTCTCAGCTCCAGATGTGGCCTTCTTAATTTCATTACCTCCTTCCCCTATCTAGAGGACAAGATCCTTCCCGCACCATAGCTCTTGTCTACAAGGAGTTGCCTCAGCACCACAGCAGAGGTAGCCTTTTATGACTCTAACAGTTGGAGAGGATATAAGAATCACCCTAACTAGTTGTCTAACATTATCCCTCTGCAAGAGGTCTTGATTTGGAAGAGCCATTGTGAACTCTGGCCCTGGGGACTGTATGGCTTTAATGCCTTGATTCAGGATCTTGGGGAAGGACTCCAGCCTTTAAGTCTCAGCTCGAGTCTCTGAGGTGAAGCTGACAAAACACAGAAGACTTCCTTCAGCATCCATTGCAAGAACCTGGTTACCATCCTAGGTGTACCACTTTTTAGCCATGCAACTGAAGTCTAATGACTTACCATCTGTGAACTTCCAATTATTCTGCCCTGTTCCCCCCTCCTTAATGCCTGCTTTTAGAGTTATCATGAGGATTGGATGAAGTATTACTAACGTATCCACTGAAAAGTCCAGAGCTAATCAGACTCCCTACAGTCTCTAAATAGCACCGCTACCAGGGAGTCTCACACTGGCTCCCCATGCTTTGTAACGCACTGAGAATGTCTAGGTCTATCTGTCTAGGTCTAACTATCTGTCACTTATGTATCTCAATCCTTACTTTTCTCCTTCATTTCCTCTATCTTCCCCATTAGACGTATACTCTGTGAGGACAAGGGTCATGGTTAATCAATATGCCTCTATACTTCCAGGGCACAGACAAGCTTGACACACAGGAGAGTCTCTGAGAATTGTAGGTCTAAGGAAATGAAGAGAACAGACTCCTACCCTAAGACTCTCAGTCAGTTATACAAAACTTACAAGAATTGCCAGCATTTATGGAAGCGGAGGACCCTGCACTATCTGCATTGCACACATCAACTTCTAAAGCCTATTCCATCCTGCAGGTTAGGATATAACTCTGATTCTGTGCCACAGCTTTTTGTTTGTTTGGGCATTGTTCATTCATTTTTAAACTTGGAGAGTGACTGTTAAAGAATATCGTGCCCAAGATCACACAATTAGAGGATGTCAGAATCAGGACTGAAACACATATCCGTAATCCCAAAGCAATAACCTCCTCCACAACAAAAAAACTTCCTTTCCTGGGGTTTCTTTCCCTATACACAGAACTCCTGAAAGTCAAGGTGAAAGACATAAAAAATTCAAGCACAGCTTGGGATCCATATGCTTTCAAGCCTATTTGATTCATTCTCATCCAAACCTCTCAAGACAGAACCCATAAAACCACAGCTTTATTCCATGTCCCTCCCATCCCAGCCGAGAGGCAGCTCCACCACTCTTGGCTAGGAATATTATTTTAAATAACTCATGTGGACAGCTGTGTGACTACAAAAGAAATAGATGGGTCCTGGAATGCCCCTTTGCTATAGATCACAACCCCCAACTCCCTGCCCTCCCCCAAGCTGCCTGGACAGAAAGAGGTCAATGATTAATTATGCCAAGATAAACAGAGTTAATTTTCTTCCTGGATAAAACTAATTACAACTGTGTTTGTTTTGGTAGGACACAGAATTACTGTCCCTAGTGACAACTATTCCTAATTGAAAGAGTGTTTATTTCAAAGGGGTGGGGGCCAGGGTCGCTAAACAACATTTAGGTAGTATTTTCCCCATTTTTCATTTGAAGAAAGACAGCAATTATATACTGGCTTCAATGAAACATGGGAAACCTCTTTTTTCTGGGTCACCCTCCCACAGACCTATTGAGCAGCCTGGGCAAACCATGAGATGCATCTAGCAGTTTAGAGGTGTTTCTTGAGAATTACCATGCCCTGTAGCTGATGATTTCAGATCAACACCCTCTCTGACACCATAGTGAGAAGGCAGGAAGGAGTATTTGAATCTAACAACTCATGAACGAACTCAAGTTCTTCCTGCCTCATAGGTCAGCTTCATCGCTAAATGCTGAAGGTTGGGAAGAGAAGCAGGCTGTGATCAAACCTGGAAATGTGTAGCATGTGTTCACCTGAAGATTTTATATGAACAGAAGGAAGAGATCTGAAGAAGAGTCAGGCAGATTCAAAAAGCAGAGAAGCCAGTATGCACAGAGCTGTGTAGATATAGGTATGTTCAGAGAGTTATATTGGATCCAGAACAATTAGTCTGAGATAGCAGGGTAAACTGAGGCATTTGGTAACAGATGAGGAGTATAACAGATCATATTACTGAGGCTACTAGGAGAGGAAGCAGATTGGAGAGAATTTGGGGTTGAAACAACAGCTGTGAGAACTATCCAGTGGAGACTTTCAGAAGGAGACTAGACACATGGTCACCCAAACTTAAAGTACATCCCTCTGGAATACTGGCCTACAGGTCACACACACACACACACGCACACACACACACACACACACACATATCACAGAGGTAGGAAAATGACCATACAGAGTGAAAAGAGAAAGTCTAAGATAGGGGCCTGAGAGGCCTGTCACAATAGGAATCCAAGATTCAAGGGATTGAACTGGAAAAGGATAGTCATGGAAGTTGGCAGAAAACCAAAATCAGAAGCCAAGGTCTGGAGGTCTGACTGCACCCAAACCAGCCTCCTGCCACAGCGATGCATGGAGAAGTGATGAGCAAGGTGCCCTCGTGATTGTTATCTACCATGGTGTGTGTGTGTGTGTCTGTGTGTCTGTGTGAGTCTGTGTGTGTGTCTGTGTGTGTGTGTGTCTGTGTGTGTGTGTCTGTGTGTGTGTGTCTGTGTGTGTGTCTGTGTGTCTGTGTGTGTGTGTCTGTGTGTGTCTGTGTGTCTGTGTGTCTGTGTGTCTCTGTGTCTGTGTGTGTGTCTGTGTGTCTGTGTGAGTCTGTTAGTCTCTGTGTCTGTGTGTATATGACTGTGTGTCTGTGTGTGTCTCTATGTGTGTCAGAGTGTGTCTGTATGTGTGTGAGTGTGTGTCTGTGTGTCTGGCTGGCTGTGTCAGTCTGTGTCTGTGTATCTGTGTCTGGCTGCATATGCAGACTCTAACTACCCTCCTGTCCTCCTCCTCAAACTCTGTCAACTTCTTGGGACCACTGTGGGTCATGTCAATTCTTTTGGTTTTCTTGCAGACCCACTGAAATGGTTTAGCACAAAATAGTTGTTTGTTGCTTACATGTGAATAATTGTGATTGTGCAAACTACCATTATATTAATTACTGATAAAGGTCTCTTACAGTACTCAGAAACTTAGCAATGTCCTAGAGCAAGACCAGTGATACTAAATGCTGCTGCAACAGGTGGAGAAAGACAGGAGACAGGCAGCTGGTAACCAGGGGTGTTTAGAAAGATGCCAGAAAGAGATTTCATTGGAGAGGCTCACACTGTGTAGGCGTGAGGTAGAGAGAGGCAGAGGCCAGAAGTCAGGCACCAGATTACACGCCTTCCCCAGTGACTCTCAGTGACAGTCACTGGGTCCACTTTGCCCTTCTCTGTAAGTAGGTGTTTAAGCTGTAAGGTTCTTTGAGTCAGTGGCCTCTATAAAGGTAGCATGACAAAAGAAGACACAAAAAAGATAGATACACTTTCTTGCCATTTCACACAAGTTTGCTGTATGTACTCTACTGAAACTGTTACCTCAGCTCAATGACTTTCTCTGCTTGGTTAAACTTTAGGCAGACTTTCGAACCTTCACCTAGGCCCATGTGTGCAGTGCCTTGTAAAATCAAATTTTAGTACGTAAAGCTGCCAAAGCAGTTTAGTAAGGATCTTTCAGGTTTATTCCCTTATCACCATCAATGTCTGATCAATATTCTCATTCCTCACCCCAGTTTGTATATACGATCACCTCAGATGATTCTCCCAAAGAACTCTGAACTCTGGTTGCTTAGCTCAGCCAGAATCCCCTACCACACATAGATAAATCAGAGAGAGAGAGAGAGAGAGAGAGAGAGAGAGACAGAGAGAGAGAGAGAGAGAGACAGAGAGAGAGACAGAGAGAGAGACAGAGAGAGAGAGACAGAGAGATCCCTACTGCTTCTTCATAACATTTTCTATACACCAATCATTGTGTTCATTGAATCTGCATCCCCACTTATCCCTTGTGCGTTCAGAACGGAGCCCAACTCTATTCTAGGATTTTCTCTAACGTTTGCAACAAAATGTCTTCACCATCTTGTTTAACTCTGGTTTTCTTTAACATCTCAGAGGATTAGCAGGGAGGTTCTGATTTGCCCAAGGACTGTGAGAGAGTGGAGCAGAAGACCCAGAAATATATCAGAGTGGGAATTCAGAGGGAAGTATCTAGATTATGTGACAGCAGGAAGGTACATTGAAGGCCATTGAAGCATGGCCTCTGGAGACAGGCTGCCTGACTGTGAATCCCGATTCAAGCAAAACCATGTTCCACACAGTTTGTGGTTATTTTGGAGCTCACCGTCTTGAGAAATCCCCTTGTCCCCAGTTCCAAGAAACCATCATGGTGAACTGTGCTGCAGCTCCAGGCTTCACATTTGCAGGTGGCTACTGCTGTTTGGAATGTTCAAACAAGGATATAAGTGCCTGAGACAAGCTTACTCAGAGTTAACCTGAATAGTTAAAAATGTATATGCATAGGCTCCAAACTTGACCCATAAAGTAAGAATTTCAAGACAGGGTCTGAGCATCTATGTTATAACTCTTCTAAGTGAGCTGGGTTCAGACCCATAGGTAGAGTTATGTAATTGTCTCTTCCCATTTCAGGCACAGGAGGTGCCCCTGGTGAACGCAAAAGGTACTGCAGTGTGTACTAAAGTTAACCAGCTCTAGGCAGAGTGAAAGGTTTCTGTTGTTGTCTCCTCAGGAGAACTTGCTCTCAGATTAAGACTAAATCTTTACTCTGACACCCTCCAGCAGTGGATTCTCAAAAATGTGTTTGAAAAGCAGGATAGATATCCATGTCAATCAAGCGTAGGCTTTCTCTCAGATGAAAAAGAAAACAACAAAACCTTCCTTTCTTTCTCCTCTGAATGAGAAAAGTGGCTCTTGCTCTGCAAAGATATACTTTGAGGTAATAAATGGGTGCTGGGGAGATGGCTCAGCCATTAAAGTCTAGGCTCACAACCAAAAATATAAGAGGCAATAAATGGATGCCTAGTGGAAGAGTTGCAGTGGACAATGTGAACACAGTATGATTTGCTGAGCTTTTTTTTTCATTTATAATAATAACGGGTAGTTGATGACAGCAGTAGCTTAGAACAGTGAAGAATAAGATGTACTCAGCACAAGGCCTCCTTGGCCTGTAGTAACTGTTGGTAGGAGATCAAATGAGACCAGCTTATTAGCCTTAAAGACAAATAGCTCAGTTGTTGCTTTCCCCTCTAGCTTCTGCAATTAACCATGATCATCCAATCCTTCAGCCTCATCTCCTAAAATCTCCAGAAAGGCCCTATTGCTTTCTCATCAGTTACCAAAAGTCCACTCTAGCTCAGTTCACAATTCCACTCTCATATCTAATTTCCCCAGCATTTTCTCTCCTGTTTACCCAACAAGCAACTCCAGTAGAAAGAATGAGAAGGATATGGTCCAAATGAGGAAGGGTATGGTTTTAAAGAGAGGGTGTAGTCTTAACAAGAAGAGATGCGTTCTTCATTAGAAGGGGTGTGATCTTTTTCTTTTCTTAGGTCCAGTGCCTTTCAGGTTGAAACAGTAAAGAAAATAAGAAGCCATCCAGAGAGGTGTTAGAATTATACCAAATACCCTACAAATGTCTAAACTTTTTCCTAATTATAATGACTATCATTGTAAATATTAGAAGTAACACACCTTCATTGATATTTGGCATGACACTCGAGATGGCTCTTTACTCGTAAACTCTGAACCTCCTTCTAATAATTTGAATAGAATAAAGAGCATCAATCTCATGTTCCAAATGCCTTTCTAAATCCTCTTGTATACTCAACACATTTGTAACATTTTTTTTTTTGCTAAATGATTAACAAAAGTAACTGTCTTAACTTCTTGTGTCAAAGCAATTGCAGAAGCAGTGGTGTTAGTTCTGCTGAGCTTTGATGTTGCAGATAATGCGATAAAATTAGCCATAACTTGAGGGTAGGATTTCCATTTTGGTCAAACATCAAGAATGGCACATATAGCTTGATCACACTAGCCCTTCTTGTCCTGGGAAAACTTTTATTCCTGCCCATCGTGTTAAAGCTTGTCTTTAACAACATCAACAGGTTGGAAGCCAAAGTACATCACTTGAAACTGAAAATGGACTCCCCCCCCTCCCAGATAGAGTTATTAATTAACAGGCTGGCAAGCCAAGAACCGGTAAAATTCTGCATAGAGCCTTACCAACCTAAGACATAAGTGAATTGCTTTTGTCAGTGCATATTCCATGATGGATAAGAAAGGCATTCTTGTCAGAACTACCTACGACAGGCTGTCTTGTTTATGAAATAAAAAAGGGGGAGATGTGGAGAGTTTGGGGGGCTGTTTGGCAGGAATCTGACATTGGCCAAGGACAAGAAAGTGAACTGCAGGCAGGAATGTGACATTAGGCTGGAGCAAAGAAGTAATTTCAGGCAGGAACCTAAATCTTAGGCTAGAACAAAGAAGTAGACTTCAGGCATGAAAATGACTTTGGGCTAGGACAGGAAAGTGGGCTCAGATATTTTGGTCTTCCTGTTAAGCTCTTAGAAATAGTGATCAGAAATGGGAGTAGTCACAGAACTTTGTTTATTGCCTTTCTTGTTCTTTGACTGTTTGTGTTTATTGTCTTGCTTGTTCCTTGACTATTTGCATCTATTGTATTGCTAGTTCCTCAACCTAGAACTGACCTTAATACTTGCATGTAATTAAAATGGTATAAAAGCAAAATGTCGGAGGAGGGATGGGATAGGGGTGTTATGGCGGGGGCGGGGGGAATGGGGAAAGGGGATAACATCTGAAACAGAAATAAATAAAATATCCAATAAAAAATAAAAATAAAATAGACAGGAAAAAAGAAAGAAAATAAGAAGCCAAGGTGCTCATCTTACACAAGAGGCTGCTTGTGATGGGAGGATAAGCCCTGTTCCCCCTCTGTTTCCATCTCAATCCTCTCCTGCTGGTGACTTTCATACATAGGTCTCCTATTAGATAAGGTGACATATGGAGTTATATGCATTTGGACACAGATGCTTATCTTTATGTTATCTTACTCTGTTATTGAAGACTCCATAGGACAAAGCAACCTAGTTTTTTTGCTTATTGTTTGTTTGTTTGTTTGTTTGTTTGTTTTGTCCCATCAGAGTGGATACTATGGGCTTCCTCTCTGGCTAGATGTCACCTTGTATGGTCCAGAGTGATCCAGGCATCCACAGGCTTCTTGTTCTTGTGCAATGGAGCCTTGACACTCATTAACATTTTCTGTTAACCAGGCACTGAAGGGAAGTTAGTAAAGTAAGTGTGAATAAGAACATTTTCTTCTTTCCTACATAACTTCACTGGAGTTCATACTGTCATTTTCACTGTGGGCTGCTCCATCATCTCCCTGGCTGCAGAAATCTGTGCAAACAAGTGACATTAGGACATTTTTACACTTTTGCCTGAAATGAAATTTCCAGGGTTGAGTTTACCTTCCTTCCAGAAACAAGCAACAAACAGACAAAGTATCAAAAATAGCAGTTTTCCAGATGCTGGCAATAAGAAAACAAAAATTATTAATTCTTCAGAAACCATCCACAAATCAGGAAAGCACCAGGATGACCATCCTGCATACTGTCTCTAGGAAGCTTTCAGGCCAGTGGCTGCATAAGGACAACTGAGAGGTTCCAAGAGGCCCTTAAATTGGGAAGAGCTTGTTAAGAGTTAAGAGTTGGGGAAGTCAAGTAGGTTAGAGGTGGCAGCACCAAATATTAAAGAGCTACATGTAGGAAGGTCTACATGGGGACCCCTATATTGAAGTACTAAAAAGAACATATATGTGAGGCCACACTGGGGGACAGGAAAAACCTGAGACGATTAAGGAACACTGATGTTCACACTGGATAGCAATATTGGATCTCTCTCCTCCCTCAGTAAATGCAAAAGACTCATAATTCCTTGGCACTATAGTAAAAAGTCTTGTTCAGTGGTAAGAAATAATTCCCCCATAGACTACTCAAACATGCAAAACAAATCATAAAAGCAAGACACAAAAAGATCAAACTCTTCCTAAGTTGTTTAATACATCCCAGAACAAAGCTAAAAGAGATTTATAGGAATAAAAATATCTACCACCCAAAAAGGTAAAAGTCACAGTTTCTGGCATCCAATCAAAGATTACTAGGCATGCAAAGAAGTAAGAAAGGGGAGAGAACAATTAAGTAAAACACTTCAAGGAATGGGGTAGATTTATAATTAGTAAATTAAGCTGTCAAAATAATTGACAGAACTACATTCTATTTGTTCAAAAGTTAACTACCCAGTGCTACTAAATTTATGAATCTTAATGAGGAACCTACAGCCATTACTTTATAAATGAGCATAATACCTAACTATACTATAAATTACCTAACTATACTATAAATATTTGTCCTTATATTCACAGATAAGTATATTCTTCACCCTTCAACAAGAAATCCTATCTATGCAATAGGCTGAGTCCATTACAGAAAACCACAACCAATCAAAATAAAGAACTGTGGAGCTAAGTCTCAATGCATACATCTACAAAACACTCCCACATGGAAGGCTCGAGGAACATTGGAGAAAAGATAATAGAAAGATTCTATGAATCACATCAGGGAGTTTGCTGGGAGATCATGTCTCTTAGTAATGTTAGAAGCTACACCCATAAAGAATCACCAAAATGACTGCCCAAATGTACAGGGATGACACCAATGGACATGAAAAAGTCGACCAGAAAAATCCCAAGAGGCCTCAACACTCCACAAAGAACTAAATACAACTGAAGAAACCTGTGAACAGGAGATGTGTCTTTCCCAGAGAAGAGGACACCAATTGGTTGCCCAGTACACCAAATGGTCAGCTTTGAAACATACATACAAGTAACACTATATGAAATGAACAGGTTAAATCTCAATGTATGTTAAAGAGATCTGCTGCTTGACACTGTGAATACACTTTAAATTTAAGAATGTGTGTGTGTGTGTGTGTGTGTGTGTGTGTGTGTGTGTGTGTGTTCTCGTGTGTGTCATTTAAGGAGCTGGTCCATTTTAGTTATCCAACTGATAGAATATTTTATAATATTTTTGAACAATATTACTTGTCTCACTCCAAGAAAAAGATATTAAGATAATGATAACTTCAATATCTCTATATCTATTTGGTGACATGATATTTATAGCTTAAAATTTTTTCACAGAGAAAACTCAACTTTCTTCACTGCTGAATTCTATCATGAATTAAAGAAAGGAGCAATATTACTCCTACACAGAAAATTGAAGGAGAAATGCTTCCCAACTCATTGACTAATGCCAGCATTTCCCTGATGCTGAAACCAGATAATGATATTACCAGAAAATTACAAACCAATGTCTTCCAAAAACAGATGATAATCAGAAAAATAGCAAATCAAACCCATATTAAAATTTAACAAATAAAATCCAATATATTAAGAGTATAATGTATAAAATCGAGATTTTCCAAAGAATGCAGAATAAGTATCTCATTCAAATCTCAATGTATGTTAAAGAGATCTGCTGCTTGACACTGTGAATACACTTTAAACTGTTGAGCTGTATACTTAAAAGTGGTTCAAACTGCAAATGATAGTTTGACATTTTTTCCGTATTTTACCCCTTTAACTTCCTTCTCTTACCTATTGCCTTGGTTACCCAGAACTTATTGGAAGAACCTATTGCTACAAATACTACATATTTGAGTAGTAGGATATGGTGAAATCAAACTGTACCAACCTGGAGGCTACATCCCTTTTGCTAACTTTCACAATGCTGGAAGATTCTATGCATCATTGTCAGAGAAGAAAAGTTGTTAACAGTTTTACCCAGTGGTGAACCCCTTGAACTACAACAACAATATTCCTGACAAGATATGCCCCCTGGAATAATATTGGCATGAATGGTATGAAAATAAACATCCAGCTTATGATTGTATTTGGAACTTATACTATCTACTGGGCCAAAAATCTGTGACTGTCTAGGTCATACGTTCTAAAACTGCCCTTATACTGTTGTTGCATACACTTATTCTATGTCAATGGACACAGTGTTAAACTTTTCCCTAAGTGGTTATCCTTACAGTATAAATTATTATATCTCTTAATCTTCATTAGAGAATCTTTATAGTAGCAATAGTAGTAGATGGTGATTAAGAGAGACTCACTGGTCAATATATGCAGATAGTAAGAGACTGTGTAATAGCCGGCTCTAAACGGAGTATCTATATCCCACCCTGTCCCTAATGCTCATGGATCATTTTGGAAGAGGAGGTAAAATGATTGCGAGAACCAGAGGTAGTAGACATCTACAGGAAACAGTATTTGTCAGATATAAGAATGTCACTGGAGACATGAACTACAATATTGATGACTACATGCATAAGATCTTCACATGATCAGGCCAGGCAAATTCACATCATGAGTCGAAGAAAGACTCATGAAGTCTCATTCCCTAGCTTAGGAGATATAGGCAATTGTTGGATACTGGTAGAAAGTCAGTTTTCTTCAGTGTGGCTTCTGATGCTCTAGTAGATGGACAGACATCAATTTCCATACAGTCAGCACTAAGTGGATTCAGTGGGTTTAAAAAAAATCACATAAAGCTTGAAGGGAAAGGTGGTAGGGGATAGGGGAGTAATTAGATAGAAGACTGTGTTGGATAAATTCTGTCAGAATTCATTAGATTCGTGTATAAAATTCTCAAACAATGAAAAATGGGGAACACATTTGAACAGATGTTTTATAAAAATTATATATGGATAGTCAATATATATATAAAAGGATATTTATCATCATTAGTGATTTTAAAAGTATGATGGGAATACATTAAACATATACTAAAATGGCTATAATTAAAATATTAACTATTAGCAAGAATGTGGAGAACCTGAATTCCTATACACTAGTGAAGGGAACATGAAATAGTACAATGACTTCAAAGAAGAGTTAGGTAACTAGTCCACTGAGGATATAGAAATGACCCTATGGTAGCTTAGGTATGAATAGTCATACCAAACTTCATATGTAATAATTTTAATCCAGATATAACACAAAGTACTGCCAAATAGTAAGCAGATAAATTGTTGTATGAATGTATTGTGGAGCCTTATTACAGAAAAAAAAATCATTAGTAGTACAGCAGCAGCATGACTGAATCTCTTACTATTCCAACTTGATCCAAGACGCTAGACAAACATGATTTTGATAATCGATGCATAGGGATGAGTCATAGGGAAATTTTACAAAATAAGGGAATGTGGGAGGAGTTGGAGGGGAAGATGGAGAGCTCAAGATGACATAAATACAGTTCTCATGTATGAAAGTCTCACTCAAATATAAAAGATTAATTAAAAACAATCTCACAAAAGAATCACAGAGGTAATGGATCTATTCATTATCTCCATAGAGGCAACAGCTTCATAACTGTAGACACTGTTAGCACTTGTTAAACTGGACACTATAAATGTGTCTAATAAATCAATTTTCTTCCATGGGTTGATTTCTTTTTAAACATACTACAGTAACTACCAGTCTCAAGTTCATGCACACCCTCTAATACCAGTAAACAGAAGGTGCGCTCTCTCTAGGAGTCCTCTGAGTTTCATTACACTCCAGTCTAGGTCTAGGATGGCCATGCAGGCTCAGCATATGAGAAGCTTCTGATCTGGAAGTGAACTTCTCTCTGATGCTCTTTTTCTAGGTTCCCCCTTCTTTTAGGTTTCTAGTCTATTTTCCGGTCCCTCATTCTCTTCCTCCCCTTAACTTCTTTCTCCCAGAGATCAAGGTAGGAAAGATCAGGAGAGAAAAGTGACTCTCTCCTAGAAAGTCTGTATTTCCCACAAAGACTATCACATATTTCCCCACTCTCCTGACTTGTCTACTGGCACAGATATTGATGTGGGATACTTGAATCCTGTGAAGGTGTGGATGCAATTTTTACTTCCCTCCTAAGGAAGTATCAGGTACCACTTGCTGACAGTTTCAGGGCAACCTCAAGCTCAGCTAGACAAAAGACCAGCAGAGGAGAAGGAACTTACTGATGGACTAATGCTTTGAGGCAGCTTCACAAGTGGAGAGTGGGTAGTGGTGGCCACAGGCCCAAAAAGCTTCAAGCTGTATCTTGAGCTAAGTTAACAAATCTTTAATGACTTCTCCCTTGAGGGAATTAAGAGTTGGGTCAGCCAGATCTTGAAGTCAGCAGTTTTGTCTTGGGCTCTTCCCCCACATCCTTCCTCCCTCTTTTCTTCTTCCTTTCAACATCCACTGTTGCTAACCAGAGAGATACAGACAGTTCTCTTATGTGTAATGTTTTTCCAGGGTGAACATAATTTTTAACACACAATTATTTAGCTTTGACCAAAAACAAGTTAAATATTCAACTCCTGTGTGGTTCATGCCAGTTCAAGCAGATTTTCACAATGCCTTGAATAAGTTGAGTACACTCCTGGATGTTCTGACAAAAAAGGAGGAAAGAGAAAGTGAGCCTTGTTAAAAAAATAAATAAATAAGCCACAGAAAGTTCTGATAGTTTATCTCTCTACCATGACCCAGAACCTATCCTTTACTGTGCATCCCCACAGACCAGCCTCTCCTTCTCACCTGGCAAAAATTTTTTCTCTCCTCTTAGAAACTCCAGAGCAAGACTTGCAAGGATGACCAAGACCCTGGCTCCCAGCCAGGCTGAGGTTTATGTGAATCTTTACAAGCACATCTGCCAGTGAGCATTCTTCCGGGCTCCCATTGCTGCCCAAATGGGCCACATCAATCACGGTCCAGGCTTCTTCCTGACAGAGTGAGAACAAGGACCTACTTATTTATGACAAACTCCTGAGTGCTTCCCTCTGCCAACTGGGCTCCCCAGGAGAGGAGATGGTCACTAAACCAACCACCTCCACTGTGCCCTCTCTTGCAAAATAAAACCCCATTCTTTAAGGGGATGCTGATGCCAAAAGAGGGGGGTGAACTCATAGGTGGAAAGGGATGGAGAAGAAGTAAGGAGCAGGTAAACCCCTGTCAACTCAGGGTTAACAAGAAAGTCATCTTGCCCACTTTATAACAAGGACTCTATGATCCTGAGAGGGATTGCATCCAAGGTGCACATAACCACTGAAAAGCGAGCCTCAGATTGAATTCAAGTGCCTTTCCTCTTAATCAAAGGTCCTTTTCTGCAGCCATTTTCATGGTCTGGGGAGGCAGGGGGAGGGAGGATTTCTGAGTAACCAAGAAGTTCTCAAAATCCTACTTGTGCCAATCTAGGAGTTAAAACTCCTTGCAAATACTTTATTTTCCTCTCTTGGAGAACTGAATTCCATGATGGCTATGAAATTTCCTTTTCTGGAGCTGGGTACCAGAGAACCCGTTCTAGTTTAAAAGGGTTCAGAATGTATATTCAAAACAGATCAGAAGGGACCCTCCTAGTGACCCTTATGAGGTCAAGTTTATTAATTCCGTTATAGGATAGCACTTGGAGAAACGAAGAGCTAAATCAGTTCCGTTTACCCAGTGCTAGAGTCCACAGCTAATCAAATTTGAGTTGTCTGAGAAGTGAAAGAGACTACAGAGGCAAGCCAAAATAGTACCTTTATGGATTAGAGTTAGAAACAAGTAGCCTTACAGCAGAGCATGGATAGATGGTCATAAGCCCACTTCCTCTCATCACCAGCCACAATGCTTTGCTCAGCCTGGCTTATTCCAGTGGAAGGTCTGTACACTACTTTTTGTGAAGACCCATAAAATCCTTTATCTTAGTTAAGGCTTTCTATCAATGTGATAAAACACCATGACTAAAAACAACTTGTGGAAGAAAGGGTTTATTTCATCTTACATGATTGGAAGTCTATCACTTAGGGAAATCAGGGCAGAAAGTCAACCTAGATTTAGGAGCTAATGCGGAGGTCATGGAGGAGGACTGTTTACTGATTTGTTTCTCATTGCTTGCTCAGCCTGCTTTCTTATAGCACCTAAAACCATCAGTCCAAGCAGACCCTCACTACAAAGAGCTGGGTCCTGCAAATCAATTATTAATAAAGAAAATATATCACAGGCTCACTCACAGTCTGGTAGGGGCTTTACTCAGCTGAGATTCCTTCTTCACAAATTATTCTAGCTTGTGTTGAGTTGATGTAAAACTAGGCAGCATACCCTGTCATTTACAGTTCTCTAGTTTTCTCTTTTCTTCACCTTTCTATTGAACAATCCCAGATCATACCTCAGGACTTTTCAGCTTCAGCACCACTGATCTTTGGAATCCTTGGAGGATGTCCAGTGCAAGATAGGCAGCATCTTTGGTCTCTAAATACTAAATGCCAACAGTGTCTCCACTCTTGACAGAAGTAACATGAAAATGCCTCTCGACATTTCCAGATGACCCCTGGTTAGGGCAGGGAGTGAATAATCATCCTGGTTGACAAGCATTACTGTAGAAGAGTTCAGAGCTACATAATGGAAGGAGCTTGGATTCTGAAGGACCATGTAGAAGAGAACACATTCCACATTTGTCAGTGGCATAAGGAAGAAATTAACTTTACTGCAATTTGTGAGCAGTTTGTTCAAAAGTTAGTCTATGTTGACTGATATAGTGTCACCATTATCCCCATAAGTAAACATTTATCCAACCAGGCAGAGAGGATTTTGATCAGAGGCCTCCTTTGACAACAGAGTCACAGAAGAAAGTGAGTTTGGGATTTCCTGTGAGGAGATAGTACTTAAGATAAAGAAAATAGAAGAATGTTCTCTATATGCCCTAAAACTAACCTAAAAGTTATCAGTCGCCTAAGTTACTTCTAATCTACCATGGCAGAGAAATCTTAAATGCAGTTTTTCTTGCAGACTCTCTCCTCATGAAACCAAGATTCTCTACTGTGTGGGACACCAGTGCCTACTGTCTTTTTCTCACACTTCAAGGTTTGGCTCAGTACCGACAATGTCCAGTAGCCTACTTAATACCAAATATGTCCAACGTTACCTTCATTAATTATTTTAGCTTATTTTGTTATTGAAGCTGAGGCTCAGTCTTTGGACTCAAAGGGTTGAGGGTTAGCCTGTGGCTCTACAGAAGCCCTGCTTTGTGCAAAAAGTCTTTGGGCCAGCTCTGTGAAGAACATGTTAAATATGGCTTGTGACAGAAAAAACAGAACTGGGTTAGAGAAAACACACACACACACACACACACACACATACACACACACACACACACACACACACACACACACCCTAGCCTCACCATATACTCTGTACAGAGTTCACTTAACATAATCTGTTTCCATCCTTCATTGTGCTTTGCAGTTGCATTCAGGTGATATATTAGCTATTTCCTGTAAAGTCTATGAGATAAGAGTCCTCAGTCCAAGAATGACACCAGGGATGAGAAATAACTGGATGGAAGCTGAGCAATATGGATAGATCCAGGTTTGATCTGTCAGGTCTTAGTTGCTTCAAACTGAGAAAATCTCTTTCCTTTTCCAGATCTATGATTCCTCAACATAGCATGATGCTACAGCTTCAAAGTGTCTCTCAAAGTTTATGTGCTGAAAACTTAATTCCCAATGCAACAGAGCTTATATGTGAATCCTAATAAGAGGTAGCCAAATCATAAGGGTTTTGCCTGCCTAGATGGGCTGACATCATTATTACAGGAGTAGGCTACTTACTCTGACAGTGAATTTGTTACATGAGTGAGCCTGACTACCTTGATTTCCTGCTCTCTCCTTCTCTCATCCTCTCTTGACCTTCTGTTCTCCTCCATGGAATGATATCAGTGCTAAGCTCTTATACTTTTCAGCCTTTAGAACCATAAAGTTTATGTTTGTTATAAATTATCAAGATATTCTGCTAGATACAGAAAATTGCTTATGACAAATAGGAACACCAACCTGGGCATTTCTTAATATTGTGGTAGTTGCACTGAGGAGCATTTGGTTGAGATGCTTTTAGTTTCCTCAATGGTAGCCATGTGTTGTGGCTTCTCCTTCCCTGTCTCTTGCCACACCCAGCTAGAACTTCAGATATTGCAATACTCTATAAAAGTTGCAGTGGCCTCCAGCCAGCTTTCTTAAACCTAGACTTTCCCCAAACCTGAACCTATTCCACCAGGGGAAAACTCAGCTAGATATAGTCAGAGGTCCCTTCATCTATTATAGCTTGCAATTTTCAAATTTTATCATTCTGCTAATCTCTAACACTCTAGGTTCTCATCTAAAAATCTGGTAGCCTAAAATTCTAGAAATCTTAAATTCTAAAGCTGGGAGTCCAGAATTATAATTATAAGTGTCTGTATAATAGCACTAACTCAATTTTTCATTGACCCCTGTGTCCAAGAGACTCAAAGACATGACAGAGGGCTTGTATGTGTGGCCAACTAAAACACATCTCAGTCCCTCTCTCTACCCTTCTGTTGAGGATTCTAACTGCCACTGCTGTTAATCATCACCAGTTAGCAGAATATGCCTGGCCTGGTATGATTCTAAGTGCAGAGGCCTCATGCATGCTGAATTCCTCACTGTTTTATATCTCTATCATTCAATATCTTGATTCTCCTTGTTGCCAACTTTCAGACAGTGGATAATTATGAGTTTCTTACAATTTATGATTTTAGACATTAATAGTCCAGACTGATTAAGTTTTCGATTCTGAAACACTATGATTCCAGGACAATGAAGAATGCCAGCAAACTGTTATTAGAGGCTCCAGATGAAGAAGCAGCCAGGGAAGCTGGCTGTGAGTAAGCTACAGGAGGGAGTGATGGGTCTCAGGTGTGAACATAGCCGTATGGCAAGAGTGTTATACTCCTAGAATGAAGGGGAGAGAAATTAACCTTCTTTTTTAATAGAACACCAAGAGAAACCACACCCTACAGGCTTCCTGATCCCCTGGCAAGCATCGAGGACAAGTTTAACAGCCTCCAATCAAGTATGTTACTTGCTTCACAAGTGACTATAAATAGAAAAATAGAACTGAGACTTTATGTCCAGAGTTATTAAAACTGTTTACAGCTATACATTTGGGCAGTTCTCCTCCCAGGGTTAAGGGTGAGCTCTCTCACCTCTTACAGGCAAATCCCATATCTATCAGGGTTGCCATTTAGGATGTTTGATTCTTCCCAGCTTAGCTACAGATACCTCTGGCTGTGCTGAGAGGTAGGAAGGTGTAATAGGCCTTAGAGCCATGGAAATGATTTAGACAAGTGTTGGGAAACTGGAGCCTGGCTCAAATCTCAAATTTTGTACAAAGCCCATGAGGGCTTACAGAAATTCTGATCTGAACACACCCCAGATCCAAGATCTCCATCTGCAGCCAGAAGCAGAGAAATCTTAGCTTGGAAGAAACTGAAGGTAGAAGAGAGTGTTCTCTGTGTAACAGGGCTGGGCCCTTGATGGGAAGAGCTGCAGTATTGTAGAGAAAAGTTTGAACCAGTCCACCATTAGTCAACCATATGGTTTTTCTGGGCATCCATCCAAACTCAGCAGCCAACGTGGGGGTCAAGCAGGTCTTTTTTGGGAAGAGCCTATCCAGGATAAAACCAATTATCAGTTTAGTCTTCTTATCTGTTGCCACCTCATTGTGTCTCTTCCACAGTCAAATGATCTGACTCTTTTCTTTGTAGACTCTGCTGGCTCCTTCACTATCCCATATCTCACTAGTCCTTTAAGTCTCCATACTCTGTTCCCCAGATACAATGCCTTTCCTGATTTTCACGTCACTCCCCCTCCATTAGGAGTCCTGTTCCAACTACTCGTAAGACAGAGCATGCTTCTCTTTCATACT
Source organism: Grammomys surdaster (assembly GCF_004785775.1). Taxonomy (NCBI): domain Eukaryota; kingdom Metazoa; phylum Chordata; class Mammalia; order Rodentia; family Muridae; genus Grammomys; species Grammomys surdaster. The sequence goes on along the minus strand of NW_021604579.1, from coordinate 6,997,101 downwards.
TAAAGCACCATCCTAGAACATTCCATTCCAGTGTCAGGCCCCACTAGGCTACACTCCTCATCTCAATATTCCCAGTCTTTTCATAAGACCTGGATCAAAAATTCGTTTGGGCTATCTTGGAGGAGTGAGACACAAATCTGTGAATAAACAGATGTGTCTGTTCAGATCAGTGAAAGCAAGGCAACATCTAAAACACCAGGAAAGGGGATAGAACTGCATAAGCACTCATGGTGCTGAGCTCTGGCCCAGCAAGATGTCCAGGCTTTGCACTGATAGTTTCTTCCCTCATTCACACATGACTACAAATCAGCTACTTGACCCCATGATCCTTCTCTGTGCAATGAGAGTCTCTGCAAGAGCTGAGTTCTCAACTGGAATACATAATAGTAGTGAGTTCATAGTATACCATCAAATGAACTAACTCTGTAGTGGTAGAGATACAAGAAAGAGTAGTGACAATTGTGGTAGCATCACTGTATGCTTTATAAGGAAAGCAAAGTCTAATTAGCCAGGCCAAGAAGGCAAAACAGGTTACTGTCCAGAGGAAGTCAAGGTTACCCCATTCCACCAATGCTACTCTATCATGTGACTGGCATGGATAGAAGTCAAGTCTACTGCTGAACAATGGAATGGAGGTGGATATTGCAGTGTTCTGAAGAGAGAGACTGATAGTCATGTCTGTCTCCTATTTTGGATGTAAGTCATTATGAGTTCCAATATGAGCATCTCTGTCTGTCTGTCTGTCTGTCTGTCTACCTTCTTCTTTCTTTCATACTGATCTTAAGCACAAATGCTTTCATTCTCCTAGCTTCTGTTTTCCTAAATTGGTCTCTTTTTTCAACTCTTCATTCTCTCTTCTGCCATGGAGACATGAAGTTTACATAAAGCACATCAGATGGGACACCAGAAGACCCGATCTTATCCCTTGGCTGCCTTAATGCCTACAGTGAGCCCAGCCCTGTTTCTTTTCCTCCCTGAATTTGTTTCTTCTCAACAGAGGAGATATTAGGCTGCAATCTGTTCTAAAGCTGTTTCTCGTGTTGGATATCTCTGTGGCAATCATCTATAATACAGAGACATCTCTGTACCAAAGAACAAGGCTTCATCCCCCACCCTGTCCTTAATGAGCACAGACAAGTCAAACACCCTGCTGCTGAGGGTTCAGGGTGAACAAGCCAGTCTGCTAAATCTCCTGTTAGAGACTGTTACAATGAAGAAGAGGTGACAAATTCTTCCATCATGGATGGTGAAGAGAGGAGGAAACTGCAAACCAGATGTGTCATAGAAGACAGACACACTGGCCTAGAACACTCTGGTTGGTCCTTACCATGACCTTAGGAGTCTCATTAAAAACAGGAAAGTGAAACTAGGTGTCATTAGCAAGCCTAGTCTCTGGCACCCAGACATATGTGATGAAAATGAGTCCCATATCACTCCTGATAGGCTCTTCACATTTTCTTCCTCCTTGTTCTTTCTCAGTTCTGGGCACACCAGAATAACAAATTCTAGATCCTATCTTCTGAAAGTAATTCTTCTAGCCCTGCCTCAGGCCTTTCTGCCTCAGACCACTGCAACTCACACCCTCTGTCCCAGGCAGAGGAAGATTTGGGAGATTTGTAGCTCGATCCTGCCCCCCTGACCTACAGCCCTATAAAATAGCAAGCAAGAAAGAAAGGGGGACAAAGCTAAGAACTAAGCACTGATGAAGATTGGAAGTGACTGGGGAGTCTAGGGGATTTATGTCTTATGGATCAAGATGACCAAAGAGGCCAGACAGAGAGCAGCAGCCCTGACGCCTCTGCCTAGTTGATAATTTATCCCAGAAAGTAGAGACCTCTGTTTGCCATTCACACAGGCTGGGTGGCTCTCTGGGTTCTCCCAGCCTACTGTCTGCAGGGACCCAGGCTGACTCACAAGTTTTGTTTTCCCAGACCAAACCCACATGTTTGATAGTTCGTCAATTCTCTCCACATCTAAGATCTTGTCAGAGGTTCATCTTACACTCCCGGTGAGGCTGGCAGGATGGGGACCCTCAACCTCATTGGCCAGAGGAGAAAATTGAAGCTGACAGAGGGTGACTCATGTAGGATCACCCAGGGAATGGAGAGAATGAGCCATTGTTGGCTGATGTTACATCTCCTATAGGTACACATTTCCTTTCCTATTCCCTCCCTTGGCACCCAATCTACCCTCAAATTAACTTTTCTCAGCCAATGAGTCAATTCAACTAACCTCTACTGCAAAACAATATTTACTAGGAACCGCTGCAAATGCAGAGATGAACAGAGTAAAGGCACATGCCCAAAACAAATACACCCTTTTAGAATGTGTGTTGTTACTGATGATAAAGATCTCTATCCAATATAATAATCAGCATGACCAAACAAAGACAGAAAATAAATAAATAAAAGCCTTGAAAAGAAACTAGGAGTAGAGACAATGCTGAGGTCAAGCACAAAGGCACTCTTCTAGTTGCTAGTTTCTTTGAAAGCAATTCACAGGTCATGAGGACAGCTCTTGATCTGGACAGCATGCTAGCAAATGAGTTCTTGAATAGAAATGCTCTCTTTTTAAAAATTATTTATTTTTATTCTTTAATCCTTTTTTTTACATCCAGACTTTATCTACCTCCTGAACTGCTCCCATCCCATACCTCTTCCCCAACCCCCAGCTCCAAGAGGATGTCCCCACCCCCTACCCCTGGGGCCTCAAGTCTCTTGAGTTTTAGATTCATCTTCTCTCTTTGAGGCAAGAGCAGGCAGTTCTCTGCTGTTTATGTGTCAGGGGCCTCATATCAGCTGTGTATGCTGCCTGGTTGGTAGCTCAGTGTCTAAGAGATCTCTGGGATCCAGTTCAGCTGAGATTGCTGGTCCTCCCATGAGGCCACCCTCCTCAGCTTCTTCCAGCTTTTCCACAATTCAACCACAGGGGTCCCAGCTTCTGTCCATTGGTTGGGTACTAGTATCTGAATCTGAATCTTTCAGCTGCTTGTTGCACCTCTTAGAGGGCAGCCATGCTAGGCTCCTGTCTGCAAGTACTCCACAGCATCAGTAACCTCGTCAGGGCCCCAGGTCTACACTTGAGCTGGATCCCAATTTGGGCCTGTCACTGGACCTCCTTTCTTTCATGCTCTTCTCCATTTTTGTCCCTGCAGTTCCTTCAGACAGGAACTATTCTGGGTCAGAGCTTTTGATTGTGGACGGCAACCACATCCCTCCACTTGATGTCCTGTCCTCCTATTGGAGGTGGACTCTACAAGTTCCCCCTCCCCACTGTAGAGCACTTCATCCAAGGACCCTCTCTTTGAGTCCTGAGAGTTTCTTACCTCCCTAGACTCTGATACATTCTAGAGGGTCCCCTATCACCTACCTCCTGAGGTTTCCAGTTTCCATTCTTTCTGCTGGCCCTCAGCTTCAGTCCTGTTCCCCCCACCATTACCTGATCATGTTCCCCCTTCCTCTCCCTGTCTCCTCTTCCACCCAGGTCCCTGACTCCCTATGGCCCTGGGACTGCCTTCTTCTTCCCACATGGGACTGAGGCATCTAATAAGCATCCAACACACAGACTGAGTATTGATGTCCAAGACCAGCTGTGTGATAAGCCTGTGAATATTATCTGCCAATTGTAAGGGCAAAGCATCAGTCTGGACAGTAGTATTTTACAAAACAAAAAGAAAAAGAAACCCTGAAGTTTAAGAATCTGATTAACCAGGTTTTTAAATTCTAACTGCACTTACAACTCATAGAGTTGACTTCGTAGCCTCTCTGAACACATTTTTTTCACCCATTAAATAGAAACAGTAGTAACGGCCTCAATGTTTTTTTTTTCCTGAAAAAAATGCAAAGATCACTTTATAATTTAACCACATTAGTCTAGATCCCATGCAAGGTCCCAAGATAATGGATAACGCATCCCAAGCACAATGGAAGACCACCATGCAAGGACTGACAAAGGTGGTGATGAAAACAGCTTATGTGGTTCTTTGCTGACCACCCACCTCTGACATATAAAGGAGGCAGAAGAAGCCAACACTAAGTGGAGAGTTAGACAAGGGTTTTCTGGAAAGAGCTATAAGTACTTTGCATATCTTTGTCCTCTCCCTCCCTTAACCCAAGCATGAGGAAAGTGGCTATAATGGGATCTTTGAAGGGCTGAATGTTTTCTCTACATTCAGGAGATATGGTGGACAGGAATCTGACTCCCACTGGTAAATATGAGAGGTTAGAGAGTAGCTAGCCAGATGTTCTAACTTCAGAGTAAAGGGAGGTTGCTGCACAGGAGACAACCTGCACTCTCAGAGTTCATCAAAGCAGAAAATGCAGAAGTGTTTTTCTCAAAACTAGATGTGGACCACACAGAAAGAGAGATGGTCTAAAGACCTGCTAGGCCCTGACAAAGAACCATGGGAAGCTAAATCCTTGGCTGAATGGGAATGGTGGTGCTAGGAGATGCCTAGCAGCTGGGAAGGGGTCTGCAACACTCAGCAAGTAGAATAATGTTTGCCCACATCAGGAGAACTCTTGCATGGGGTAGGGATATAGTACTCCAAAATAGCAAAAACTCCCCGGGAAAGATCAAGTAAGGCCAGTGCCTGCCTGCCGGGCATAGACAGACCTTGGTTCTACAAAGTCTTCACTGATTTATAAACATTCTCGTGCTCACCTTCCCTTTCCTTCTTCCACTACCTCTGCCAGTCCAGATTGCTTTGTTTTGTTTTAAATCCACAGTTTGAAAATGTATAAGGAGATGCTCTAAGAGAATAAACTGGCCCCTGCTTCTCACCACAGGAGACTGACCAGTGGCAGTTCTGACTCCAGGCAAGTAGTAAGGAAAAACCACTGCATTCAAGTGAATTCTGGGCTTTACTATTGTTATTATTGCAGATGGTACTGTTATTTTATTTAATTGTGTCCCCCAAATGGACAGGCTAGACACTTCATTTGCACCTCAACATTGTTTCATGATAAAGCCCAATCCCCCCTCAAATATTCTAAGGACAGTTAAGGTGCAGATAATAGATTATATCAAAACTAAAGCAGAGAATTAGAATACTGGGCATGGAAAGACTTAAGCAGGGAGAAATGTGGTAATATGGGGGAAGGGCTAACCCAAAGGAAGGGTATATGAAAAGCCATATGAAAGCTTACTGTGTTACAACCCAACTCAAAGTACAAGTGGAGGAATAGTAGAATACACATGATATTAAAGAAGACGTGGACATACTGGGGGTTAAAGGACTAAGCAGCAATGGGGGAGAGGGTTCCCCCCTTAGAAGAGGGGATAGTGGATAGATTAACAAAACTAAATATGTGTGAAAAAGTATTGTGGAAACCTACTTCTTAGTAAGCTATTTTCAAAATATAGCATCAAGAAAAGAGTTTGAACTGAAATATCCTACATGGGTGGACAATTCTGCTCCCAAAAGACAGGGTTTGGTAAGTAAAAATCCCAGTGTAAGGCGTGGGATACTTCCTGAGTTATTAGTCCAAAAGGCCCCAAAGGTCTCCAAAACAATACAAACTGTTGTCATTGACCTTGTTAACCTACCATAACTAAATGGTAAGACCTTATTGCTTAAGACATCACACATTTTTGGCTGCAGGATATAGAAACATCAATCTCAAACCAACTGGGAAATGACCTCCCCCCGCCCCACCTTGGCTAGCTTTCACAGAGCTGGAAGGTGCTATGCAAGTTGATGGGAGAGAAAAGACATCAATAGACTTATCCAAAAATGGTTCCTGAATGTCACAATACCTACCAGCCTAGCAAGATGTAGTCACTGTATAACAGCCTATTACAGGTTAACTCACCATTTTCTAATAGAATTTGAGGCCTGCTCCATAGTATGGAATTTTATGTCTAGTCTTGTTAATCCTGGTCCAAAATCAATGACTTGGGATGTCACAGGTCCTAGAGTAGAACCTGCTATTGCTATTTTACTAAATGGTCATGTTGTCAAAATCCTTTCTAAATATATCCATAGACCAGCTCTGCCCTCAGCTGTGACAGAGAATCTTCTTTTTGCATTGGAAAGCATTCATTGCAGAGCTGCACAGAGTACTGAGTACTCTGGCCAGAGTACTGAGAGTAGGAGCCTGCACGTTCAGCTTACTCCTTGCTAAAACTTAGGGAATATCAATAAAGAGGAGTTGGATAGAACTTAAGACACAAGGGATGGGGATGAGTACTGTGCCTCAGTGTCTTCTAGACACTGCAGGGTCATGATACTCACAAACTCACAACGGCTGTGGTTACCTGCATAAGACCCATGGAAGATCAAGCCAGCGAAAGTTCTGGCACAGTTGGGGGAAGACAATCTCCAGGCCCATGCATTATGGGGAGCTATTGACAATTGGTAGCAGTTGGCAGGGGGAGAAATCTTTCTTTTTAAATTTATTGCTTGGGAATTTCATATGTGTAGATAATGTGTTTTGATCAAATTTACCCAACCATCACTTCTTCCTCTCAGTCTTATATGCTCATTTTAAAGCCCACTGAATCTGCTGTGTGCTGCCAATATGTGCATAGGTGTAGAAACTACTTTTTTGAGAGTATTACCATGCTACATTTCCCATGCTCAGATGGATAGACCTACACTCATACACATATGGGCAGCTATATGGGTACCTAGTGGGTTATCAAAAATATACTTATTTTCTTAAATAAAAACAAGTTTGAAAGGGACTACATTGGGGAAACAGTAGGTGGAGTAGATGAGGAAATGGATGTTGTTATTATCATATTTTATTGTATATATGTATGAAAACTAAAGAAGAATCATAATAATTAAATAATTAGAGCATGAGGGCTCCCCATCAAGAACAGATGTACTAATGGCAAAAGTGTTTTGGCCAGGGATAGCTCTTTGGAAGATCACTTGCCAAGCATGTTTAAGCATATGTGTTCAATCCCAATGCCACAAAAATAAACAAATACAACAGCTCAGGGATATAAATTTAATCTCTTGCCCTAGATTGTTCTGTCTTTGACTTCTGCCATAGAGGATGAACAGGATTGTCCTCGCAGGTCTCATCTACTGAATAATTGAAGTCTTGAGCTATAGACTGCAAGGAATATTTTTATTCCTTATAAATCATCCAATATTGGGTATTCTGTTACAGCAGCAGAAAACAAACTAAGACAAACAATAATTATAACATTCTAAAGAAAATGTGCTGAATATTTAATAGAGATGGTATATGATATAAAATGGATGGATAACTTTGTTATCCAAGAGAAAATGAAAGGGTTGTGGGATAAGCTCCAGTTTTTATGAAAAAGAGCAAGAAGCAATTGAGCAGAAAGCAGGTAGAAAGATGTGTCTTGAATATATTCCTATGCACCTACCTTATTATGCATAGCAGTTACATGAAATGCCATCATTCTTTACAGACAGCTGGCCTTGAGTACAGCAAATGAACTTCCATCATTTTTCTGAGCCTGAATCAATCAACAAAGCCAAACAGCTAAAGTATCTTTGAATGGCTAATGTGTCTGACCTATGTACCCATCCATTGGCAGAGATAGGAGTAAGTTTGATTTTAAAACTTGGTCTACACACTCTTCAGGACTGGAAACCCCCTTAGATACATCAAGATGAGTAGCAAATACCCACTGAGGGGCAAGAGCTTCCAAAAGAAATTAAGTGATGATTGGGAAATGGAAGGAGCAAGAGGAAAAAGAATCACCAAAGTCCCTTGGCATGTGGATCAGCAGATATTGGATTTTTCCATAAAAATTGGACTTTGAGAAGGTAGAGGGATCTCTTTAGCATTCTGAGAACCAAGTTGGGACCCCTACTCCTTGACTTTAGCCTGTGTTTGAAAGATAGTAACTAGCATGACAAGACCATTTACTTTGGAACTAGACTATCTTGGCTGAATCCCAACTCTATCCTAAGACTGTCATATGACTATAGACAACCTCATGGCCTCAATGGTTTCATCTCATTCTACTTTGGAAAGTTTAGTTATTATCAGCTAGTCTTTACAAGAGGACTGGCACATAGTAGAAGATTGATAAATAATAGATATATCAGTCAGCCTACCACTCATTTCTACCCTGTCCTACATTTAGAGGAGGGTCAAATTTCCTGTAGGGCCTTTATTGAAAGTCATGAAGGAGAAGCCAAAGTTGTAATAAAGATGTTGCCAATGCTGGGACATCCCCTGAGGGAAGCTGAAGGTACCAAGTAGAGCTCTTCCAGGAGAGAAGCTCCAGTAGGGCTAGAAAGGCAGGGCTACTGAAACCCAATGGAGCCCAGATGATGCAACAGGTCCCAGGTGCCAGACAAAGAAAAATTTTATTATTTACTGCTTGACTTGATTTTGGTCTTGTTTTGAATTCATCTTTCACATTATCTTTTAGAATATGAGTCTTTACTTTTGCCACTATACATTGTAAGTACATAACTTACAGGGTCTCATAGTTAGATTACCTTTAGTTTCAGAAAAGACTTTTGATTTGAGACTTTTGAATAAGGTTGGAACTGTTAAGATTCTTGGGACTCTTACAAATGAAATAAGAGCATTTCACTTTATAAACTGTCCATGGCCTTAGAGGTGAAATGTCATGGTTTAAAACTGGTGTATTTGAATGTCAACATTGCAAGGAGAGGAGTTGTTATGGTCAATCTTTGTTGTGAATTTTACTGGAGATATAATCACCTTCAAGACACAGCTCTGGATATATCTGTGAGGGTATTTCTGAGAAGTTTAACTAAGAAGGAAGACCCACCCTAAATGCAGGCAACAGCATCCTATGAACTGGGATCCGAGACTAAATAAACAAGTAAACATCAGGAAGCCAGTTAAATAATCTCTACTTCCTCATTATGGACACAATGTGACCCACAGTCTCAATCTACCTTGGCTATATTATGTCTTCAAACTGAAACACAAAATATAAAGTAATTAATGCAAATATCATATCTCTACCATCACATGTTAAATGAGTGAGTAAAATATGACAGTGACAGTAACAAGAATATTATGAAATAAGAAGCAGACCAGTGAAAAGGAAGGACAATTGTGGGTAATGGGGGAATAAGTCACCCTATGGAAAAACTTTATATACATGTATCAAAATGTCATAATGAAGCCCACTATACTGTATAACTAATATACACTAATTTTTGAGTAATGCCTGAGTGACAAATCCTTGCAGGAGATTAAAGGACCTCAATCCTATAATCAATAGTTGTTTTTTTTAAGTCATATCTTACCTCATAATTTCTATTCTCTACCTCCTCCAGGAATGGAACAACTGTTTTCTCTACTGAGCAACCATGTGGGGCTGGAGGCAAGGCAAATAAGACACATGGCTCAAATATTCCCATTGTAAGATTCAAGCAAAACCTGATGAGTGCAGGTTCTCTCAGTTCCAACCATCTAGAATTCTGTGTCCTTAAACCCATCAGGGAACTGTGATTTTTCTTCTAAGTCAGCCTAACACAGGTTCTAAAGCATTCCCACTACATAGTCAGACCTCTGAAGGATATCAAAACTACAATGCTTGAGACATACAATTAAGAGCCTTCCCATCAGAAAATGAAACCTAGAATTTGATTAACCCTCCCCCAACATTGGCAGATTCGCTTGCACTACCACTCTGGCCCTGGTACTTTTTCTAGACATTCCCTGCCCTTCCCCTCCATTTTCATTTCTTTCCACTGTCAACTGAAGTCCTACTATAAACCAGGCAAAACATCCAGAGCCTGCCTTCCAGAACTACCATGTATATCCCTAAATGTTCCACTGCCATCTCTTCAAAAGTTTTGGATAATTCACATGAATAGATATGGCTTGTTGAACCTACTCTCTTATGAACTTACATCTCCAAAACTGGTCACTCTAATAATCTGAGACCATACTGGCTCCAGTACTATCTCTCCCTTCCCCACTGACTTCTCTGCCAAAACCCCAGCATGCCTTTGGTCAAGCTTACCCAATTTACCACATGAGCTGACTTTTTGGTCTCAGAATCTCTAACCTCACCCCACCCTAATGCCTGAAACTCATTCTTGGCCCCACTTGAAACATCTTTAGGGTTGAGTAAAAGCCATCTTCTGCCTCCAACTGCACAGACATCAAGACCCATGGGTACTTCTTTCCTGACCACAAAGTGCCATCATCAGAATCCAGTAAGGGCTTGGCTCACTGCCCTTATCAAGGTCTCCCTCAAGTCCACTCCAAAAGACACAGTCGTCAAAAAACACACCCAAGAAAGTGGTCAGGAAGCAACCAATCTGAATTATTTACTGTCCTATGGAAGCCAGCCAGCAGATTCTGGCCATGCAGACACTGAGAAAATATTTATGTGGGTCCTGATGGCTGCTTGGCCAGGAAGACTGCCCGCTGTCATCCTTTCTTCCTGCTGATAAGGCAAAGTTACATGTCAGACAGCTCCTAGGAAACCCAGGCAGAAAACTCTGGCATCTGATCAGAATGGGGCATGTGTCTACAGCATTGGTTCCAAAGCCTGTCTTTGCTACTGACTGGGGCTTCCCTCCAGGGTCTGAGGTCCAGGGTCTGTGCCATCATGGCATAGACCAGACAGCCTCAAGGACTTTGTGATACTATGAGATGGCGACTCAGACAAAATCAAATGTATTCTCCAGACCTGCCACCGTGGTGCCATTGGTTCATCACAGAGCTATTTTTCTTGGCATCTTGGAAACGTTCCTGGAATTCCAGCATCCTAAGATTTTTCTTTCCATTTATCCAGTTTCTGTAGCCAGATGGGAGAACTCCATCTGGGAGAGAACGATCTTAGCTTAAAATAAAAAGGTTAAAATAGAAGGGAGTGAGTTCAAACAGTGTTAATCATCTATCCCAAAATAAAGCTTCATATGGAGCCACAGTGAAGTGTCCTATGTCCTCAAAACCACCCTGAAGCCCACTCTATCCTCTGAGAAGTCAGACCAGGCAACTCCAGGTAGCCTACAATGCTCCTTTTATTTCTGAGCTGCTTTCTCTCTTTCCTTCCCATCTCTGGCTACCAATATCCTCAGCCATAGAGTTCTGTCCTTGTCCATAATCGCTTTATGCCCTCTCTTGAAGGACTTCTGTCCTGCACAGATCCCCATTCCCTGTGAATAACCTTGCCTCACAGTTCCCTTCAAAGGTTGAATCACCTGAAGTACCTACCAATGGTGGCTTACAGACACAGAAAAAGATTCAAGAACCTAAGTTATTATGACCATTTTCTGAACTCAAATACTACTGACATCTTCTCAGGGATGCTTCATGCCATCTAGCTCTGCCTGCCTTGGTTTTTCTGAGCAGGAAGCATTCCCAGCCTTCCATCCACTAGGACCTGTAGTCCCCTGGGAAGCTTCCATTTGAAGGTATGATTTGGTAGCCATTGAGAAGTGAAAATCTTGTAATCTTCTATACTAGATAAGTGCATTAAATTAGTGTTTCTTCAAGAAATTAAGAACAAGCCTAATCAGTACTGAGTATCATCTCAACATCTCACATCTGAAGAACTATTCTATGCACATTCCTTTGATCTACTCAATGGACAAACAGCTAACACCTATTCTATGCTAAACACAGTGAAAGAAAACAATAACACAGTATGCAAAGGAGACAAAGTCTACCTCTCCCAGTTATCTAAGGTCCTCAAATCATAACTCAGAGCATAACCTGTGAGGCTTCTATCCTCTTCTGCCCTGTCCCTTCCTCATGCTTTCTCCTAGCTTCAATTCATAGAACTGTGACATTTCATTGAAAGGTACCAGAAACCAAAAAACCCTTAAAATTAGACAGGGTATGAAATTTTAAAAACTACACTATAAGCTCCCACCTGGGGTATCCTGCTCTGTGGTATAAACCCATATAACCCAGAATCACATCCTGAAACATTCTGATACAGAAATCTGTTATCTTACAGCCTAAGATACAGAGAACCAGAGGGAGGCAAAGCTTGTCCCAAACAGGAAGAAGTCTCTGAGCCACAAGACAAGACTTTCTACTAGTTAATATAGTTGTCTCTAAAGTCCTGTTCAGAATACTAAGAGGTCAGCTGTATTAAATTTACTGTTGTTCCAGCAACAAATAGACAGAGAAATACAAAATAATCTCTAAGGTCTGAGCCCTGAATTAACAGAGTATAGAACCATATTCAGATCATTTTAATTCTATAGTCACTTTTGAGGTACTCAGCTGTTTAAAAGGGAAAAAGAAAACATCCAAGGAGCAAATGACTACTAGTAGCTACTGTTGTGAATAGCCACCATTAGAATGTCAGGCATCCCAAGGAAGTTTCATGTTGATATTCTAAATTCATTAACGAAGAAAAATAACTAAAACCCAAACAATGTGCTGTGGTGTTCTAGGTAGCAGTCAAGAAGTACAACCAACATCATCAGAGGTTTCCTGTGGGCAAGCAGAGGCACTTCTTAGAGAGAAGACACAGGAGCAGGCCCTTGAAAGCTTGGAATAAGTTCACTTAGAGGAAGGAGAGAGGTTCTCCATAGATGTCCCACGCTAAAGATCTGTGAAAGATTATTTTGCTGTCTGGAAAGCAGCCGGTAGGTAGGGAAAACTGACAAGATACAGGAAGAAATCTAAAGGATGTTAGAGGAAAGGAAGGATGCCCTTGCTTTATACTGAGAGCGCAGGCATCATAAAAAATTTCAACTAGAAAAACAACATCTTATAAGTCAAAGTCTCTAAGCGTGGAGAAATCAATATGTTATACAGAGACTACTTTGTGTACTGTATGGGTGCATCACCTGTCAGTAATAAATCTGATGGACGGTGAGTTAGGCAAGAAACAGAAGGAGGACACCTGGGAAGCAGAAAGAATTCTGTGATGGAGGCAGGTGGGGGATTCACCTAAAAAGATGTGGGAAGATGGACTCATGGTACCTGAGCACAGGTAACCAGCCACATGGCAGAATGTAGATTAAGATTAATGGGCTATCTTAAGTTATGAGTCTAGTCAGACTTGAGCCTAGCTATATGGTCAAAGTATTTGTAAATATATTTTGGGACTGAGTCTTATTTCTGATAGCATGAAGCTGGGAGGAAGAACTGAACCCAATATGTCCCCTTTATAACCTACAGTATTATTTTTAATAATAATAACTGGCCATATGTATCAGGTGTAAATCTCAAATTGATTTTAACCCTAAACATCAGTTCTGTGAGTAGGATAATCGTATCTCATTCCACAGAAAAGGAAGGTTGGGTCTAACATCTTTTGACTGTCCTCTCTGGGCCCAAGGCTGTTCCTCAGGAACACCCATCCAGATCCTGAGCTCTGAGACAGCATGGGACGGAGAAGTTGAGCTTGAGTTCTGGGGCCAGCATGGGCTGGAGAAGCTGAGCTTGGATTTCTGGCCTGGGTGGGAGTCTGAAGCAGCTGCTCAGTCTCATCTCACTTCGATTGTAAAATCCTGCAACTCAGCAGCAAGGCTGGCTGCCTGCTGGGACTGATGAGCTGAGCCGTGGGTGGTCAGGAATGTTTCAGGACTTCCTGGGCCCAGTGTTCCAAGTCTAAGTGTCTGGATTAATGATCCATCCTCAGGAGAGAGAGCCGAAGCCCTGACTGACGCCAGGCGCGGGGCATCGATTCGACTTTATACTCTCAGTTTGCTTTCAGCAGAGGCACCCCAGGTGGGCTGGATTCTAATAATTAACAACCCCCGAGCCCTACAATATGAGTGACCTGGAAGAGGAGAACATTTCTGGCAATGGGTGATAGACCCCAAAGCAGAAGCATGGACTCCTAGCAGACCACCATGCCCACCCAGCCAACCCATTGATCTCATCTGGATTTTGCACACTGAATGACTGGAGTCTCACCTTTGAGTGTCATTAAGCTTTTATGGGGAACAAAGCATGAGGATTCATACCTTCACCAAATAGGTGAGGAAAATAATGTCAAGAGAGACAAAGGCATCCTCATGTTGAAAACAGTGACTTCCAGGATTCACATTTTATCTTTCTAGCACAGGAGGGCCACCTTGTTGAGACCCTCCTTGAGGTGAGAGAAGAAAGAAGTGTGGTTTGGATTGTATTTTACAAGCAAAATCATGACAGAGGTGCTCTGTCAGTCACACATATATTTAATGGATACTGAATACATATTAGTGTATTATAGCTGCTGTACCAGGTGCTAGGGATAGCAAAACTTAGTCCTGACATCATGAACCTATAGTCATGGCCCAGGGGGAAGTGGAATGTAGCAGGGAAAACTGACATGCAAACTCTGCTCATTAATAATAATAAAGACGAATTAGCATGGCTGCTCATTAAAGAATCAGTAAGGTTGGAGGATTGAACACACCAGAGCATGGTGGGTACAAAGTATCAATACAGAAATGAGTGATTTCACTCAAAACCAAGGGTGCAGGTAGTAATAGAAAGAAGCTTCAGGTAAAAGCTGACCTAGGATGGAAACTTAAAGGAAGAATGAATGTTGGTTGAACCAATGGGAAATGTAGATCACAGGGATGGGATGGTCCTGGAGTTTAGGGGTATAGCATTTGAGTAAAGGCACAAAACTGGTTGGGGTCATTGAGTTGTCTGCAGAGCAGGATTTGAGTATGAGGCATACTGGCTTACATTATAGGGGTTAGAGATCGGGAGTCCGAGGATAGCCTGTAGGGTGCTAATACACATACCATGGTAGATGAGTTCAGAGAAGTTCTCTGCTGGGACCGGGGAATTGAGATTTACTGTAAGGGGATCAAATGAAGAAGCCACATGGTTAGAATTGCACTTGAAGGAACTCTTCCCATGTAAGCTGAGAATGCAGCCTCTGCTTCACCTCAGTGACTTGGAGGACAAACTCTCAGCCCAGCTTTTCAAAACCTTAGATGGTCCCTTGCTGCCCTCCACAGTCTCATGATCTCCTCACTATTACCTCTACCTTGAGGAACTTATTATTCCACATATACCCTGTAATATTTGTTTTCAAAATGGAAATGTCTTTTTGTCAAGATGCTAATACTCACACTCTAATTCAAGGAGTAGCAAACTTAGAAACCAGGAGTAAAATCTCTCTTCCCTGTTTTCCTCTATCTTATAAACTCTACTCATCTTTTGGGAAATATCTTTCTAGATTCCTTTAAATGTTTTCTCTGCCTTCTGTCAATTCTTACCGTTCTTCAAGACTCATTATGGCAGTGGTTCTCAATCTGTGGGTTGCAACTCCTTTGAGGACCAAGTATCAGATATCCTGTATATCAGATATTTATATTTTGATTCATATCAGTAACAAAATTTCAGTTATGAAGTAGCAGTGAAGATAATTTTATGGTTGGGGTCACCACTACATGAGGGTCACTGCATTTTGAAGTTTGGGTACCACTGCATTATAGGGCCAGTAAGATAACCCATAGGTCAAGGTACTTGCCATTATACCTAATAATCTGAGTTTGATCCCATGTAAGGACAGAGCTGGAACAGTTCTTATCTGCTCACTGTCATAGTCACAGTGCCTTGTATGTAGTAAACCCTCCATAAATATCTATAAGATATGTGGATGCATGGACAAACAGATGGCTGTGTTGATGAGTGGATGGATGCAAGGATGGATGCAAGGGCTGAAGGCATTCCTGTGAGATGATCAACAGAATACGTGTAAGGGTATGAAGTTGACATCAAGCAGTGAAAAGGATCTCCGCTGGGAATTAGGAACCTGGACTAGTGTCTGGCTCTGCCTTCTGCTTGTATTCTTCTTGTATTACTTTTGTGAGTTTCTCAGCCTTTCTAACATTCCATTTCCCCACTGGAACTGAATAGTGGGCCTGGGTAATTCTCCAAAAGCCTCTCCAACGGATGCTCCAGAATGTTCAGTTGGCGGTGACCCAGCACCCCTATTTCACACCTCTATAATTACCCACCTGCATGCCTTTTATTATAGAGATTGGGGGTGGGGTGGGGCTTGTTAAATAAAGGGCAAAAGGAAATTGCTGGCTTGCCAAAATGACATTGCTGGCATTAACTAGATTAACGTCTGAAATGAAAAGCCCACAAAAGCAAACATAAAACAAAGAAACAAAACCAAAACAGAGAAGCAACCAAAGCTTCCGCTGGGGGCTTCATGGTCACCTGCTCCAGCCTGTCTGACCCTGCAAATCAATCTATACTTACAGGATAGGTCACAAGACTCACTCCTGTCTTCTCAAAACTTAGTGACCTCAAGAGTCATTATCCTCCAAGAGTGACCCCAAGGATCATTATCCTGGGCACTAAGTCCCAGGCTAGAGTTGAGGAGGTGAACAGACAATATACAGAGCATGAAAGCTGGGACAGGAAAGACAAGGCTGAGGAGTCTCCAGTTCCTGAGATTTAGAGCAGCAGTCTCTAAGCTGAGTGATGATTTGTTCTGTAGTCAATTTCTGAGCAGGACCTTTTCAGTAGAGGGAAGAAGATGAAGACAGGGGCATGAAGGAGCATACTTCTGCAAAGCTAGAGCATAGAGGGAGAGGATAACACTATTCCACTGTAGCTTCTTCTGGCCATACACCTACCCCAAGATAAGGAGTACAAGAACTGTAGCCCAAGATATCAAGGTGCAATGCCAATCTCCACTCCAAGTCAGAGTGCCAACACCCACAAACATCCATTGAGCATTCATGGGAGGAAACTGCTGCCACATATATCTGTTGCTGGTGCCAACCAGTTCTGAGACACAAAAAAGACTGGGCAACAAGATCAAGACATTAGTCAGTTTGCAGTATTGACACACCAAAGAGATACCATGATCCTAAGGTAGAGGACCAGCCCTGCCCATAGCTTCCCACTGCTCCAGTGGTGGCCATTTTGCAGTTGTGGGGCCTACTCTACATCCCCTCAAAGGGCATGCTATGGCCAGGCTGGGAATGGGAGAATACAGAGAAGCATTAGCATATAGGAAAGCTTTTTCTAGTTGACTCCGCTTCCTCAAGTCCTTACAGTGGATAACTACTTGCTAGCCTCTGCAGTCAGATCTAAATCTTTGCCCCAAGCACCACACAGGCCTTCCATGCCTTCCATTTGGACCCTGCTTTGGTTCTGTGGACACGTACTCTTGGGTTGTGCTATGGACCCAGCCAGTAGAGGATGGACTTTAATTAAAAGCTACAACTTCTGTAATGCCTTGAACCATTAGACAACAGAGCTTTCACGTCAGCAGCCCAAGGGACATTCTCAACATGACTTACATTACCAGCTTCTTTTGGCAGGGTCATTTAGGATGTTTTCTTTCTGAAGAATGACAATCTAATGACATATCCACAGACAGGACTGAGTATAAGCCATAGTAGAAGGCCATCCTGGCACTCTCTCAATCCTCAACAAACTGTACTTAGGCCCAGGCTACCAGCATATGTATAGGTCATTCCTGGTCAGAATCACCCATGCCAGACTAGGTCACTGGGTATTAATCATTGCCAAAAGAGCAGTTAAACTAAAAACCAATTCATTAAAGATTAAGCCTCACCTCCAAACCCCTCAGGGAAGGGGAGCTGTAGCTGGGTAGCCATGCCCTGCTCTGGGAGGTCATGAACTGTGAAAGTTTTCTCAGAGAGCCTACAATGAGGAGTTGGGTGGCCTGGGTTCCAGTCCTGACTCCAGTTTCAACTTGTCAGGGAACACTGGGCATGCCTGTTCTGCATTCAGAGTTAATTTCTTCCCTAGGTAAATGGAGAAAACTTCACTGGGTTTGCCACCCTGAGGATGGTGTACATGCTTTCCCTTCTCACTCTGAAGACCCAGGTTGTCCAGTTGCAATGGCAATATTGAGATCATGGAGTCTTGGCAATGAGTCACCACTCCACTCGGAGGTATAGAGAGAGGGCGGGATCTCAGACATTCTCTTCTTACTCCCCATACTAAACAGACTGCATTGCTCACCCTAAAAGCATGCCTGCTTCATTCTCTATTCATCCACAAGAAAAAAAAAAGTCCTCATTTGATCGATTCTTGGAACTACCCTTTGGATTATGCCATCCTATTGAGGTCTCCCAAACCAAAGCTTATGAATTTAGTGAAGACACCGGACCTTCACAAATCAAGATCTAATGTTGAAGTGATGATGTAATATAGAATGAAGCAAGCAATGACTGATTCTGAACATCATGGGCTGTGTATGCAGCTGGTAGTGTGATATCCCCAGAGCTCTACTGGTGGTTCTTCATGGAGATGGCACCATTAGCATCCTGGATTGTAACAGCTTCTGTTTTGATGGGATGTGTGAAGGGAGACATTGAAATTGATAAGTGAACCTCACCTCTTCCCTTGCTGTTTAACTATTTCATAAAATGAGTCTAATCACTTCTCCGTCTGTAGGTGGCAGCACTGCCCCCTTTCTCCAAGAGGAACCTTGGTTTTCCCTTGAGAACAAGTGCCTCAAGAGGGTAAAGTGCAGAGATAAAAATGAGATAAACTTGCCCCAGAGCAAACATCTCACATGTGTAAAATGTAAGAAATGTGTATTTGCCAAACTCCGGAAGCTTCACTCCACTTGTGAAAGAGCCTTTCCAAGGCTCTAACAAGATTCCACAAATCGCCAAATATTTTCTAAGGAACCATTATACTGAATCTATGACACAGTTGGTACTCACAGAGCCCAGCTTGGAAACTCCAGAGCAAGAGAGGTGCTACTTGTAATCCTAGAACCTTCTCCCCAGCCTGTTCTGCACCAGGATCTCACCCTGGAGTGTTCACAGACATTGCCACAGAGTTCTCACATGCCAAGTCCTCACCTTGTGCCCTGAGCACTGCTAAGTTGGTTGCCTACACCATGTCATGCCCTTGTGACCCATGATCCTGACATCTGACTTTACCATGAGAAAACAATGGACTGAGGAGTTAACCTTGGGCTGGAAATGTAGCTTCATTGGGAGAGTACTTGCCTAGCATATAGGAAGCCTTGCTTTTGATCCCAAGAACCAGGTATGGTGGCAGACACTTCTACCTCCAGCACTCAGGAAGATGAAGCAAGGGAATTGAGAGTTCAGGGTCATCCTGGGCTGCATAAAAAATCTAGGCTAGCCTAAAATATATGACAGTGTCTCAAACAAGCAATAACAACAACAGAAAATGTTAACTTTCCAGATTAGCCAGCTGTTACCTTACACAAATGGGAAACTTAAGAAGGAAGAGCATCCATTCAAGGTCACATGGTAGCAGTCATATAAACAGGGCAGAAACCTGGTCTCCTTCTGAAGGAAAAATTTACAGGAGCAGAAATCCAATGCAGTATTGGGGAGTAGTGCCAGATTAGTCTCATACCCAAATAGTCTCTTTGAATAGTGTGCCCACTAAGAAAGGCTTGGGGAAGGAGTCAGGCATGTCCTGCAGCCACTAGAAGCATTGCATGGAGTAAGCCATTTCACTTTATCAAGCCCCTTCATTTTGCTTAGCATCCCCCAATGTGGGTGGAGACAGTCTGGTAAGATAGTGACAGAAAAAATGCTTTTAAAAGTCTAAATGCAGCTGAGCAGTGGTGGCGCATGCCTTTAATCCCAGCACTTGGGAGGCAGAGGCAGGTGGATTTCTGAGTTCGAGGCCAGCCTGGTCTACAGAGTGAGTTCCAGGACAGCCAGGGCTATACAGAGAAACCCTGTCTCGAACTGCCCCCTCCACCCCTGCCCCCCAAAAAGTCCAAATGCTCTCTTGCAGGTGATATTATTAATAATTATTTTACTATCATCTTCATCATCTTTTCTGGTTATTAACTATCTGTTACCCATCATGGATCTGTCATTTAGGAATTTCTTTATGCCTTTTGTGGACCTGTTTATACTCCAAGTCAGTAGCACCTCTCTAGCTTTTGATCCCTAGTGAAGCCAAGTTTCTACAGGCTAACTCCTCATATTTAAATGGATTTTCTAGTCTCTTTTGTGGGTTCCATCATGACCAGCTGAAACTCTCTGCAATATAGCTTCACCTCCTCCTTTGGCTGGGAGAGATTTCCCAAGGAGCAGAAGGAAGATGTAGACTTTCCATTCCCAATCCATGACCTCCAAGCCCAGAAGGCCTGTATAAGAAAAGACTAGGTAGGTCTTCTTAACCATCTCAGCTAAAACTGAGACCAGAGTCTAGACCCTACTGTCCTGAAGAGCACTCAAGATCCAGGATACTATTTATTCTCCAAGCCTATTATCCTCTTCACATGAGAAACAAGAAACCAGGAAACCTTTCTCAAACACACTATACAAAGCCAAAAACCATGAAGAGAATACAGTCTACTCAGAATCTACTTTGGTTTGTGTTCTACAGAATTTAAGTTCAGGTAGACAATATGCTTGCCACTTTCAGGAAGTTCACCCTTAAATAAAACCAAAGCATAAACAAACTCTACATACAGTGAGATTGACTAAAATCTTAAATAGAAAATTTATGGAAAACAGAAGTTTAGGGACTATCCTTGCCTAGGATAACCTGGGAAGACCTAAAGGCTGGAGAGACAGCTAATTTGATGAGGTGTGTAATTTACAGACATGACAATCTAAGTATAATATCCAGAACCTGGAAAGGGAAAAACCTTGTGTGCAGAGGGTCTATGGATAAATTTATGGGGCTTTGTCCAAAGCAGTCAGGCTAGCCAAGTTGGTGAGCTCCAAGTTCAATGAGACTCCTGCTTTAGAAAATAGGTAGAAAGCAATTCAGGAAGACACATAATATCAAACTGAGCTCTCTCTCTCTCTCTCTCTCTCTCTCTCTCTCTCTCTCTCTCTCTC
>NW_021604579.1:6969020-6976405 GCF_004785775.1 Grammomys surdaster | reverse complement strand
CTCTCTCTCTCTCTCTCTCTCTCTCTCTCTCTCTCTCTCTCTCTCTCACACACACACACACACACACACACACACACACACACAAAGGATGCTAAACAACGGAGAAGAGCTTTGTAGACAGAAAGGTGCTGAGCTTCGAGGAAGAATTTCTGAATCAGGGAGATAAGCAAATACTGAAGTATTCATGAATACAGATGGACAGGTCAAAGAACAGAGAGGACCACCTAGGTCTACATGCAAGGAAGCACTGCTGGTTATAGTCTACCTATCAAAGGCACTGACAGGCCTCCTCATTTCCCGCTCTTCAGAAATCAGCCTAGTGACAACTCTGATTGAGGCATCTAAGAACACTCTGGTTTCCTTAGGCAAGACTGTCAGGTTTCTCCCAAAGGACACACAGAATCTGAGCATCATTTTATTCTACCTTTAGACCAGTGCTGACTATTCATCGATGCCATGAGTCTCAGAACATCCCCACTAAATAAGTCTCTCAGACACGCCCTACCTCTTTCCTTTGACTAGCCTTCCACCATTGAGGGAACCTTACCTTACCAGTCAGAAGCAGGGGTGGGAGTGAACCCCGCCCCCCAGGTTTCTCTCCTACTCTACCCTCCTGCTCACCCAACTGGGTAAATCAGCCCACCCAGTCCAGTCTGGAGGATGGAGAACTCCAGACAAATTTGGGGTGATTGTAACAGTAGCATTTGCCCAGCAAATTATACTCCACGAGCTAATTAGGAAGGGATTGTGGCCCTCAGCCTTAATTAATATCTAGTCCCCAACAACTTAATCCTGGGTGAAATCATAGCAAGGATCTCACCCGAATACTGGAATTCTTTCCTCCTACAAATCACCTATATAAATACATATATTTTAATAGCAGCAATTATAAAGTTCTCTGCCAACTTCTGGGGCTGTTTAACATTCCTGGATCGAGGCCACAGCTTTTCCTTGGTCTCCTCCCTCGCCACAACCGAGGCCTAATGAATAGTCACTCAGGCAGTTCTGCGTGCCATGTAACCAATATCTCCTACCAGTGGGTCTTCACAGGATTTAATAAGCAGTCTGGGAGGACGGCCTGAGGAGGTCCACGAACCTAATCGTTAACTCTGAGGCCTAATCAGCCTCTGCTTCCCACCCAGAGTCTCCCCTCAGCTATGGGGCCTGGTCCTCCCAGTAATGGATGGAAAATAGGCGATTTCCTGACAGTTAGCAACCAATTTTCCACCAATTAGCTGAGAGATGGTGGTCTCAGGAGGGAAGGAGATGGTTCCAGAACAAGAAACTAGGCTGGAAGAAAGAAGATGCTAAGAATGTAGGAGGCCAAAGCCTGAGAATGAAGGGCGTTGTGTCCCCACGCCTTCTTCTCCTCCCCCGGACAGCTCAGCCTGTATCCCTGGGAAGGAATTTCTGGGGACAGTGACTATACTAGAATCTCCTTGGGACTCTTCTCAGTGACCTGTTAAATGACAAGTGTTCCTCTCATCTCTCTTCCAGGGCAGATGGACAAGGGCCAGTTCCCCTGGTTCTCTTTACAGTGCACAGTTATGACAATGACAGTTATGAAATTCCTCTAAAGCTATTAATGTGGTGACTTGATTAATTCTGGAATCAGAATGCTGTACCTTTAAAATCTTGAATTTGGAGCTGAACAGGCAGTTCAGTTGTTAAGAGTATTTTTTCTACAATTGCAAGGGCCAGAGTCGGGAATCAAGCACCCAAATAACAAGAGAGACATCCCTGCAGATGTTTATAATTCCAGCTCAGTTTCCTCATTTGTAAAGTGGAGATAATAGTATTGTCTGTGATAACAATTACATGGAATAATGTGACACTTCATACCTAGTGAAGTAATGCTCAATGAATAAGTAGTATTATTAATTCCATGAATTATTAATAATCAATAGGAATGGCAAATATATGTCAATGGTAGGACTCACCTGTATGAGAACCACCAGCTCTGACAATCTTCTAGCCGTGACATGGCCCCTCATTTCCTGCCACCTGAATGACCATTGTCGTCATTGGCTATCTGACCTTACACCCCAAGAAGACCTTTCTAAAAGGCAGATGAGCCTCTGCTCACATGGCCGCCCTAGTTGAGCCCCTGCAGGGGTGCAGCCTGGAGTGGGCCCTTCCCGTGATTTAGTCCTAATGAAACTCCTTTCCCATAGCTCATAAGCCATTAGTGATATGTTTCCTGCTATCTTCCTAGGCTCATCTCTCACTATGCCTGGCCCTATTTCTTTGTTTTGTAACTTTGATTTGATGTAATTTAACATGCATACCTGCATATAAAGTATTTTAATCAAGATCCTCTTCCCTCCAGGTCCTTCCTTATTCTCCCACACTTTTCCCTCCCAATTTATGCTTCCCTTAATACCTATGAAATTCACTTAGCACTGCCTGTTGGCATCTCTGCAGCCTGCGTCCCTGGAGAAAACTGAGTCTCCCCTCCCACACTGGTCCAACTTCTTGGAATCCCAACTGAGGAACTCATTACTCGCAGCAATCCTGTAGACTTGGACATGCCTCTCTGCATCCATGTGAGACTCTGTTGCTTAACTGGCAGGTACAGGAGACACATAGGTCCCCATTTGCTCACCCTTGCTGCGGGGCCACAGGGATGTTCTGCAATGAGTGACTAATGGCATTGCTGACATGCTCCTGAGTCATAGAAGAGAGGTCACCCTCAGCACCACACTGCATATTTGGATTCAACTGTACTTTCAACTTTCCCACAGTTAGCTGTTCTCCTCTGGTAACTGAAGGATGCATAGTCCTTTCCATGCTGAGTTCTGTTTGGGGAGGGGGACAGGAGTAACAATGGCGAGTGTTTGATGTACACTCTGAGCCAGACACCCACTGAGAAATTTTACATGAATCATCTAATGGGATCACCTAATTTTGTCAGAAGGTGCACTAAATATATAGTTTATCACACAAACTAGGACTCTTCTAGAATAAACTTAGCACTAGTAATAACAACACAGGAACAAGAGGGAAAACCAGGACCTTTTTCAGGCAAGGCAGAGCAAATAAAACCCTAAATAAAAGTAGCTGTCCATTGTCTTAATGAGAGTTACCATTGTTGGGATGAATCACTATAGCTGAATCATCTTAGAGAAGGAAAGGTTTATGTGGCTGATGCTACCACATCATTGTCCACCATGGAAGGAAGGCAGGATAGGAACATAAATAGGTCAGGAACCTGGACGCAGTGGCTGATACAGAGGCCAGGGAAGAGTGCCACTTACTGGCTTGCTCCCCCTGCTTTCTTATAGACCCCAGAAACAAAATGGGCTGGGCCCTCTCACATATATTACTAATTAAGAAAATGCCTACAGCAAGGTCATATGGATGCACTGTCTCAAATGAGGCTCCCTCCTCTCTGATGACTCCTGTGTGAAGTTCACATAAAACTACCCAGCACAGCCTTATTTTAGAGTAGGGCTGGACCTGGCGGTAAGGATAGAAAGCCACTTGGAAGTGAAGAACCACACCCTCGTTTTCTCCATTTTTGACACAGCATTTCAAACCTCTGACTCCAATCACATGGGCAAAACTGTTCATGATGTAACATGAGACTGTATTTCCTGACAGGAGAAATCAGGGCCAGGGCTCCCTGCTAGGGGTAGAAGCAAATGACCTGCCTGCTGGATTCCCTACAGTCACACATCTCTCTCTCTCTCTCTCTCTCTCTCTCTCTCTCTCTCTCTCTCTCTGTGTGTGTGTGTGTGTGTGTGTGTGTGTGTGAAGATGTTTTACTCTGAGACTTGTGGGTACTGAGGACCACTACCTATTCTGCAGTACCACCATGTCACTTCAGCTGACCCTCCAGATTCTGTATCTGAGGCATTTCACAACTCAAAACTGGAAACCCTAGCCCATTTCACAACTCAAAACTGGAAACCCTCTGTCCTCCTAGTCTGCATGAACATCCATTGCCAGCCTTCAGGGAAGTTCAGTGTGAGTCAGTATTGTATCTCTTGTAGTCCTGAGGAGGCCTGAGGAGGGCAGCCCTTGTAGGAAGAGCATACAATCATTTTCCTTCCTGGCTTTCCGCATCCCTGGCTACATTTTCTCTGAGTTATCCCATCTTTCTGCCCTTGGTTGCTATTAATCCTTAGGATAACCTTGTGCATTTAGAACAAGGGCCACCTTCACCTCACCTAGGCAAGCACAGCAGAGGTGGCCCTGGTGGAGGGGCTTCAGGTGAGCTAGCTCTGAAGTCAAGAGCCAGCTCTCACAGGATGCAGCATTTGGGTGAATAGGCCCTGTGTGTTGACTGGGCAGCAGAGTGGAGTTGACTGTAGAGGCAAGGGCTTGAGAGCAGGAGAATTGACCCTACCTCCAGCAGATGTTGGCATTGGGTGGCTTAGCCAAGGCAGTGATGGAGAGATTGAGCTCTGACCAGCTTAGCAACTACTGCATACGCCCAGATGCAGGGCTCTAAGATAGCCCATCAAAAATCCATATCATTTTCAAAAAAGATGGAGCACATAAAATAGCCAGTCCTGTTGATCCAAAGCTGCAGGATCTCCATGACCCAAGACAACAACAGGAAAACCCAACAGTCTTGATGAGGAGCTAAGCCAGAAATCTCAAACCAAACCAATGACTCATTGCAGTAAACATTTGCAAGTGAAGATGTGTGGACAGAAGGATATACTTCAGGACACACTGTGACATACTACAGCTCCAACGGAGGGATGTTTATGCCTTGTTTTGTGGTGGTGGTGATGGTGGTGGTGGTGGTGGTGGTGGTGGTGGTGGTGGTGGTAGTGGTGGTGATAGTTTGTGTGTGTGTGTGTGTGTGTGTGTGTGTGTGTGTTTACTTTGGGGGGATAGGTTGTAAGGGTGAAGGGCAGATATGAGGGAATGAGGAGATGAGTGGAACTAAGGTGCATGATGTCAAACTTACAAAGAATCAATGAAAGGTGATAGAAAGAAAGAAAGAAAGAAAGAAAGAAAGAAAGAAAGAGAGAGAGAGAGAGAGAGAGAGAGAGAGAGAAAGAAAGAAAGAAAGAAAGAGGGAAAGAAAGAAAGAGAGAAAGAAAGAGAGGGAGAGAGAGGGAGGGAGGGAGGGAGGGAGGGAGGGAGGAAGGAAGGAAGGAAGGAAGGAAGGAAGGAAGGAAGGAAGGAAGGAACAAACAGGAGGCCCTTCCTTTGGTTGGAGACAGCCCTAGGCCAAATGTAAGATTTGTGAGCAAGGCTCTCTTCTCTGGCTGGATTTAGCTCTAACAGACACCTCAGTAGGATATATTAGTCCAGGATACACATAGGCAGCTCCAAGCATCATGCTCTACCCTCATCAAGATGCCCAGCTAGCTCAATCTGTGGGCATGCCTTCTTCTTACAGTCACATTTGTAGTAAGCAATAATACGATTGCTATGTGCTTCTTCTATCATGAAATGGGGTAGGAAAATGAAGAGATGGGACTGGGGAACTCTGAAAGTCCATTTGACTCACTGGGAGATGTGAGTGTGTCTTGTCACCAGTGGCACAAACACACAGACTTCAGTGTCTACTGTTTGTAGCAAGGGCTATATCTGTGTTCATTGGGAATATGCCAGCTACTCCCCTCCCTTTTGTCACTTCGGTCTTGGTACTCTTAACTTCTGAGAGTCAGCCTCGAAACTCCCTTTCCAGCCTTCTGTCCACACACAGACACACACAGGCACACACAACACACACAGTATACACAGTCACACAGTTTACTTCTTTGTACTAACTACAAGAGAATATGGCAATGGAGCTCTAGAGAGAACAGTGTCCTGGCCACTTCCAAGCTGTGAAAGATGACAGAATTTCCTCTGAGCCAAGCCATGATAAAGCACTGTTCTTTTCTCTAGAGTATTTTAGATAGCTTGGTCTCACCAAGAAAATAATGTGATCTGCTGTCTCAGACAAAAGTAGAGCCATTTTTGGTCAGGACAGATCTGGCCTTAGGATCCAAGAAAATCCCAGGGGCATCCTAGATGGCAGTAGATTCTGAGTGTGTAGGATAATTTTTGTCATGTTGACACAAAATAGAGTCATCAGAGAAGAGGCTCAATTGAGAAAACGCCCCTATGAGATTGGCCTGGTGCTTCTGGAGCATATCAGAAAATAAGCTGGGCAAGCAATGGGAGCAAGTCAGTAAACAGTGTTCCTCCACAGAGTTAGCTTCAGTTCCCACAATGGCTTCTCTCAATGGACTATGACCAGGATATGTAAGCCAAACAAATCATTTCCTCCCCATGTTGCTTTTGGGCATGGCGTTTTATCGAAATAGAAACCCTAAGACACTGGGAGTTATGGATGAGAGACAGAGCAGGCACTCAACAACCCGTATGTGTCTGCCCTTTGAAGCCTGAATGTGTGGCTTTCATTTTGTTTCAGAGTAAATTCTGTGAATCCAAGAATTCAGGATAATAATTGTTATTTGAATTTACTACTCCATGATCCCAAGACTATTTTATGGCAGTGACTCAAAAGGCTCATATCTTGGGAACCTGAGATGCTTGGAATTATCATATTTCCTGAGACACAGTCATCCCTGTGTGTTTCTTTTAAAGAGATATTGAGGACATTCTGCACGTATTTATCTCCTGTACTCTTTTCAGTTATAGATTCTGATTATCCCTGTTTTTCAAATGAAGAACTGAGGCATGAAGTAGTGAGGTGGCTTTCTTGAGGTGCTGCAGTAGTACCTAGTGGCCCATGACCAAAGCTTCCAGGTGGTAAAGGTACTATACCCAAGAAGTCAAGTTGACTGGGTGGCCCATAGCTACTTAGTTTTAAAATCACCTTGAGGTTCTCACTCAACCAGATGTCCCTTCCTTAGCTCAAGCTATGTATGGTGATAGGAACCTCCCAGTGACTAGTGTTATTGGGATGTACGAAGTTTTTACTCTGAATGCCAGCTTTGATTACTCCTTTCTTTCCAAGGCAGGTTGCCTCCCCAGCCTCCAGTTCTGAATCCTCCAGGCAAAACCAGGCATATTCTTTGGGCTACAGTCCAAGTTTACTTAAGAAGAGGAAAATGTTATTATGAAGATTACAATAGCTTTAAGAAACAGAGCACCTATGTACCCATGCATGACCACAAAAATGCTCATCAGCTTTGGAGCTTCCTGTTGGGACCTTTCAAGCCGAACCTGACGCTGGTTGGCATACGTTAGGGATAAGGGATCAAAATGAGGCCAAGTAGCCTGTTGCTCTTCTCCTTGCTCTCGAAGAAGCCCAGAAAGAAGACCAAAGACACCCTTTCCCTGCATCCGCATACCCTACAGTCCTAGTCGTGAATGCATAGCTCAGTTCACATTCTCAGAAGAGGAGCTGTGGGTGGCTACTGTGTGTGTGTGTGTGTGTGTGTGTGTGTGTGTGTGTGTGTGTGTGT
>NW_021604579.1:6961206-6969010 GCF_004785775.1 Grammomys surdaster | reverse complement strand
TGTGTGTGTGTGTGTGTGTGTGTGTGTGTGTGTGTGTGTGTGTGTGTTTGAGTGTGTGTTTGTGTGTGTGTGTGTGATGTGTGTGCACAGTTGCCTTCATTCATGAATGAATGGGTAGATGTGGTGAAGGGTATAGAGGATTAGGGCTCCTCCTCCTTCTTATCCATTCTATCCCCTTAGCCTAAGCTTTATATGAAGAAGTGTGCTGCTCAGACTCCACCCAAACCCACCATGGAGCTCTAGATTTGGATGCCTGATTAGGAGAGAGTAGAAAGGGAATGAATAAAAAGACTCTGAGAAGGCCATAGACTTAACTGCAATTTTTTTTAATTTTGTGCATTTATTTATTTTCTAGGAAGGAAAAGAAAACCATTAAAGTAAAATTCCTGGGGCCAGGAGCAGTCAGAAGTCTGGCTCACATATCCTGCTGGGTAATTATCTGGCATTTAGCACCCCTCTTCCCAGGACTTGTAATTAGCAGGGAAATGAAGATGCTGTCATCCTACCTCCCAGCTTCTCTCAGCTGCCCAGAGGCTATGGGAGAGGCTCACTGAGGGTGGGGTAAGTGCAGCAAACTGAATCGTGGCTAGATATCAGAAGGGACTTCCAAGCCAGTAAGAACATCTATAGGACAGTAACTAAGGGTCTTCTGGAAGACTCTCTACCTCTCTTGCCCACACACATCTCTCATCTCTGAATTTCTACAGTGGTTACAGGTTGGACTGCACCCCTTCCTACAGGGAGCTAGCTAGGGTTTGATTAAATAGCTGTATGCTAGCAGGGTCTCACTGCATTCACCCATATTGCCCCAAGTGCCTCTCTCATGCCTGTCTCTGGACGGAGGAGACTAGAGCCACCGGGAAATGCAGTGAACCCAAGAAAGAGTTAAGAATCTAGTCAAAAGTGATGGGAAGTGAATGAGGCAGAATTATCTGCTTAGTTGGGAGGGACTTAGTGAAAATAAAATTTGTGTGGTGTAGTGTGAGTTTTAACAACGAAGAAGAATTTCTTAGAGGAAGCTTCCAGCAGTTGCTTCTGTTTAACAAGATCTCTGCCTATTTGGCTGTTCTCATCCTTCACACACCATCCACTCTTTATCTCTTCTGAAAAACTTCCCTATCATCCACAAGCTAGTCCAGATCTTACAACCAACTCCCAACTACTTCACTCTTCCTCAATACTCTCCAGAGAGCAACCTGGAACATAGAGGACTGAGAAACACAAAGCAGAATCTTTACTCGAAAGATTTGGAGGTTGGAATTAAATCAGGAAGGCCCATAAATGACAGGATAAGAAAAGACACAACTATTCTGTAGAAGAACATGAGCTTTTCCAGATGAATTCTGAGGCCACAGAGAGGATGAGTGACAGAGAATGATTGGCTGAAGTCGAGAAAGATAAGCTAAGCATAGAGATTGAAAGTATAACCCCAATCCCAACAGAAGGTTAGGGTAGTCTGGACCAGAAAACAGTCATGATAATAGAAACAGAGGCCATGAGCTTTGAAGCTCCAACCACCCTGGTGGCAGCAGTGCTGGGTCACCAGCCAGCTATTCCAATTATTCATAGAAATCAATTTCGTTCCACAGAGACTCAGATAAAACTCATGTTGCCAGCCGACAGTAATGGATGAGAAGCTTAGGGCAAGCAGATAAGAGGGGACCCAGAGAGGGGTGATCAGGTGGGGCTTTGCAGGCACAGGGCAGTGTGGCTAGAGGTTATCAAAACATCCCTTCAAATAGCAAAGGTTCAGCACCAGCCAGTTCAGCTGTGATCTGTGTGTGGAGGGACAAGCCAGCCCCTCCCCGGGCCTGAGCCTTGAGGCCCAGATAAAAAGTCCTTGAGTATTATTCCTACCAACAGAGAGAAACTAATTCAATCTTGACTAAGGTAGAGGCTCAAAAGATAAGGCTATAAAGCAAGATGCCCTCTAAGGCCCTGGCCCTCTGATTATCAGGAACTGCAGTGTGTGTGTGTGTGTGTGTGTGTGTGTGTGTGTGTGTGTGTGTGTATGTGTGTGTGTGTGTGTGTGTGTGTGTGTATGATTAGTAACAGAATGATTCCTTCAAAGCACTCGGAGATACTGAGGAAGAATGAGAAATGCCTCCCTTGTCTCATCTAAGCATGGACAGAAAGTCTGGGTCCCCATCACACCTGCTGGGAAAAGATTCCAGGACAGCCCTCCTCCAGAGAAATAAGACAGAAAATGGTGTAGAAGAGGAGGTTTGCCAGTGGAAGAGAAAGACAATGAGAGACACTGGGGCTCCCAGAACAGGGGAACAGAAGGAATCTGAATATGTCTAGGTGAGCAGTCAGAGGGGGAGCTAGAGATTAACCCCAGTAATGAATTGTTGACTCTTATATCATGCTGTTTGCCCTGCTGGGTATCACCTTGTGTATCTTGAATGAAGTAACCAGTGTCATCCTCATGACCACCCTCACTTTATATCGGAGGAGGCCAAAGCTTTGAAGTGAAGTTAATGTTCCCACAGTCATAATATAAGAGGATAGAGCTGGCATTGGATGCTGGCAGTATCTTAGTTAGGGCTTTACTGCTATGAAGAGACACTATGACCAAAGCAACTCTTACAAGGACAGCATTTAATTGGGGCTAGCTTACAGGTTCAGAGCATCTAAGCAGGCATGGTGCAGGAGTAGCTAAGAGTTCTGCATCTTCATCTGAAAGTTGCTAGCAGACTACTGGTGGGTCTTAAAATCCACACCTACATAGACACACCTACTCCAACAAGGTCACACCTTCTAATAGTGCCACTCCCTGGGCCCTGCATATATAAACCATCACAGGCAGCCTGACTCCATCACATCACTACAAGATACATTTGCAAGGAGATTGCTCTAGGCAAGACTAACACAAGCACCCACAAAAGTGTTGTACATCTCAAGCAGCTTATACCCTCTATGCAAAAGAAGGTGAGCCCCAACGAAGTGGTTTGTCCACAATTGCATTTCTGAGAATTGGCAGGGCTGGCAGGTGGATCTATCCATCTCCCAGGTCACCTCTAGATCGTCCCTCCCAAAAAGATGAACAGCTGTGTTGGAGCATCCCCCAAAATAAAGACAGGGCTGAGGGTCAACCTCATCCCATTCTGCTCAGACAGCTTTTGCTCACAGCTTCAGGTTGGCCTGAGAGGCCACATCTACCAACACTCAAGGCTGGGAGGAGATAACACTTTTTTATCTCTGCAGAGGGTTCAATAGTTTATTCCCATCCAGGGCAGTGGGGTGCCTGGTGCCCATTCTTGGAAGGTGTCCAGTGACAGGACAAATGTGAGGTACTTCCTACCCTTCTCTCTAGCACGTGGTCCTCTCCACACCTCACTATCACCAGCAGGAAACATCTTGGATGTAGCATGTCTACGTAGGCACCAGGTCCAGTAGACAATAATCACCTAGAGCTCAGAGCTTTAGCCAGCAAGACAGCAAGCTGGGAGGAATAGCAAAGCTCTGGAAAGGACCTAAACCAATGTGCTTTCCTGGCTCTAGTGGTTTCTAACTGTGTCTGGTTAAGCTACTATTAAATCTCATTTTATTATAACTCCATTGGGAAGTCGCTGCCAGGGCTAAGACAAGAAATATCTAGTAGGAACTAGAGAGCTGGCTCAGCAGCTGTGAGCATTGGCTTCTCTTTCAGAGAACCTGGATTCAATTCCCAGCACCTACATGAATCTGTAACTACAGTTTCAGGATATTTTACACCCTCTTTTGGCCTCCTGAAATACCATATATGCATGCGATACACAGAAAGATATACCAAGAAAACATTCATACACATAAAATAAATTAATAATAAACAAACAAACAAACTATTCAGTAAACCAGCTCTGGGTCAGGTCTATATCTGGGGCTGGGAAATTATCCCTCCTTTCCCATTTGCACCACATGAATTTGACTACCGTGAGTGAAACAAACTCTACTGAAGCTTCCAAAGATAGAGCAAGTAAGCCCACTAGCACTCCTAACACTCTTTAGTGTTCCCCACAACCTACAGAGAGTGGAAAACTCCCCTTTGACCTGTATTCAAGGGCCTCTTGGGTACCCAGCTCTGGTCTCCAGGCCCCAGGTGACTCACTACCTTTGAACAAAGCAGGCCCTATCCTTATCCTCCAGTACATCCTTCAAGGCCTAGATCATCTGCCGCCTCCAGATCCCTGAGGGAGAATGAATCACTTGCTCCGCTGTGCTCCCACAGTTCTGAGCTCATTCTTCTTTGTGCTGTGAACACAGATTTATGAATCTATCTACCTAGAGTAAGCTCTTGCTAGTCAGCAAGAGGCATCCCCATCATTTCATCAAACGCCCAGCACAGATTTGTACATGCGTCCAGTAGAATATCTTAGAATATCTTAGATAAGCTCCTTTAAATGTTTACCTAGTGCAACACCCTCTTTTAGAGATGCAGAGGCCTAGGGCCAGAGGCTAGAGAAGGGCTGCATAGGTGTTGAGATATATAGGAACAATGGACAGGTCCAAGGTAGTAGGATAAGCTAGCAGAGGAGGCTCTGGAGCCTAAGCCACCAGTACAAGAGGAAAACAGGATGATCATGTTTGCTCTATAGTTGCATAGGCCAAGATGCCCCTATGGCTCTCCACTGCCCTCTGGATGAAGGTCAAGGTACAAGTCAGGAGTTCCTAGTCACCTGGTAATGTGGTCCCCACCAACCTGTAAACCTGTCATCTTGTTAACTACACATTCAGGTCTCTAACACTCTCAAATCCAGAAAAGGCTCTTCTTAGCTTCAGGGTCCCATTCGCTTGTTCTCCTCCTGGGTACCCTTCCCTTTCTCCATCCTAGCTGAATCTAAGAATCCTTAGGTGCAATCTGAGGGGTCATTTCCACTGAAAAGTATCCCTTGCCACCTCTCCTTTATTCTTTTCCTGTTAAGCTAGGATGATGCTACCTCTCTCTATGTACTGTGAAGCGGGGCATCAACCACATCAGAGTGTGTTTAACCTGTGTCCTGAACACACAATACAGCCTGGAAAGAAGAAATGAGAATGAGATATTAAACAAATGAATAACCAATGAAGGAAGGAAGGAAGGAAAGAAGGAAGGAAGGAAGGAAGGAAGGAAGGAAGAAAGTAAGTATTAGGACAGAAACTCAGGTAGAAATTCTGTTGCTGACAGCTCTTGGGAGAAGGCTCAGTGGTTAAGAGCACATACTGCTCTTACAGAGAGCTTGAGTTCAGTTTCTAAATGTTGACGTCAGGTAGCTCATATTGACTTGTAATTCCAGTTCCCAGACATTTGACACCCTCTTCTGGCCTTCATGGGCACTTGGCATTCATAAGCACATAACCATGCATAGACACACATAATTAAATACACATGATTAAAAATAAAATAAGTCCTTTTTTTAATAAAAGAAATACTGTTGACTTCAAATCAAACTATGTGAAAAGGAAACTGAGTGAAGAGGAGGTGCATAAAAGACTTTCAGGACAACACGAATAGAGTTGAGGAAGTGTTAGGAGGAAGGAGAGGTGTTCCAGGGGACCCAGAGCAACGAAGCCCTTTTGGTTTGTCTGAGCTTTGCTTCATTCACTGATCTCCCTTATTTCTGAAGAACCGTTGAATCATCAAGTCAACATTGAGAAGGAAGAAAATCCTTGGACAAGGTCAGCCCAAGTCAGCCGTCCTAAGAGCCTCAGAGTCGTCACAATCCACACTCACTTCTCATTCCCTCCTATTGCTTGTCACCAGCCATTGACACTCCAGACAGAGTGCTTTGGGCCTCTGGGTGACTCATTCCCTGCTACAGGCTTCAGCCTTTTCCCTTGAAACTGCCAGCTCTGCTCTACATTCCCTGGCTTTAAGTAAATCCCTATTTAGACACTGGAATCCTTGTCTGGCCCAACTACATCCAGGTATCACATAACTTCCTGTTACGGAAGATACCATTCAGTACTATCATTCCCTCTTGTTCTCTGCTATGGCTTAGCGCCAAGCACACAACCTGCAATAATAGTAGGCACTCAAATTACTGATCTTGAAAGAGGTTTTTGAGACTGCTATGGTTTGGATACAGTTTGAGTGTTAATCCCATCTCCAAAATTCATGCATTTAAAACTTGGTCCCCAGTGAAAGAACATTGAGGTGGAAGAATCTTTAAGAGCTAGGGCCAAGGACAGGTAATTAGGTCACGAGAACACTGCCCTCAGAAAAGACTGATGTTCTGTATGGACCCCAGTTCTCACCAGAGCAGACTGTTATAAAGTTGTCACCCATGTATGTGGCTGTTTCCTTCCCATTTCTCTACCATGTTTCTGGTGGAGCTAAGGAGCTTTTACTGGAATGTTGGCACTGTTGTGTTTTATAAAAAAAACAAAAAAACAAAAAACAAGAATATGTTTGGTGGAGGCGCAGTATGGTGTGGGGAATGGGATGCCTCTGCGGGCCCATGCTGATTCATCCCTTCCCAATGAGGTACCAGTCATATGACAGTATAGTATAAAATAGAGTTTATTTTTTGATTGGATATTTCATTTACATTTCGTATGTTATCCCCTTTATTTAGAGCATAGGGAGGGGAGTTGAATAGTAGTAGAGACAGAGAAAGGCAGACTGAGAGAGAGAGAGAGAGAGAGAGAGAGAGAGAGAGAGAGAGAGAGAGAAGAGTAGAGAAGTAGAGGCTGGACATGAACATGTGGAGAGAGAGGAGAATGGGGAGAGAGGGGGAAGAGGGTAACTGAACAAGAGCAAGAGGAAAATAGAAGAGAGCGAGGAGGAGGCAAGCAGCCCCTTTTATAGTGAGTCAGGCACACCTGGCTGTTGCCAAGTAACTGTGGGGTAGAGCTTGAACGAAATACCAACATTTCCCCATTTTGGTTTAATTAAAAAGGAAAATTTAGAGGTGATGGTGAAACAGGAATAGAGTCATCTTGATCGTTAGCTACTTCCTGCTGACTCTGGGGCAATGTGTCTCTGGGAAACCTAACCATAATCATGAGCCAAACAAACCTTACTTTAAAAAATAAATACCAAAACTCAGACATTTTCTTATAGCCACTCTGAACAAACTAATCTTGAGACCTTGAGAGGGGGAATTTTGGAACTTTTACACCATTCCCAGTGTCAGAGTATTGGGTTTCCATTTTTTTTCTACAAAGTCTACATTGTTGGAGGAAGGCTCCATTCATACCTCAGGCTCATCTCAACAGCAGCTCTTTTTCTTCCAGTCCCCAAACAGTACAGGAATGCTAGAGATGTCCTTTCATTCCACCCCTCAACCTCCAGTTACAAAGCACACCACTTTCTGCTGCTGCACCATCTACAAGGCTGGGAAAGACTGCCCCCTCCATAGAGGACACATGGGGTCTACTTTCTTACTTGGAGAAATGCCTGGGCAAGCTCTTCTCACTCCAAAGCTCCATCTCTGTTTGCTACAACTGAACCAGCAGAACAGAGCCCCTGCCCAACCTGGAGCCAGAGAGATAAAAGAATCCAGTAGCTCATTTGCTGTTCTCCATAAACTTAACACCTAGATCCTATGATAGATAAAAAAATACATCTGTTCTTGAGACATCAAAAATTACAGGATCTCAAAGTTTTGGAGACCTTATTGGAGTCCCTAGTCAGTCTTCCCTAGCTACTTTCCTCAGCCACTGCTGTAAATGGAAAAATTGAGGCAGAATGATGGGTGAGAATTTTGTCAAGCACACAATGCCCCAGTCCTCAAAGAACTTATATGCTCTTTGGAAATTGGAGATACATATTGGATGGACGGACGGATGGATGGTTGATTGGATGGATGGATGGATGGATGGATGGATGGATGGATGGATG
>NW_021604579.1:6955284-6961196 GCF_004785775.1 Grammomys surdaster | reverse complement strand
GTGAGTGAGTGAGTGAGTGAGTGAGTGAGTGTTAATGAGTGAGTGTGTGAGCGAGCGTGTGAGTGAGTGTGTGAGTGTGTGAATGAGTGAATGAGTGATGAGTGAGTGTGTGTGAGAGTGAATGAGTGTGTGAGTGTGTGTGTGTGTGTATGAGTGTGTGAGTGAGTGTGTGTGTATGTGAGTGAATGAGTAAGGGAGTGAATGTACTGACCAGCATGGGGGTGCTGAGATGGATGAATGCCTACTACAGCCAGAGGTTGAAAGACTGGCATCAGTCTTATTCAAGTATTTTCCAGTTTTATTTGATCAGTGTCTCTGCTCAAATCTGTTTCCAGGTCAGAGTAGGCCCTGACAGGATTCCTTCTTCCCTTCTGTCCTTATATGATTTGGCCAGCTGAGAAGCTCTTTCCTCTTTGAGGGTTTGCTCTCTCAAGAAAACTGAAGCTTTCTGTTACAAATGCTTAGTCTTCACAGTAGTCCTTGGTCATGGGAAATACTTCTTACCTTTCCCGAGTTAGGTGACAGCCCATTGCTAATACAATGAAACCTGTCTCTGATAAGAATTTAGGCAAAAGTCTCTAGCAAAAAAACAAATGTGAAATATTACATGCACACACACACACACACACACACACACCAAAAGCAACAAGACACTCTAAAGTGTGGCACAAATGATCAGTAATTACTGCATTCAGCCACTTTGCTCCTCAGAGGGACAGAAGGCTCGCCTCTTTCCCACCTCTCAACCCTTGCCTGCCAGGGGACTGCTGGACTTCCTCTTAACAAGAACTATGATTTATGTTGGCGGAGCCCAATTAGCTCTAAGCTCTCTTGGGCCGCCAAGTGCCCCGCTGGCCAGCAGCTGAGGCCTGTCTGGCAGGACATATTTGAATGATGAAGCCATGCTGCGTGCTAACTCAGCCCAGGAAAGAGCAACTCAGCTTGGATGCCCACCCTAGGCTGCCAGGCTTGGCTCTTGCCCACGAATTGGGCAACAGAGCAGTCTGGCAGAGGAAGGGACTGTGCTTCCTTGGCAAGAAGGGGGAGGCTGGTCCAGGAGAGCATCACCCCAGGGCAACATGCCCTCCTTGGGCTTGGCTGGGCCTAGCAAGTTCAGACAGCCAGAGAGCTCTGAGCTGAAAGCCAAGAGATCTGGACCAACACCAGCCCAGCCCCCAGCTTACTCTATATGACCCCAGTGAACTGTCCATCTTCCTCTTTCTATCTCTATATCTACCTATATAGTAGAGAGGATTTTCTCCCCTGACTTGGGAAGCACATAGAGATGTATGATAAGACCTCAGTTTCCTCATCTGCAAATCGGGACAAACATGTCCTTCCTGGGCTAGTGTGAAGAGTTTATGTGAAGATACACAGTACCTTCGTGGAATGGGAGCTACCTCCATCCTCTATCTAACCTTTGGTTTTTCCAATATTCCATTTTCATATGATATGGATAATGAAAGCCTATTAGTATTATGAGAAATTGATAGGTTTGAGTCCTTTATTTCAATCTCTCTGAGCCTCAAATCAACATTTTAAGGCTTCAAGATCTTGGCACTACCCAGTGGCATTCAAATGGCTTGTTAGAGTGGTAGATATATAACCTTGAGTGGTTTGGACAGACCAGACATACAGATGCAGACCCTGCCTCACCCCCACCCCCAGTTACCACCCCAATCTCAGCCCCGTTAAATCAACGCTAGTTCTTCTACAAAGCCCAATCTTCCAGGACAAGAGACCAAA
Organism: Grammomys surdaster; assembly: GCF_004785775.1. Classification (NCBI taxonomy): domain Eukaryota; kingdom Metazoa; phylum Chordata; class Mammalia; order Rodentia; family Muridae; genus Grammomys; species Grammomys surdaster. Next base: position 6,959,450 of record NW_021604579.1, on the reverse strand, counting down.
ATCAAAACAGAAGGCAAAGAAAGGTGATTCTATGGCTCAGGGAGTCATGTGCAGGCAAAAGAGAAATGCTCGGCTTCCAGGATCCAATCAGGTGTTCTCTAACACCACACTCAGGGCACACAACCTCCTATTAGTCAGCACTAAGAACCCTGTGCTGAACAGAGCAAGGCTAAAACTGGGAGAAAGAGCACAAGGGTTTTAATATCAGTCTAGTCACTGGTTTCTTAGACAAATTTGCCAAGTACTTTCAACTCTAGGGTCTCAAATGTATCTTTGAGAAACTAAAAGTGCCATGAAAGCCTTCAGTATGGCTGTCCACACCACAAGACATTTTTGCTTTTGTAAACTCTTGGCAGTGAAACAACTGACTTCTCTTGGCTCTGTTTCTTCAACATCTCTTTTAAAAGAGAAAACAAAAAGCAAACAATTTCCCTTTTATTTATTACTATCTCTAGGACACCCAGCAGGGGGATGGAGAATCCAAGGAAGACAGACGCGGTGACCAGCTAAGGGTGCAGTTCTTCATCCCCACTTGGAGGAGGGCAGATCGAGGCTCATGCCAAGCTCTGTGAACATGAGAGCCTGCAACTCTCGGAGAAACAAACATAGTCCAGGGTGAGGGAGGAGCTGAGCAAGGCTAATATACTTGGCAGGACTTGAGAGGTTTGGGGATATTTAAGGCAGAGTATTAATTCATTTTTGGGAATTTGTGGCTTCTAGATGCCAACTCTGGACTAGATAAATAAGAAACTGCCTATGAAATGCTTTAAGTGTTTACCCCAAGGTGCCATCACCCATTGCTACTCTCTTACCTTCTGAGAAGATGAGATCCTGTCAGTCTGTTGATTTACTTTGAGTCTCTTGCACACACCTGCCTACCCTAGTGCTAACCATTCAGAGAGTCATCAGTAGACCTACCCAGGAACCAGCACTCATCAGCGACCCCATGGAGACACCATTATGATTCAATCACCAGGAACCAGCCCTACACTGAGGAGATGGTAGGTGTCCACTGTGACTAAACCCACACATGTTGCAGCACATGGATTCCAGAAAGAATAGTCGGCTCAGATGTGATTCATTCTAGTCACAGAACCTCAGGGTGTGACCTTAGATAAGTATGTAGTGGAATGTGTGAGCATCCAGCATCGAGACACCATGATCCAAGCAATTTATAAAGGAATCCATTTCTGTTTATTAATCAACAGATGGTATCTTTCTGATCTCCCAACTGCCGGGCGTGGGGAGCCCACAGAAACTGGGACAGAAGGAAGTGATCTGTGAGGCTGGACTGAGCTCTCACTTACAAAGAATTAGTCACTGAGTGGGAAGAGAAAAGCCAAAGACTAAAGACAAATTTAAACCTTGGTATTTTCAAGAAAGATACTACAATTTCCTACTTCTATACAAATGTCTCTTCTAAGCCGGTAAGATGGCTCAGTGGACAAAGATACTCACTGCTGAAGCTGATGACCTGAGTTTGATTCATAGAACTTATGTAAAGGTGGAAGAAAAGACTACACAAAGTTGTTCTCTGACCTTCATTGGTGTCCTGTGACATGTGCGTGTGAGCACACAGTTTAAAAACTAAGATATTTCTTAATTTCCCAGAACCTAGATTCACCCTCACAGTCACCATCATAACTAAGGATATGTTACTAGCTTTCTCCAATATTTTATTAGTAAATATATTAGCAGAGTTATACTGTTGGGGTCACAGGAGGTCATCAACTTGACTCCCTGTTTTTTTCCAAGGGAAGGATGATGTTTAAAAAACAAAACAGAACAAAAAAAAAAAAAAACAGACTCCTTAAGGAGTCACTAATTAAATTTCCTCCCAAAGAGACATCATGTGCTGATTAAAATCAACTGCCCTATAACTCTAGCTGGATGGCAGATGCCCTCTGAAGGATGGCACCTCTCTTCCCAGTAAAGGGCTCTGACCTTGTGGCCCTATTCATAATCTATACTTTTTTTTTAATTTTACTTGCTTGTCTGAGTTATCTCCTTCACTTTCTGATCTTGAATGCTATCTCAATCACATGCTGGACTCTTCTCCCAAGACCTATAGCCGCATGCTATACTGTGTGTGTTTGAATCTAAGCATCAAAATATCATTCACCAGCCAAACAGAGCTGTTTTCCTCTCTGGGAAACATGGTTCTTTAGTTTACCTTCAGCAATGGGGTAAGGAAATGAAATAAGGGGGCAGAAAAACAGAAATGAAGTCAGAGAGGGAGAAAAATAATCAAACTTGGGGGAGAAGAAAAATGCATGGTGCTGGAGAGCCGTACAAGATTGTCTTGTCCAACCTCTTTTCTGAACATGAACAACGTGGCCTGTCTGGAAACAATGTCTCCTAACATCTGGGAGGGATCTTTCTAAGATCAGCAACACAGAACACTTAGGAGTGACCCAGAGAAGGCACATGGCCAGGCTGCAAAGCTGGGGCTTTGCTTTGGAACACTCATCCTAATATGTGGTCATTGTTCATCTATTTGTATGTGTGGTGTCTGTCTTTGCACAGTAAGATCTTCGAGACCAGGAGGCCAATGTTGACAGCTTCCCTGCTTGGGTACTTTGTGCCCTGCCCTCCTGTCTGTAACCTGGTAATCCTTCATAAAGCCTCCCTCTGTTAGTCTATAGGCGCTTGTATTCTGTTTCTGTCAAGAACACTACAGACACATATATAAAAGAATTTAATGTGCTGTATGGTCATGTAATGTCAATATAATGTGACAAACCAATGTAATGCTGACAGAGCCCTAATAACTTTGTGTAAGAGACATCTAGCACATTATGTGCAGAAAGTGTAAAACTTAATCTCTTAGCACTGTATCATAAGCAAATGTGGGCCTATATATTATATTAAAATGCACATGTGAAACAAAAAATATTAAGTTATTGGAAGACTAAGGAAGTCTGAAGTTAGTAGGATACAGAAGGAAATCTTTAGAGCTTTTATAGGGAAAAGAAATTCTCATGTCTTATATTAGGATAAAAATATATGAACTGAATATATTTATGAAAAGAGTTATATTCAGTGAGGAACAACATTCACAGTGTCTTGAACTGATAGATTAATTTCATCTTCTTGTTTCTAGAAGATGCAAGAACATCTGTAAATCAACAAGAGAAAGAGAATACCCATGAGGAAAGTGATCAGAGAAGAAGAATACAGAGATAATTTTAGGAAGAAGAAATTCCCCAAGGAGAAAAAGGTAGAGAGAAATGCTCAAGGTTATTGGTAATCAGAAAACAATGAGTCAAACAATAGCGAAATGTTAGTTTGTGAAGAGTATGCCGACTAGAAATCTGGGAGATGACATGGCCTGTAGTGAAGTGAGAAGATGTAGGAGCAAGTGCTATAGGTGTTTGGAGAGAATTCACTCAAATGAGGTACATCCATACTCTGGAATTCATCTATGGAGATCCTGGATATACATTCTCCAAAAATGTTAACCCAGATTTGTTGGAGAATGCACACAAGGGTGTCCATTGCAACTTTCTTTGTGGAGTGAGGGAGTTCCAGGAAATTTGAAAACCATCACTCTGAGAGTAGACAAGTAAAAATGTGTGGGATGGATACTACCACTGGGTGTTTTGTAAAGCTCAAAAGAAACAGGAATTAAATTTTAGAGTATCACTATCAGATAAATTATGGAAAATAATTTATGTGAATTAAAATGCATGTACAAAGAACAATACATTTGCAAAGGTATATAGTAACCAAAGCTACATGTGAGCATACTGCAGATGCTGCTTTTGTATTCGTGGTATATTAATAAACTATGGAAATAAAAGAATAAGTGAGAATAAGAGAAAATAGGTTGGGACTGGTAGCAAACGACTGTCATCTCTGCCATACTGAAGCCTGAGGCAGAAGTACCACAAGTAAGTTACCCAGCTGGGGTAACTTAGTATGAAAAATTACTATAGTTCAGTGACAGAGCATTTGTCTAGCATGCTCAAGGCCCCAGCTTCAGCCCTGAAAGCACAGGTGAGGAAAATAAACAGATGGTGGATGGATAGATAGATAGATAGATAGATAGATAGATAGATAGATAGATAGATAGATGATACATGATATATAAGAGATGGTTGGATGGATGGACGGATAGATAGATAGATAGATAGATAGATAGATAGATAGATAGATAGATAGAT
>NW_021604579.1:6940337-6955274 GCF_004785775.1 Grammomys surdaster | reverse complement strand
GATAGATAGATAGATAGATAGATAGATAGATAGATAGATAGATAGATGGACGGATAGATCTCTACTAACAGTGTCACGTAAACTACAGTTTATGAAGGAACCATTTATTTTGAAAGAAGAGAAGGAAGAGTACCAGGAGCAATGAAAGTTGATAATAAGATAAGAAATAAAGTAGAATAATACAAAGTAGTGGGTTAGTTCAAAGAAGATTGTGATAAATAGAACAGAAACAGTGGGCGAAACAGTAGATTTGAGCACTTCGGACCCAGAATCACATTATTCAAAAGAAAGAACAAGTCATATTGGAATAAAAAAGCAAATTCAACTACTACTTTATGGTGTCTTCCAGAAATTCATTTTAAATATAAAGATAGAAATGGGTTACAAGCAGGGTATGGGGAAAGATAGCTACATTAACACTAATCTAAAGGCAGTGAGAGAGGGTCAGTTACTATCGAATGAAGAAAACTTCAGAGCAAGAAATATTGCCACAAAGAAAATGGTTGTTCCATAGTGATAAAAGGGTTAATTACCCAAGAGGACCCGACCTTAGCTATCACCACCAAGACAGAAAGGAAAAGTGACAGAATGAAAGGAAAACCAGGCAACTTGAAAACTACGCTTGAAAGCTCCAAGTACATGCAAACACAAAGATTAAGAGGACTTTAAAGCATCGCGACCTCCTTCATGTGCCTGACATCTGTAGATGTTTCCATCTAACCACAACAAATGTCCTTCTCAAGGACCCCAAAGTTCTAAAGATAAATCCTATTCTGCATCATAAGACGCATTTAAATAAGTTGAAAATAACTGAAATCATATAAAGTATGCTCTCTGGCCACAAAAGAATTAGATTAGCACCAATAACATAAATATAGTTGGGAAATAATAATTCTAAAATGAAGCAATGCTTATAAATCAGCTGAGTATAGAATCACATGATTGATCAAATATTGTTAACGTTTTAACTGAATGGTCATAAAAGCACAGCATACCTTAATTTGTGAAATGCAGATAAAACAAAAATATACAGAATTAAACATTTAAATCAGAAAAGTGAAGGCCCTGAGTTTTAGCATCTTAGGAAATAAGAGTATGGTCTAGGGCTTCAGCTCAGTGGAGATGCACTAAGCATGTGGTGTCAGTTTACAACACACACACACACCCCACATACACACACATACACACACATACACACACATACACACACACTCCACATACACACACATACATATACACACACCACACACTCACACATCCCACATACACACACCACATACACACACACACCCACATACACCCCCACATACACACACACATACACACACATACACACACCCCACATACACACACACACACCCCACATACACACACCCCACATACACACACCCCACATACACACACCCCACATGCACACACCCCACATACACACACACCATATACATACACACACACACCACACACTCAGGAAGAAGGGGAAACTAAAACAAAAGCTAAATCATACAAACATAAGTGCAGAATAAAATAGAAATCGGAAATGATGAAAAGTGTCAGTAAGGCTGTTTATTTGAGAAAACCAACAAAAGTGATAATCGTCTAACTGTTCTGATTATGAAACAAAGAGCAACTTTTTAAAAAAGACTAAAAGAATGAAAAAGGGGATGCATCCCCTGAGGTGGAAAAAGTAGAAGTCTGGAGGGAATAATAACTTAGAAAAATCAATTGCATTACACATTCTTTAGAGGAGCAATCATAAACAGATCATTTTAAGATGCTATTGTAAGAGCATCAAAACCATGAACTATTTCAAAAGTTAATTTGTACTAAAGGTATGCAGATCTGCATTGTAAAAGTACTGCCATGCAGTTAAATAATCTTTTTGGCAGGATAAATAGCATTTACAGATTGTAAGAAGCTGTGGTGTCAAGATGTACATTCTCCCCACATTTTTCAAGAGATACCTTTAAGTTTCAACCAAAATCCTTACAGACTTTCTTTTATTCTTTCAAAAACTGACTGGCTGATTCTAAATTTTGGATGAAAATGCAAATGACTTGGTAGCTTAAAAAAATTAAAACAGAAGAACAAAATTGGAAGATGTATATTACCTAACTACACAACTAAGCACAAAGCTATAGTAATAATGACTGGGCTTGCCATGAATGCCAATGAGGCAAAGTCTCCAGATAGACCCATGCAGAAATGAGCAACTGGTTGTCAATAAAGTTGCTGGAATGACACCAATTAGAAAGGGCATCTTACAGCAGCTGGTGTTGACCAATATACACTGATTTTGCAAAAAGGAGAAAGAGGGAAGATGAGGACAGACAGAGGAGAGGAAAGAGGAAAGAAGCAAGTGGAAGACAGGGCGAAGAGGATAAGGAAGAGGCCAAAAAGCCTGGATTCCTTGATTCATATCTTAAACCTGTACAAACCTTAAAAGAGGATCATTTCCTATTAGGCTCGGCTCTTTAATGTACACTCAAGACTTGTACGTGGAGGTCTTGGTTCCCAGCACATCACTGTTCAGAGCCGAGGTATTTGGGAGATGATTGGATTGTGGGCTCTGACCTCAGGAGTGAATGAATCCATTTGTGAAAACTGTAGCTTAATGGGCATCAGGGTAGGGACTGTGAGGGGAGAGCAAGCTCTCTATTTGCTTCCAGTAACCATGAGATGTACACTTCTCTGAGGTGAGCTCCCCACCATCATGTTCTGCCTTGCCCCACAGCTATAGTGATAGGAGCGAGTGATCACGGACCGAGACATGGAGCGCATGAGCTAAAGTAAAAGTAAATCTTACTTCTTCCAAAGTTCTCATCTCAGACACTTTGGAGCAGTTAACACTTGCCTTAAGCATAAAACATAAAGCTGCAAGTCTTCCAGGAAAGAAGGAGGGGGTGGAAAAGGAAGGAGAAGGAAGAAAGGGGAAGAAGAGGAAGAAGAGGAGAAGGAGGAGGAGGAAGAGGAGGTTCCTATAGTAGAACATTCGTGACTATGTGTTAGATCAAGATTTCTTAAGTAAGATATAAAAAACACAAATCATGATTTGAAAACTTATGAATTGGATTATCTCAGAACTAAAACATTTGTTCTTCAAAAGACACTATTAAGAAAGTGAAAATATAAGCCAAATCCTAGGATGTTTATAAAATTGTATTTGACAAGGAACTTAGAACAGAAATGAACAATCACTGCTCAACGGTAAACTACCAAGCAGCACAATGTAAATGAGCAAAAGACTTGAACAAAGGGTACATTAATGAAGACAAGTAAGCACATGAAAAGATACTCACCATTAGTTATTAGAGAAATGTAAATTAAAAGCTCAATGAGACACCACTTCTTACCCCACCTAATGGCTGTAATTACAAAGGCTGGCAAGCCCAAAAGTTTATGAGATGGTAAACAATTAGGACTCTCATATGCTGTTAAATGTCTGAAATATAACAAGCATCCCAATATATTATCAATTAGTCATAGCAGTGAGCAGTCACCATGATTATGACTGTGAACTGTAAATCATAGAGATGCCTGAAATGGCACTTAGCTTGTCTAACCAGGCTCTTTCTCCCTCCATTCTTTGAACCATCCTCTTAAAGACTCATGTCTCTGGCTCTGGGCTAATGTGTGTTGTAGCTGGAAATGGTGGTCATTCCACTTGTGTTATGTTGGTGAAGTCTTGGGGAGAGGAGTCTCTGAGGATATGTTGAGCAATAAACAGATTACACTGGGAACTGCTGTTTTGAGAGCAGGGGAGAGCTAGAAATGCTGAAAATTGTAGACAGATAAAGAAAGAAGAAAGATCTCGAGGCAGAAGGCAAAGACAGACAAACACACACACATAGACACACACTCAAACATATACACTCTCACACATATGCATATACATTCATACATTCACACCCACATTCACTCACAATTCACACATGCACCCTGACACACTATCCCACATATACTTATACACACTCATAAATTCACATACTAACAATAAATTCACACACACACACACACACACACATCTGTCTGACAAAACTTAGGAAGTTAGCAAGCAAACTTTTGTCACCACAGATGCTACCAGGATTCTAAGTCAGAGGTGACTGTGGTGTCGGGAAAAGATCTACACAGACGAAGACATAGTAGCTGGAGAATCTGGATAAATCACTTCAACAACCATCGCTTCAGATCTCCAGGCATCGAGATCCCAGGTGAATTGGTAAATCAGTGGGTGGAAAAAAAAATCTGCAAACTGTTTGTTTGCATAAGGCATAAGAGATTCAAACAGAGTCATCAAAAAGGTGAGAGGAAACAAAACATCTTTTAGTAAGGAGTCTCTGCATTGATGGCATGAAGAAAATAGAGTCTGCTCTGTGAAGCTGCAAGGGTTGCATCAGCAGGGACTGGTGGGGATAAGCTACAGGTGGGTGCTGGTGAAATATGTAAGTCTGCAGTGTTCAGAGAATCTACGAGTAGTAGGCCGCCTCGGGAGGTAACAGGCTTCCCTTTGCTAAATGTCTGCAGCGAAGTCCAGACAACTAAGTGAGAAGACTGACGGAAAGGGGATTACAAAGGTAGGGAGTTGAGAATCCAACCCTAAGTCTGAACTGAGGGAAATTAAAGGTGTGTATTTGATTGGACATGATGAGCCTGATGGGGAAACAGGGCTTTCCGTAGCACAGAGCCCAGGCTGCAGATGTAGAGTGAAAGGCACCATGAGAAGGACAAAGGCTGGGTACAGATCCATCAGAGTCCACACCACTGGATTAAGTAAAGGCCAAGCATGTAAACAGCTAGGCAGCATGCCAGTGAGCACTATGAAAACCACAAACACCTTGCCTGCCGTGTGTGCAGCATGGTAAGGATAGTGCTTGCTGCACTTTGCCACTCACTCAGCTAATCAACAGGGCATCTCTAGGCAAGGGCCATCTTGTCCAATTCAATCAGCAGGCCCGAGTTCTGCTCTGATGCAGACCCTCAATAGAATTTCTCAACCATATAGGCTCTTCCTGATATTTTAAAGATCAAAGTATTTCTCCTAGTACAGGAGATACTTTGAGGCTACCTCTCCTCCTCCTTCTCCTCCTCCTTTTCTTCCTTCTCCTCCTTTTCCTCCTCCTGCTGCTTCTACTTCTTCTTCATATCAGTAATAATGATCCTAAAGCCACAGCACAGTTCTTTACAGCGCGAAAAGTACAAGTCAGCATCCTACTCCATCCCCATAATAAACCCACGAGCCACACATGACTACTGTTCTGACTTCACAGATAAGGAAGTTAATTAAGTGTGCAGAGGTTCAGCTACCAGGATGTGATGCCCTTCCTAGTCAACAGGTTGTTCTTTGGGAAAAACAAACAAACTATAAACCTCGATTGCCATATACATGTACAAACATATTTATCCTTCTAGATGAACAAATGTACACATTTATTTAGCCATCTAAATGTCCAAATGTATTTGATTTGCACATAGGAAGGGACAAAACTGAAGGACCCTCAGCTCTCCTATTGAGATGAAACGCCAAACCCCCTCCCAGTCCACTCAGGCTTTTCTCAGCCTCACTCATGCCCTGATGGACTTTACTTCTTAAAAAAAATAAAAACCCTTTTGGAGAGCCTCATATATTTGGTTCCCTCCTATTATGATTATCTTCCACAAATGTGCTTCTTCTACTGCACCCTGACAGGTCCCGGAAACTCCCTTTCCCAGCAGAGTCAGGAAGGCTGCACTCAGCTTTGGACACTTCTAAGCCTCACGTTACTCTAATGTTCTTTCTCACTGTGGAGATCTGTCATGCTGGGTTCTCTGTTGTTCCCCCAGGGTGTTCTTAGGAAGAAGGGAGGTGGCTTGGAAGAATTGGGCATTCAGCCTGGGGGTCTGGGCTTGGTGTAAGGCCAAGAGTAAGGCTCAGTCTGTGTCAGTGTCAGGGCTGAGATCCAGCAGGGGTATAGGTGAGAGCTCAGACCCCTTTCTGTAAGGAACAGAGATAGCTACTGCAGAGCATCCTCATCCACCCACCTGACCACTGCTCAGTGCCTAGGCTTGATGCTTTCCCTCCTAACAAGGCTCAGCCACAGGTACTCACTGAAGATTACCTCCCTCCTTTCTTTAGAACATCTCTCCAGCCTGTCCAGTGACACCACTCCCAAGACCAGTGGTTGCAAACAAAGGTTTTTCCCTGTGTACTGTATCTTTCATTAGCCAAGTTCTTCAGCCACTCAAACTTGACTCTGATACAAAGCTAGAGAGATTTCTCACAGTGGCTACTTCTACATGCTTGCCTTTCCCCTTATTCTCACATCATTTCACTTGAGTTTTCATCCCTAAAGCCCATAAAAATGTCTCCTGTTAACTTTCAAGATCAAGTATAATGATAACTCCTGTGAATGCAGATACCATGTCTCCACCTCCTCCTCTCCCTCCTCCTCCTCCTCTCCCTCCTCCTCCTTTTTCCTCCTCTTCTTCCTCCTCCTTCTCATCATTATCACCCTCTCTGTCTCACTCTGTCTCTGTGCCTGTCTCTGTCTGTTTCTACCTCTCTCTCTGAGACAGAACAGGTCTTGCTATCTAGTATTGATATGGATTGTCTGGTACTTACTACGTAGTTCAAACTGGCCTTAGATTTGCAGCAGTCTTCCTGCCTTCGCCTTCTGAGTGCTGAGAAGACAGGTATGGATCACACCACCACCCAGCTCCTCTAATTCTCTCTCTCTTTATCTTTTTAATTTTAAATTTTATCTGTATGGATGTTTTATCGTGTACATCTGTCTGTGCACAAGGTGCATGTAGTGCCCAGGGAGGCCAGAAGAGGGTGTCAGGTCCTCTATCTCTTTTCATGGATATTTCGCTTTCAAAGTTGAAATGAATGCACTCCCTGGGCTTAGATCAACACTGCTTTCAGCCTGTCTATCCCCCTGTTCTACTTACTTACTATCTATCTATCTATCTATCTATCTATCTATCTATCTATCATCTATCTTTCTATCATCTGCTGTCACCACCATCTCTAATGAGTCTAGTATTACATCTCACTTCTGTGCAATGAACCTTAAATGTGTCCACAGCCCTGCACACTCTCCCAAGCAACAGAATATTTCTAAACTGCTTCCCATGATATCCACTTTGTTTAACATGACCTCAAACTGGACCATTGGTGCCTTCTCACAAAATTTCTGTTCTTTCCTCAACGTGTCTGAATTAATAAAGAAGCTGCTTAAAACCATCGGTCTTAGCCTTGCTGCTTCCACTCATCAACTCCATTACAAAATGCTAGCTGCTGGCTCTAACACTGTGGACCAGGCCTGTTCCCTTCCTTCCAGTCCCACTGCAGCCATGAGGGTAAGACACTACATTCCCCACCTACTCCAGGCTCTGATCCTGCCCAGGCTCTTGGATTCCTCTCCTGCCACCTCAGCATCCTTCACACTGGGTTCCAAATGGACACCCAAAATGCAAATCAGGCCACAATCTTTTTAAAAATCTTCATAACTTTTAAGTGAACACGAAATTTAAGTTTCATACCTCACTTCATAGTCATTCTGCATGTGGCCCCTCTCTCTGCTATGTTTCTAGGAATTCTTTCCTTTATAACTGTACATCTTAGTCCCTTGACTTTCCTCTTTCCTGAACACAACATGATGCCTCCAGTACTACAGGGCCTTTGCTAAAGCTGCTCCATCTGCTGATGGTACCCTTTCCTTGTGTCTTCTTCTACCAGAACCTTCTCATCATCCGTAACACTGTGTCTGCCACTCACACTAACCTCCATCTTTATGTCATCACCGGTTTATTATTGTCCTTCCGGAAAGAGAACTGAGTGTGAGAAAGCACTCTCACTGTTCCATTTGCCAAACCCTATGCCCTTGTACATGGCCTTCATGAACAATTTCGTATCCCGATCTCTCCACAGAGGGCACCTTCGCTATCATGGCCTAGGCACTGAAGCTATAGACAAGCAAAACAGGAGTTCAAGTTCACCTGTGGTAGATCTAGAGCTTCAGGTCTTTTACAAATGTCCCTCTGCTCCACTACTTACTAGGTTTGTCAGTTTGGGCAAGCTTACTCCCAAACTCCAATTTTCATTTCTAAAGGATGAAGATAATGGTACCAATTCCCTCATGAACTTATTATGAACAGGCAAAGGTTACTAGATTAAAATAGCGTTTGTAAGTACTCACCACACACCAAATGCCCAATCAAAGTTAAGAATAACTATAGTATCACATAGCTACTCTACAAGGCAGGATTTCTCAGTACCAGTGGGACTGGAATTTGTAGTGTCATATTTCTAAGTGAGGTTACTACGTGTGTCGTATGATACTTAGCATCATCCTGGTCCCACCCACAAGATGCCAGCAGCACCTTCCCAGTTATGACAACTAAATATATCTTTACAAATTGTCAAATATCCTTCCAGCAGAAAGATTAATAGCACTACTGAACAAGTGGGTAACATTGCTTGCTGGTATATATATACCAAACTGGAAGTCTACAGAGTCTGGATAACTTGCCCAAGGGCAAAGGGGATGAGGGTGAGGTCAGGCTTCAGTCCACTTTTCTCACCCTGGGGCATGCCCTTTGCTCTTTCCCACACCCTTGGTGTATTTGTGGCCCAAGCCCCCCTGCCCTCACCCTGGCAGTCTAGCACATTTACAGATCCGTGCTAATTACACAGCAACGTAAAACTTTATATGTGGTTTGTTATTTTATATCCAGGAACATGGTCCACAGCCTTCATTACATAAAGCAGCTGTGTGTATATTTGGGGTCTAAGTACCATTTAGTGGTCAGCTTGATGGTGTATTTTGTTTCAAGCATCACATTTCCTTTTTCCCTTTCCATATTTCAGTAGGGTCCTAAATAGAGGAATGGAGCCTCACACAGCTTGGGCTAGAGTGACAGGCAAGTCCTAAGTGACAATTACACTCTATCCTAATTAGATTGGAAGGCAGACAGAGCCCAGAACTTCCATCTGTGGCATGGATGTACTCCCTAGTGACTGTGTGTGCACAAGTGTATTCTCAAGCCACACCATTGTCTGTCTTCTACCTGTGGCACTCTCCCTGTTAGTGTCTTGGAAGGAATGAAGGGTTTAGTAGAGATTTAGACAGATGACTTTCTAACAACCAGCAGATTGGCTTGAGTGTGTCATTGCTCCCCTTTGAGACATGTCCTCATCTTTAAAATGAGGACAAACACAGCTGGGGAAACACAGACAATAAAGTATTTACTACACAAGCAGGAGGACCTGAGTTTAGATCCCCAGCACGCAAACCAAAGCTGGCACACACCTGTAATCCTGACACTGGGGAGACAGAGACAGGAGGCCCCCTGTAGCTTGCTGGCCAGCTCAGTGAGCTACTTTTTTAGCACCACCTCTTGGTCCCTATCCAGAACATTCTCTCCTTGCTCCTCCTCCATCTTACCGCTTTCACCATTGTCCTTATCTAGAATGAAAATAAAAGTGGCTGTCCTTCCATTGAACCTGTTTTCCCTTCATAGACAGGTTCAGATCATGCCCCATCCAGAAAAGTGCCCTGGAACCCCTGGCTCTCACTGTGCCTGGATTTTTATGATAGTGCATCACCCAGTCCTTGTATGACTTTTATAATGGTGCATAAAATGCCTAATCATTATATGGTTTTTCTTTATTTTAAATCCTTTTTTCTTCATCCTGAAATACTTACTGGACAGATTGTAAATGTTCAAAGCAATGATTTTAAAAACATATACACACTGCATAGTAATCATGACTGTTAAAGTCAGAAGCACACACACACTACTATGTGAACTACACATTATTAAATCCCTAGAACTTACCTTGTAACTGAAACTCTGTCCTTTTGACCAATCCTTGCACTTATTGCTAGAAATGTTAAGTTAGTACAGCTCCTAATTAAAAAAAAAAAAAAGGCCTGGAGGTTTGCTTGTTTGCTTGATTGTTTGCTTGTTTTTATAACAATGTAGCAAATCTCACTTCAGAACGTATTTTCAAAATGTGTTTTCAAAACGAATCAAATCAGCTTCTCAAAAAGATCTCAACCCTCCAGGACACTGCAACAGCACTCAATGAAATGTCTCTTTACTCAACACCTATAAGTGTTTCTTGTTCAAAAGTCACAAGTAGCTGGAGGAGGGCAACTCAGTTACACCACCAAACATATGGAGACAGTCCATGAGAGCTGAGCCATTGCTGTCCCTGAGGGCTGCTCACAGTCAGCTAGCCTTGCACACTTCGCCCTGGAGCCTGCTCTGTGAGCCACCCTCTGGGGTAGCCACAGTTTTTGAAGAGCAGAGCATGCTAAGATTATCTCCTCTGACGGGCAGGTGTAAACACCTTCCCCATTCCTGCAAAGTCCTCGCTGGCACCCATGGATCCTGACCATGTCTAATTCTAATCTTCTTAGATCATCCTTCCCAGTTCCCATAATGCACCAAACTTAAACACTCTCCTGCTCCTGTGTACATGCAATTCCCATGGCCCTTAATGCCCTCTCTTTCTTGCCCAACTCCTGCTTTTTCTTTTGTTCACTTTGATTTGGAAGCTAAGGTGAGGGACTCTAGGAGGCCCAGGCTGTCCTCAAACTCTCCATTCTACTGCTCCAGCTTCTAAGCGCAGAGGTTACAGGGGGTGTAAATTCCTGATCTGTGTTCTGTTTTGTTTTGTTTGTTTTTGTTTTGTTTTGTTTTTGAGCAAGGTCTCCTGAATTCATCATATAGTTGAAGATGATCTTGAATCCCTGATTCTCTTCTGTCCACCTTGAAAGTGCTAAGATTACAGGCACTCAACACCACACCCAATTGGCTGCTTACCCCTTAAAGATGTTTTTTCACAGACTTGATCTTGAGTGAGTCTCACGGGCAACACTGATTGGACTCAGTAAGTCCAAAAACAATCACAAAAAGAGGACATGGAATCGAGAGGGAGACATCTTACCCCAACTTCACCTTCAGAGTAAAGAACTCTGCTGATGTGATGCTCTGTTTCCCCAAGCTCTGTTTGTTTGTATTTCTGTCCTCTCTACTGGGTGGCAAGCTCCCTGAGGGCTAAATCTGGGGACAATTCCTCTGCATCCAAGATTTCCCTACTGAACTGAGCAGATGTAGTGTTAGTTTTAATGAATGCCATTCTGCTTAGTAACTCTGATCCTTTCCTACACTTCTTTTTCTACTTCAGTGACAGAGTGCCCTATGCCCAGTCATCTCAGTGTCTGCATTTTTCAGGTGCTTTCTCTCACTCTAGACTGTTTTCAATCCTGCCTGTCTCTGCCTGATTCTTCAAGTCCTCTTCCTTTCTCCCAAATCCCAGATGCAATCATGTTCTTCATTCATCAAGGATTAACTTCCAAGCCAGGCTGAGGTTAGAGAACACGAGGCTTGGGGGGTGGGAGTACACGCTGGCTATAGGAGCTTGAAGTCAGAATATTGGGATGGCCACTTCCTTTGAGCCAGAGGCTAAGTCCCTCATCTCTCACCCTGGAAGGGGCACCCATTAACAGGGCAGGGCTTCTGAGGCCAACTTTGTTAGTTTAGTTACGCTACAAGGCTTCTGCTCCTGCCCCTGCTGTTACAGCCTACAGATTCCTGGTACCAATCTGATTGAACAACTTAATTAAGATGCAATAAAAGAAAAGTGGTCCGGATGTGCCCCGAGGCAGAGAAGTCTACAGTCTGCAGCCACTGCCTCCTCTTGAGCCGGGAGCCCTTTCTCACCCTGCCTAAATGCCCCCAAACTGGCAATGACCCTAAAGAAAGAGCTTCAGTCTTTGGTACAGAGGCCCTTAAAGGTTAGTCACTGCACCAGCTTGTTTATGCTGGTTATAGTCACCTCAGTTCATTGTCATGTCCAAAGAGGATGTCCAAGTGCCCTAGTCTCTAGAATTTAGGACTTAACACAACCCAGGGATTATCTCACAAGACCAAATGGGGGGGGGGTAATGCAGTAAAAAGCCACATTGAAACTGAGCTGGAGAGACTGCTCAATGGCTAAGACAGCCTGCTCTGCAGAGGACTTGAGTTCACATCAGCTCTAGCACCCACATCACCTGAAACTCCAGCTCCAGGGAATGAAACACCCTCTCAAGGCTTCCACAGGAATCTACACACATGTGGTAGACACACAGATACTCACACATAAATACAAATAAATTCTTTAAAAACCCATTGAAACCCATGGCCTTGTTTATTGTTTTTGGTAGCAGCTTCAGAAAACATAATTCACACATCATGCATCTATTAAAAGTGTTTTTTCTTTTACTTTGTTCAAAGCTGGATAACCATCACTATTTTAGATTTTTCTTTTTACTACTCTCCTTGCCCCCCAAACCCAACACTTCTTGGGTGTGGTCCCTCCATCTCCTTATCTAGCCTTATTCTGGACGACTACTGTCCTGCTTTCTGCCTCTGCACATATGCTCATTTCAGTCCTTTCTGATGTCAAGTAATATTTTATCTTGAATATGCCTCTTTTTTTAAAAAGTGTATGTCTTTCAAGCCTGATGTCTTGTCTTGACACACTATGGTTGGCTTTCCATTCATTCACTCACTAGCTGATGGACAGTTATTTGGGTTGTTTCTAAATGCTGGCTATTGTGAGAAACACTTTAATGCATAGAGATTTGTGTTGATATATGTTTTCAATTCCTTTGGATTGACACATTTATTTGCTCTTGTGTCTCATTAAAAGCACCAGTGCCTAAGGCCTGATAACACACATTGAGTCACTGAAAAACAGTGAAGCCAGGAAGAGAGCTGGAGAAAGACAGACTCCAAGAGGCTGTGGTCTACACTTGCTGACTGCCCTACAAGACGCAGTAAAGGGGGAAGTTACAACAGTTACCTCTGACAATTAGCTGTCAAAATCTTTTTCATTTTAGGGGGAAAGATATGACCCGAGGGAACTTTTATTTTAAATACAGGAGGAAGATATGAAAAACTAATAGCTCATAGTCATCACACACACCCTCACTGTAAGTTTGAGCTCGTCAGTTTTGTACTCCCTTTCTGCCATCTGCCATCTTCTAATTCCCCAGTGAAGACTATATTCCTACTTCTTGGTGGAAGCAGACCCTTGCTCTCTAACCAACTCACTCTGTTCTTTCCAAGCAGATGGGTGACTTTAAGGGGGACAGGACTGAGTCAGGGCAGTATCTCTCAAGGACTACTCTTTGTCACAGCTGCACATCTCAGAGCTGTGTGTGTGAGACAGAGATACCACATTATGCCCTGGTGTCCTGTTTTCTGGGCACTCTGGCTTGCTCAGCATCTGTCACCAAGTAGGTGTGTGGATAAGAGGTTGGGCAGAACAAATTGCTCCTGACACCTAGCAGTTTGAACTGTAGGCAATTGCCAACATCCATTCTTTCTTTCTTTTTTTTTTCAAAAAAAAAGTGGAAATTTCACAGCAGCCCTGGGGCTCACATCCCTCCCGTGTAGCCCCTTTCTTAGTTGCTCACATTCTAGGCTCAGAGAGGCAAGTTGTTGTGCTTCACTCAAATTTTGATCGTTCTTTTCTCTAGAGGCTCCATGTGCAACTGAGGCAGGAGTGGAGAGAGGGAAGGAGAGTACTTAGCTGGGAACCGAGTGCCCTAGGATCAGGACTTGGCTTCCACTTGCCACTCTGCCTCTACTCTGTTCCTTCAATCATGCGCCTTGCAAGTAGAGATATGTCCTAGCCACTTGCAACTTGGAATCTTGGAGTAGCTTCCAATAACTTTAAGCATACAAAGGCATACTCTCGGGCCTGGCATGAAGACACAGGGTCCTGCCACCTGATTTCTGTAGGCAGTCCCTTGAAGGCCTTTCTCTCTAACCTTCACACCTTGGCACCGGGTTGTCCATCTGCTTCACTCCCCTCTATTAGCTACTGCTGATTTAAAGAGCTTAAAGATCACCTCAGGGCTCTGCCCTGACTCCAGGAGCCTTCCGATACACCTCGAAGTGGCTACCTGTCCTACTGACTGCTTACTCTCTCCAGGCTTAGCAGATGTGCTCTGAGAAACTGTCCCATGTTCCCACATTTGTCGCAGCCTGACCATTGAACTTCCATCTCTTAGCCCAAGGTTCACTGAGCCTGCCTTAGGAGCCCTTCCTCTGCCTGCCATTCCTTCGCCTTCTGCTATGACTGTATTTTAATTGTCTATTTGCATATCTCATCTCGTCTGTCAGCTATAGACTTCTGATAGTATCACACAATTTATCTTTAACTTCCAATACCAGGATAGAGTACTTAGCAAATCTTGTTTAACAACAGTGGTGTATGTGTGTGTACATCCAGAAAAACAGACAAGAGAATGACTGGCTGAATGGTTCTTTAGGCATGTTCTATTTTAATGTAGTGAGTCTTTGCAGAGTGCCTAGGAACACATATGCCAGTGTTAGGCACAGCAGCATGACAAAACGTAAGTAAATACCTTCCCTGAATCTCCAGTGACCATCTCATTCTCCGATAGACCTCG
The DNA here is from genome assembly GCF_004785775.1 of Grammomys surdaster. Taxonomy (NCBI): domain Eukaryota; kingdom Metazoa; phylum Chordata; class Mammalia; order Rodentia; family Muridae; genus Grammomys; species Grammomys surdaster. Next base: position 6,940,821 of record NW_021604579.1, on the reverse strand, counting down.
AAGTGCCTACCCATATCCTGTCTTGCTGAGTGCTTGCTCTCGCCAGGCCTCGCACATGTGCTCTGAGAAACTGTCCCATGTCCCCAAATTTGTCTCAGCCTGGCCATTGGACTTCCACCTTAGCCCGAGGTCCACTGAGCCAGACGCCCTCTGGCGGTGGCCCTCAGGACCTACGTCCCGGCGTAGAGCTGGAGAGAGGAAAGGAGGAGGAGGGAGGAGGCGCAGGCAGGGGAGGAGAGGAAAAAGTTGCGCTGGGAAGTTTGGAAAGTTGGGAAGTGGCTGCTGCGGGCTTCACCTCCCTCCGCGCGCGTGCGAGGGAACGAGCGAGAGAGCGAGCGCGGAGCCAGCGAGCGCCTTGCCATGCCCGGCAGACCCCGCCTCGCCGCGCCCGGGCGCCGAGCTCGCTCCGACTCCCTGTGGCCCGACCCGGCCCGGCCCGCCGCGGCCCCGGCCCCCCCCCCCCCCCGCCGGGCCCTCCCCTCCC
>NW_021604579.1:6861685-6939937 GCF_004785775.1 Grammomys surdaster | reverse complement strand
CCCCAGCCCCCCGCCCGGCCCGGCTCCGCGCCGCTCTCCCGCCCTCCTCTCTCCCTCCCTCCCGGCCGCGGAGCAGCATGGCGGAGCCCGGGCAGCGGCCGCGCGGCCGCCCGCCGCCCCTCTGAGCCGGGCTCGGGGGCAGCCCGGCACCTCAGAGCCGACCCCCGCCCCGCCGCGCCCTCTGCCGCACTTGTCCCACTGCGCGCCCCCTGGAGCGCCGCGCACCCCTGGGACCCTTGCGCGCCCCGGGTGCCCAGCATAACCCGAGTTCCCCTGCTCACCCTGGAATCTCAGGACTGCCCTAGGAGCCCCGCGTACCCCTGGACCCTGACGCGGCTCCGGGACCCCCACGCGCTCTAGGACCCCTGCGCGCTCGCAGAATTCCGGGGCTCGGCCAACCCGGCTGCGCGCCCTGGTGAGGGGCCCCGCCCCAGAGGATCCCCCTCTTCCAACAGACGGAGCCCCGCCCCAGAGGGACCCCCAGGTCCGACAGGGACATCCAGCCACGCCCCAGCGGGCTCCCAGCATCTCGCGCCTGGAGCCCTGTGCTCCAGAAGATCCTCGGTGCCCAGCTGGGGGCTCCCCGCCCTGCTGAGGGGGCGCTGCCCAAGAGGGTCCCCCGCGTCCCGCGGGCCCCGGCAGGATGCACGTCGCCCTGGCGGGGCCGCTGCTAGCCGCCCTTCTTGCCACCGCCCGCGCCCGCCCGCAACCCCCCGACGGAGGACAGTGCCGGCCGCCCGGATCGGTGAGCGAGCGCCAGCCCCGCCACTCTCCCGCCTGCCTGGACACTCCTGCCTGAGGGGCCAGGGTTTGGGACCAGCCTTCTCCATTCAGCCCACTCGCTCCACCTCCGCCCTCTGGGCACAGCCCGGGCTCCCTTCCCTAGCATCTGTCCTCCCGTGCTCCAACTCTGAGCCTAGCCCAGCCCAGATGGTTCCTTCTCCACTCGCGGACAGTTTCCCCTAGATTTTTGGTCTTAGTTGGATGGTTCTCCTTTCTGTGCCCGCTTCTGACTCCCCTGTCTTTTATCATACCTTTACCCTTTGGTCTCTTTCTGCCTTCTGCCTTCATCTTCCCAACACCTAGTGCCCTTTTCTACACCCTGACTTCCAACCTTTTTGCTGTTTCAGTCACACAGTTCCTCCAGCCAGGCTTCCCCCTCTCTCCTTGCCCCTTTTCTGACCTAAGGCTGGATCTCCCGGTGCTCATTCTCACTCCTCTCCCTCTGTACCCCAGACCCTACCTATTGTCCCAAATGCCTCTGTTTCCTGAAAAGGGGTAAGAGACCAGAGGAGAGAAACAGAAATGACAGAATGAATTTGCTTATCTAATATTTTCCTGAGGAGACCAAGTAATTATTGCTTCTCCCAACTTTCTTGATTTTCCCTGCAATGTCCTTCTCTTCAAGTATAGATTCATGCATTGGCAATCATCTTGAACAGGAGGCCAGGAGATCAGAACACTGTTGCAAGATCTTCCTGTGCTACCCTATTAGCAGGGCATAGGTTGGCCTTGGGCAAGGTGCACAGCTAGCAGTCTGCCTTGTGCAAGAAACCAGCTGGATAGCTGGTAGGCACTATCTATTGTGCATTCAAATTTACAAGGTTTGTTGGTAAAGTATGGTTCTATTTCCACCACCCACAATAAATACTTTCATTTGTGCCAGAATCAGGTAGGAATACATTGAGTTGACCTAAAGTTTGTAAGTGGTCAGTGGTCACTCCAGGGACTTTTCTAGATGGAAACTGGCTTTGCTTGGGAGATAGTCCCCTACTCCTGTTTCTTTCCAAATCCTAATTGTTACTGGGAAATACAGCCCTGGTATGTGGGGCCCTACTAAAGGTACACAACCCTACTGTGTGCCTAGGTCACAGAAAAAGATAGACTTGGAAATGGAGAGCCAGGTACACCTTTTTGGTGGGGAAGTTTAGAAAAGCACCCAGAATATGTACATTTCTTGGGGTTAATTCTATGAAATCCTCTCCTCCCAAACCAGCTACCGAGACTTGATTTGGCTTTGCAAGATTTTAAAACATTTTCTCACCTATGGTCTCCTCGAGTGGGGCAAAGTAGCTAACACCCATGACCTGCCCTCCAAGAAGAAAACCTTACCCACTCGAACGGAAAGTAGCTGCTGAAATAGGTGTGCTATTTTTAATAGGTGTTCTGCTTTCAGAGTGCTCTTGGCATGTGTCTTCTAATGGCTGTATTTAAAAGTTATATGACTTCCTCTTTTCTTGCCAGAGCAGGACTCTTGGTCCCCCCTCTCCCCACCCTCCACATGAAACACCCTGGTGAAGGTTTGGCTTGGCCAAGCATGAATGTTCTCAGGTGGTGTGGCAGCCCTTGGCTTTCACAGTGAAAGCTAGTCATAAAGAGAGCCTCCTTTCGTTGCCCACTTCCTCTGTGCCTGGCACTACTCTGAGAGCTTCAGATATGTATGTTCTGTTTTTCACTCCTACCAATAACTCCCATTCTCACCCCCATTTTGCAGAAGAGGAAACTGAGTCTGTGGGAAGTAAAATGATGTACTGCAAATTATTCAACTAAGAAAGGACAAAGCCAGCATTTGAATGTGGAACTTTTAGCTTGGAAAGCCCTTGCCAGAGGGCCTCTGCCTTCTGGCCCCATCTACCCTTGCCATCTCTCGGTGCCAACCCTGGCTCTGCTCTGCTGCCTTTGGCCTCACTGATCTGCCTCTCCTCTTCTCTCTCCTTGTAGCAGAGGGACCTGAACTCCTTCCTGTGGACTATTCGGCGCCATCCTCCAGCCTACTTGTTTGGCACCATCCATGTTCCCTATACCCGAGTCTGGGACTTCATCCCTGATAATTCCAAAGCAGCCTTCCAGGCCAGCACTCGTGTCTACTTTGAGCTGGATCTGACAGATCCCTATACCATCTCAGCCCTGGCCAGTTGCCAGCTGTTGCCCCACGGGGAGAACCTGCAGGATGTGCTGCCAAGGGAGCTCTACTGGCGCCTGAAGCGCCACTTGGACTATGTGAAGCTGATGATGCCCTCATGGATGACTCCAGCACAGCGAGGAAAGGGGTTGTATGCTGACTACCTGTTCAATGCCATTGCTGGTAACTGGGAGCGCAAGAGGCCCGTGTGGGTGATGCTTATGGTGAACTCCCTCACAGAGACAGATGTACGCTCCCGAGGTGTGCCTGTGCTGGACCTCTACCTGGCCCAGCAGGCAGAGAAGATGAAGAAGAGCACTGGGGCTGTGGAACGGGTTGAGGAGCAGTGTCATCCTCTCAATGGGCTCAACTTCTCCCAGGTAGGAACCCACTTGCCAGTTTAGCAAGCTGTCTCCAGAGTCTTGGTCCTAGTGTCTGATCTTTGTCATGCTCCAACAGACAGCCAGAGCCAGGTCCCATTCTCCCTGCCCCCACCCCAAGCAAAAGCATCTCTCTGGTCCTGAACAGCACTGGGCTGCTCTAATGGGGTCAGGGGAAACTACTACGTGCCAGAGTTTGGGTGTTTCTTTCCATTTCAGTGGTTCCCTGTTGGGGATATCCACTCTCCACCTGCTGTGCTTGCCTGAGCAGAAAGAATTTCCCTGGGCGCATCAGAGTGATTCAAAACAGAAGGAGGGAGTTGCCCATTTGCAGCAGTCTTCCCCAGGCCCTGGGGCTTTGAAGCACAAGGCTGTCCAGAGGCTGTTTGGATACATACCTGTGGGTGTGTTTATAGAAACAGCACAGAGGTGGAAGGCGTGGTGCCTAGGCTGTGCTGTCAGGGAAGGTTTTGTGGACTTCGCCTCCACCAGCACTGCTTTGCTGATTAGCACTAAGTTCTTCATGATATCCTGGACCTTTGCTAATCTCTGTGACTCCGGAGCTGCCTCCCTAAGACTGGGGGAACTTCCAGTCAGCAAGGAGAGTCAGTGGGTAATAATTGCAGAGAAATGTGTTTGCTGAAGTTTGGCAGTTCTGATTTCTGAACCTAGGGAGTAAGAAAGGAGGGGTTTAAGAGGTTTAAAGTCTCTGGCTGTCAGGGACCTGATTCAGCAAAATGTCATTAAAAGCCTGTCTCCATGGACAGAGGTCATTCGAAACTCACTAGTCCCAAACTCAACTCTGAGGCCCTGGGAACAATAAGTTCACATCTGTGCCTAGAGAACAGAGCTGTCAACCCATGATGGGAGCTCCCAGACTTGTGACTCCTACAAAGAGGCCCCAGTACAGGGTCTGGGTTGATGCTCTAAGTGAAGTGTGGTCTCAAGACATGCATGCTCATCATTAAGGAAATAGTCTCATAAAAAGACTTGGACCCCAGACTCTATCCCTGGAATCAGACCCAATTGCTCCAGAGATGTTGCAAGTGCGTCACCAGGGAACTGCTGTAGAAGCTGATCCCCCTTCCGAGATATCTGGCCTTTGTTTTTCCAGGGGAAATGCAATATTGTCCCCAGGGAGGTAAGAAGCCAGATTGATTTGCCGGCCAAATGAAAGGCTGGTTTGTGAGTTCTCCTGCTGGCTCTCCCATAATTGTGGAGTCCTTACCCAGAGGGCCCGGTGGCAGGAATATTGGGGCAGTTAGTCACGCCCCGCAGGGTTCTGACTATGCCTGCCTCCATCTCCACGGGGAAAATCCTGTGTATTCTCTGCCCCAGCGCCTAGCCCTCTGAACAGAGCGGCACTTTGCTTCTGAAGTGACTTTCCCCTTGCCAGCCTCGTGAGCTGATATTATCTGTGGCAGAGGGGCCCCCAGCACTCACCGCCCATCTCATTTTGGAGGCAGTTTTGTGGGAGGCTTCTCTTCCCATAGTGCTCCTGTCTGGCCCCCATAGATATCTATTTTAGGTTTGGGAGGTGAGGGATCCGCTATCACACTCTTTGTAGCAACCACAGGGGAACCTGACAAAGGCTGAAGGAAGCATTGGAGCTCTCTGCTTAAACAGCCCTGGCTTTAATCTCTCTCTCTTAAAACAACAAAACTATCTTTCTTCGGGAGTCTGGAAACACTGCTGTTCAACCAAATGACGGCTCTGGTGGGTTGAAAACATTTGCTGCGAAGTGTGTGAGCTTATGTTTTAGGAAAAGTTACTGAGAGCCGTTCATCGGCCAGCAAGGAGCCTGCTGACAGTCTCCAAAGCCTATGTTTGAAGATCAAACAGACTCCAGTTTCTGTTGCAAAAACACTCCCACCCCACCACCAGCCTGGGCCCGCTCTTCAAATTGTTCTTGGGTCCAGCTTCTTGAAAGGGCTGTAACAAACAAGTCTCAGGCAAAAGAAAACAGGAGTCCACTCCTTTCCTAATCTGCACACCCTTCACCACCTGCCCGGGAGCCTGACGGCACCAATTTGTCCTCATATCATCTTGGAGGGAGGTGATGAAACCCCTCCTTCATGCTCTTGGGCAGCCATTGGGCGAACTGGAAAGAGTGGGAATACAGAACCTGGGCAGATGGGGTCAGTATAGGGATCTCCAACCTGAAAGTCAGAAAGGCAACTGCCTTCTCAGTAAAATTGTGTGCATGCACAGTTTGATAGGAACATCTGTGATGCGTTATTGGACTGAAATATCTGTTATGTGCATCAGATTTTTATTTTTTCTTTCCTCGAAGCATCACTGTTATTGCAAAATTGGGGGTGGGCAGTGGGCAAGGAAGAGGAGAAAAATGCTTAAAAGACAGCTTTTATGCTAAAGCTGAGATTTTTATGCTCTGGCTGAGAAATATATATATATATATATATATATATATATATATATATATATATTTGCTTACTAAGTAGAGGTCAAAATTTCAATTGGACTTACGGGGCAGGAGGACAGGGGAAGCTTGGGAAGCTGGTAACTGCTTACTTGCAGGAAGGGCGAGCAGGTCTACTACAGGTTTTGACCTTTGATTTCAAAAATAAACTCAAGGTGCTAGATTCAGTATTACTAAGATTTTACCATGTGACCTTGGGCAAGTCAGTTCCTCTCCTTGGGCTCAGTTCACCCTGCCTGTGAAATCAGACACCAGGATTAGGTCATCTTTCATGCCCCTTCCAGCCCTGACATTCCATAGGACCATTCTAATCAATTGCACGTGCCAGGCACCCAGCAGGAAGCTCCATGTGCATTTCCATTTCATTGAATTCTCCTTGTAACACTTTGGCTTTCTAAGGTGGGCACCAAGTATGGTTGAATGACTTGCCCAAGGCCACATGGCTAATAAGGAACAGAGCCAGTCTGTGAGACTCTAAGTGACTGAAGAACTTCTTATATGTGGTTTCTGTTCCTGGCAGGGAGTCTTAGTGGGCTCCAGGACAGAGGAAAAAGAGAGCTACGTGAGAAGTGGGCAGGCCCTTCTTCCAGCAGCCATATCCACTGTCTAACCATTGCTAGACAACATGAAGCTGGACTGTGTAAAGGGTGGGGGAGACCACAGCCCCATAACTGCAGCTCTCCAAGAGGCTGAGGCAGGAGATCACAAGTTCAAGCCTACCTGGGCTGCAGAGTGAGTGCATAGCCAGGCAACTTAGTAACATTGTCTCAAAATGCAAAGTAAAAAGACTATAGCTCACTGACAGGTACTTACTGGATGTAAAGCACTAGACACAGTCTTTAGTACTACAGAAAATGTGATGTGGTAAGCGCCTGCTTTTGGAAGCCTGGGATGTTTAAGCCTTCAGGACAGATCCTATGACAGTCTGAGGAGCTGGAGATCCTTATCAGCTCTGCTTGCTTTTTCCAGGGACTGATACTGGTTGCCACAACTCTCTCTGGGGCAGTGGTTCTCAACCTAGGAGTGGTGACCTCTTTGACAAATCTGTATCTCCAAAAAGTTTTAATTAAGATTCATAACGGTAGCAAAATTACAGTTATGAAGTAGCAACAAAAATGATTTTATGGCTGGGAGGGTCATCACAACATGAGGAACTATATTAAAGGGTCACAGCATCAGGGAGGTTGAGACCCATGGTGGGACTCTCAGTCCTTCCTCTTCTGTCCACTCACACTATATTGTGGAGGCACTGATTGAGAACACTATGAGTTACATGGTCTTTCTAGGTTTGGTAAGAGAAGAAGGATCATGCTTCTCTGTCCACTGCTAGGTTTTACCATCATGCCCTGGCGCTATCCAGTGTCTGAGAGCCATGAGTGGAGCCTGCCTGCTGAAAGTGCACAAAATATTTGTGAAATACTTCAGTCTCCTCCTTAGCGAGTTAAAAATCACAGAATCAATTGCTGAGCTCTGTCTCTGTGCTGAGTGCAGCATTGGACCTCAAAGGATATTAACTCCAGTCCCCAGGGAAGTGCTAAAAGCTTTATTGACATATCTACTGTAAAGACAATAATCTGAGACTTGAAAAATTTGAGTCATTGGCTTTGGTTACATAGACAGGATCAGGAGATCAAGAACATCTATTGCTAAAATCTATACTCTTTAATCTATAAGGTGGATTGATTTTGTTTTGTTTTTTTTTCATAGTTCATGGTATTATCTGGTGAATATACATGCATGCACACACACACACACATATATATATGTATGCATGTATAGACATATACATGTGATATATCATTATTGATAAAGTAAAAATATAAAATACAAAAAAAAATTTAAAAATACTAAAGCTTTTTTCCTCTGGCTTAAAAATTAAATCTTAACGTATTCCAATATAGGAGTTTCCAAAGATGTTCTGGGTACCAATCTCACAGAAGTTCGTCTCCAGCTTCCCATGAGACTACTGTGAGGATAGCCCCCTAATAAACCTGTACAGTTGAATAGTGAATGGTCTTCTGAGTTCACATATAGTCAGAGCTTCTGTATATGTGTCTGGTTTAGAAAGTGCATTCTAAATATTTTCACAATGAATGATGACTGATGTTCAGCAACTATGATATGCATGTTTTATCCCCTTCTATAAACCAGCATGGATGAGAAAATGGATATGTGAAGGCAGATTACATAAACCACAGCAACGGACCCCCTTTTGTAAACTTCAACAGCTTCAGTGCTTCCTGTAAGGACACAAAATAGCAAAATCATCAAGTGAGCAGTACCAGTCCCTATGAGATATTACAACAAAACATGTTATACTACGTTTTTTATAAACATTGTTCATGATTCTAGAGGCTTTGAGGTTAAAGATCAAGGTACCAGAAGACTCAGTATGTGATGAAGGCTCCTGCTTCATAGACGGGACTACCTGGTGACAAGGGACTAAAGAGAGTGGTGACTTTCCTCAGGCCTTTATAAGGTCGGTAATTCACAAGGCTCTGTCATCATGAGCCAATCTCTATCAGTTAGAGCCGTATCACCACTCCAGGGGTTAGGTGTAAGCATATGAATTTTGGAAAGACACAGGCATTCAATACATATAACATAGAGAGTTCTGATTCAAAACAAGCACCCCATTTCTACCTTGCCAAGGATTTCAGACTAGTCACGTTTCCTCCATGAGCCTGTTATCTTTTTTGTTCCCACCACTCTATTGAGCTGCCTTCTATAATTCTCATGTTTGGCTCCATACCTTAGAGTGTCTGAGCCAACCTACACCACAACTTTAAGTTTGACTTATCCATCTTTGGCAGGCTTATCCTTGGCTGACCATGGCTAACACTTACCTTTCAGGAAACTGGTTGGTTCCTAGGTGTAGGGGTGGGGGATCTGGCTGCAAGTCTGTAGAGCAAAGAGAGCCTCTTAACCTGTTGTAGAATAGTCTGCTTGACCCCTGCCCAGGCTTGATTCTCTTCTTCCTTAAGGTTCACCACTTTCTTCATTATTTTACTCATTAACTAGAGCAGCCACAGTGCAGTGCAGCGCAGTGCAGTGCAGGATCTGGGCCAGAGACCTGGAAATGAATGGCATAGATTTTCGCCTGCTGAGAACTCATGACCTGAGAGTGCACATTGCTTTTGTACCCTGAGAGGTGGGAGTTACTAGTCCTACTTTACTGTAGAAACTCAACCCCACAGTATCTAAATAGTAGTGGTTCCTATGTCCTGGTTCTTCCTCCTTCATAATGAGACCCTGATCTTTTCTGCTTCCTGTCACATGTCCAATGCTTTCAGAACCTGTCACTAACCCCTAGATTCTCCAATAATGCCTATTCCTGAGGCCTGGGGCTCTCTCTGAGCTTCTGGGGCAGGCAGCCCTCCAGTCCACATTGTTGGGCCCCTCAGCTTGCCTTCCATGAGACCTGAGTGCTCACCTTTGGGTGGAAGAAATAAACACAGGCCATGGAAGCTGGACACTCAGGGTGGATCTCAGGGCACACTGTCTTGTCTCTGACATTCTTAGTCAGGGGGTAGATTCAGCACAGTCTGCTCTCAGGTGGCTTATTGTAGCTCTAGAACCAGGTCTGCAAAACAGGATTTCTTTATACTTCAGCCCCTCCACCCCCTGCTGTGCCTCCCACTCACAGCCCTGGGACCAGGAGCTGTTCTGGAACTGTCATCGTTGGGAAGCTCTCCCTCTGTTAATACAGCTTTGTAGGTACGCATGGATTACTTCTGGGTCCAAGTGGCAATTTGCAAAAAAGGTCCTAATGACACTGAAGACTCCATCTGTCTCATCTTTGTGACCCAATTGACCCAAATCTTGATATCTATGTCTTGTCTGAATGGGGGCCTGAGAGTCAGGTGGCAGACACAGAAGCAGAAACACAGGACAGCTGAGGCACCTCCATCAAAGGACAATGAGTTCCCAAAGGTGAAGGTGATGAAGCTTGAATCATAAACTCACAGTAAAACTTCCAGACTGAGGACTTCTCTACCCAGGAGCCCAAACTCTGAGGCTCAGAAAACCAAAGAATGGTGAAATCTTAGAACCTTCAGCTCTGAGACATTTTTGGACCGGAAGAATCTTCACGTCATGAAATCCTAGCCTCGGAGCTTTGAAGCATTTTCAGCTCATCAACACAGACTTCTAAAATCTTGGAGTTGGAAGGGGCCATTTCTCAAGAATTCCAAGAAGCCCCATCTGCAAGCACGTCTGATCTCCCCCCCCCCACAGCCCCCAAGCCACTCCACTCTGTGGCCAGAGAGAAAGCCTTCCTTACCGCCAAAGCACTTTCTGATGGAGATAAAACTGTGCGCGTGCCTTTGTTAATAGTTCCCATTTGGACTTCTCTCAAAGCCAGAAAGAGGTTGCCTGGTAAAGCAGCTTTCCTAGGGAGGAAACTGAAGAATGCTGGCAAGCACCACAGCTGCCAGCCCAACGGCTGACGTTCCTTCCCCTCTGAATTTGCTTCTAAATATTACCCACTTCACTCCCTTTTATCTCCCATCACTGGCTCTCTGTCCACCCACTTAATCCACAGGCAGCCGGTGGCCCAGCCTTCAGCTCTGCTTCATGGCTGCCAAGCCGTCTCGCCAGGCTGCTCCTCCAGGATCTGCAGGCTTTTAAATCTATGCAGTATATCCTGCCTCAAGCTTGGAAACACAGTGGCTTCTGCTGAGCCCCCTCCCTCTCCAGGAATTTCCTCCTTTTCTCTTCTGCTTCTGAATCCCTCAATTTTTTTATTTTTAAGGCTCAGTTTAAAGCTGAACCTCTTCCAGGAAGTCTTCCTAGAATGCTGTCAGGTCTGAACTGGTGAAGACTTGGCCCGGAGATTTCTTTTATGGCCATGCCACATGTAGTGTTTCCCTCTGTGGAATTCTTTATGGAATTTTATGACATTCTTTCAACACTTCTATATTTGACTTTATTACTTGGGCAGACTTTCTTTCCTGATTCTAACTTAGTCCAACATGTACTCACAAATGATTGCAAAAATGAGCTGGGTATGTTCCAGGTCAGAAGCCCATCTCTGCGGGGTAGCCTGGGCTGAGTGTTGGCTACACTAGCTAAAAGGTGAGGCTATGCTAGCTTCTGTGTCTCAGACTTTCTATCTGAGATGTGTTCAATGCCCTCAGCACTGTCCCTGGCATCCGTGAATCCTTCTTAGACTCATCGATGTCTATCCTAGATGTTGTCATTTTCTCTTCCCTATTTGCCATTTATGATCAAAACACCCCTCCCCATGCTAGAAGTGACAGAGCATCTCCAGACTCATCTGCCTTCAATGTCTTTTCACATCTAAACATCTAATTCTGTCCTTCTGTGATCCTGTGGTTCGGAGGCTCCAATGACACTGAGCTGTACAAGCTTTCTCTCCTCCCTTCACTGCAGTCCTTGGTCATGCCTCCGGGCATCATCTTATCCTTTCCCTGCTACTTGAGGGCCCTTCCCAGTTTTTATTGGCTGTCTCGATCCTTCTCACCTGAATGGGCTGTCCTTATTAAAAAGCCTGCACTTTTCAAGCAAGCTCTGCCTCATAGAAAGACTTATTTTTGGTCACTGGGTTATGGAATAACATCATCTGACAGTTTAGTAGTTTAAGTTTAGGTGCAACAATATGGCTGGCTATTAGCACTATGTTTTAAAAGACCTGATAGATAGGTTGTATTTGGACCACTTTGAATGCCTGGCTACCTATAAAGAGAACCAGGAAGTCATTAGAGGAGGCCCATACATGTCTGGGCCCCAGGACATCTCTGTAGGACAGCCTTGGTCTTGACATGTATGTACTCTACACCTATTCCTGGGGCTATGTTCCTCCTTACTGACCCAGGGGGAACCTGCCAGCAGCGCCTCGCTAGCATCCCCTGCCCTGCAGGCAGTGGGCATGCACATCTTTCTATCCCAAGTGTCCAGGCTTGCTCACTTTTTATTCCTAGGCTCCTTTCTTTCCTACCCACTGGGTCAAGAAGGGCAGAAAGAAACATTGAAAGTTTCCTTTCCATTTGCCGTTACCCGGGAACTTGTGTCCTTTACAGAAGCCTCCCCAGTTCTCCATCACTTCAGTAGCATCCTGGTTAGATTTTACCCTCATAAACCCATATTCATTCCTACCTAAAGTCACTTAGACAACATGGGACAGATTCAGCAGCACCTTTCACTGGGAAGCATTCCAGGTACTTATTAGGACCACAAGTAACCCCAGACAAGTTAGACACCCTGTCTTTATCTTTGTTTCATCGTCTGTCAACCTCATGGGGTACTTTGAGGGTTGACTGATCTAAGGCACCGTAGCATAGTATTTGATTTTTCACTTTTAAAATCCCAATCAGTGTACAGTTCTTTTACCGAAATGTTTCCAGCTCCTATGTGTGCCTGATGGCGTGATATGTGCTAGAGATGGGTATGAGGAACACCCACACTGATATGTGCCTGTATATGTGTGTGGGGTGCTTCATTTTTCAGTCAGAGAGAAGCCAGAAATCAACTTGAGAACACAGTATGCACTGAACAGCCCCCTCCCCCACACTTCTGACAGCAGGACACTTCCAGGAGCCAAGAGGCACCTCTGAGATTCCTCCCTCCAAGTGGGAGAGTGAATCCCTGCCCAGAATCTCTGGTGCAAAGATAAAGGGCAACACCTCACAAACCCCATCCAGTCCTTCCCTCCTTCCACCCTATCAAGGGTATTTAAGGTTTTCTGCTGTATATTATCTCTGTGGACTTAATGTACCTTAAGTGTCATTTGAACCTTGAGTCCCATTTGAAAGACCCATTTAATAATAAAGATAGAGTGGAGAAAGGCTGATTAGAAATCTGGCTCATTTTAAAACCTTTATTTCCCATAAGGTTTCTTCTTTGAGCTGGTTAGCCTTAAGTTTGAGAAGTGACAAAAGTCTACCTGTCAACTACCTTTCCAACTCTTTATGTCCCAGTTGCATGTGGTCTCTAGAGCCTTTTCTTCTGTCCTAGAACAGCTAGGACACCACCCCCAGTCCCCTCCCCTTTGCTGCTTCATCCGCCACACCCCACTTCTCCCTGTGTGGTGACTATGCTCAGAAACAGTGCTATATTTGCTTGACAGTCACTCAGCCCAGGTGTTGGGACTCCGGGTGTGTCCCCCAATCTCCAGCCGTGTAGATGTGGCATCACTAGACTACAAGCACTTTTGAGCACTAGGCTCTGTATGAAGCTTGAAGAGCTGTGGGTTGGTCATGGGTTGGATAAACTGATATACTTTGGGACACCTCCAGCCACAACACTCAGTCATTGTGCTTGATCTTCACTGGGATGTTTAGCTGACCCCCACAGTGAAGTCCTCATGCTGAGGCCAGCTGCTGGTCTCAGAGGCAATTTTATGTTCTTGGCTTCCATCAGAATAGTTTTGCTGGGAGGGTGGTGAGAAAGGAATGCCAGCCTCTTGGTGGAGGTGGCTTTGAAGTGCTCTCAGAAATGGGAATGGAAAGGGTGGTCCAGGAAGAAGGTGCCAGGATGGGAAACTAGAAAGCAGGAATAAGAAACCCTTCCCATCTCCATCTACTTGTTTATCTTTTCCCTGTCTCTCCAGTTCTCAAGATAATACTCTGAGATACTCTCTATGATATGCTAGGCCTCAGGCTTATCATGGTAAATTCCTGAAACAGACCTGAGAGGTATTATTTCCCCAATTTTAAGGAAATTGAGAATAAAATACTTCTGTACAAATGAGGACACTTAGATTTAGGCTTAAATGTTTTGATGCCTTAATAAAGAAACTGGACTGGAGCACCCTGCTTTGGCTGGGTGAAAAGATGGGGCTCACCTCACTGAGGTTGCTGTGAGGGCCCAGTGATACCTGAGAGCTGAGAGGATTAACTGTGGTAGTCTAGTGGTGGTTTTAGTTAGAACTTCTGGGCTTCTGTCTGGCAGCCTGTGTACTGAGGTTCAGAAGCACATCCTAAACTAAAGACAACTCTCTGTCCCCATGCTTGCTCTCCCATGCTCACACAGGGTGTTTGCTTGGTCAGCCTGACGGGAACTATGTGGTCTGACCACCCTGTGGTCATGACCATTTGTGGTATGCAAGATCTGACCAAATCTATTCTGGCTTGGCATTGCCTGGTCTCCAGTTGTTCCCCAGGACAGGGACGGGATGAAAAGAGGTTTTAAGAGGTTCAGGTTGTAGGCTCAACGGTGCTATGGGTTCTGATGGTTGTTGTGGGGGAGGGGCCCTTTTCTTGTCTAATCATCCTTTATCTCCATTGCTTAGACAAGTTAATCAACAGCATCGACTCAGAGTTGCTAGGGTCAGGAGTAAGACCTGAGGGAACTTTATTAACAAAGTTAGCACTGCTCTTAGCACTGCTCAGCCATATGTAGTTTCTTTCTTTTTGTCTTTCTTTCTTTTTTCTTTTTCCTAAAAAGAAGGTCCTGGAAATACTTCCTCCTCGCCCAGATTAGTTATTTTAAAATGTTTCATCTATCCATTTTTTTTCCACTCTTGTTTGGCAAGAACTCCTGGTAAATGCGCTGTGCCAGACTCAACCCAGGTGCTGGGGGTTCAAGATGACTGTGGGGGTGGTGGAAAGGGGAGGAGGTGATGTGACAACGGAGGTGTGAAGAACAGTCCAGAGTCATTTCTATGCACTGGTTCACTTCATCCTCAAATCAGGCTTCAGGTAGATTTGAGTCTCCTTCATGGACCATGAAGAAGGCTCTGAGGGATAGTTACTTACTGGAGTTGCGCAGCAAATAAACAGAGTCTGAAATTGAAGCCAGACAAGTCTGGTGGTGGAGCCTATGCCTTCCTTTCTGCATCTCATGGAAAGAGGGAATGTGACCCAGAGTGGGGAGGAACTCTTCTGAGGCTAAAGTTGGACAAATGAGCAGTGATAGAGGTTGGGAGATGGCTGAGTTCTGTCCTGAGGAAGTCGGTTTGTCAGGAACTGGGTGAGGGTACTAGAATTCAGGACTAAGAGAAGAGGCTGAATGTGACAGGCAAAGGATGGCAGCTATGCTCAGGGCAAGAGTGTAGAGGACATGGAGACTGTGCATCCATAGCAACTGCTGTATGGGTGCTAGGATGCTGCCCTGTGACATAGCAGTCAGGACTGTTACAGTGACTCTCTGTGAGATCTGCCACACTGAGGTCAACTGCACGGAATGCTACTTCCCACCTGTTGGTCACTGTTAAGTACTACATGCAGATGGCAGGGGCTTGACCAGGGTTCGAGTCATCTAGGGCCCTGTGTCTGCTTCCAAAAGGGACAAGGTACATCTTGCTATCCAGGAGAGTTTTGTTTGCAGATGCTCCACTGAACATAGCAAACAGCCCCACATGAATGCTTGGGTGGGCTTTAGTCTCAGACCAACTAAGCTCTGTACTAAAGGGCCAGTGGCAATCTCCAGGTTCAGAAGCAGCTGTGGGTATGGGGTGAGGTAAGAGTGGAAATGCTCATCCAGACTGAGAATGTCATTACTCACCACAGAGAACACCCTGGGTGGGAGCCAAGGGGAGACAGATGCAGAGACACACATGACAGTGTTGTGGAGCTCTGTCAATCGTGCTAAGAAGTTCGGGCTTAGGCTTGGGTTCATTGTCAGGAACCCTGCTCCACTATTGTGTTCTACATTTCAGAAGTTCTTCTGGTTAATGACTGGCTCACTGGCTCATTTATTTATGGGTTTCAGACTGGAACACCTCACCCAGGCTTGCCTGTACATTCCCAAGCCCTTTGGCCAGAGAACCCCTCTGTTCTGTGAAGCTTTGTCACCTGACCTTTCAGATCTAGGATGTGCCCACTGCTGTCCCATGGCAGGGATCCCAGCTTCTGGAACTCTCAGTCATGTTTGCCCTTAGATGGTCCTGCAGGCTGGTGTCTGAATTAGTCCAAGCTAAGCTTATTTATTACAGGGCCTTAGGGGAAAAGCCTGACTCTCTCACCACCATTTCTAACATAGCTGCAAGGGATCACACAGTCCATGAATTTCATAGGATTTGCTTAGTAGTAGGTTGAGGGGAATGTCACCTTTCACAGTAGGAGTGAGCTGAGCCCTGTTTCTTGAATGCTGCCTGAGCAGAGGTGGGATACAGGAAGGCCTGCCATCCGCACCGAGAAGCACTCTGGTTATATCTGATGGTGTGTACCAGGGCAGGCTTTCCCTTAGCTAAATCCCTTTAGTGGTGTGGGGTTGGTAAACTTGCATACCCACCTCCTCAGTTGGCTCTGAACACCTCAGAGAGTGGCATTTTGTTTGTTATGGGTTTATATTCTGACTTCTCCAGTGGACTGAAGTTCTCTGAAGATACGAACCTCATCTAATGACCTTGAGTTCCCTCAGGGCCTGACTGTAAGCACATACTCAGGGGTTCTGTGTAAAACTAGCAGCCACATCTCCATATCATCTCCTGAGTTTGTGGGTGAAAACGCAGAATACCCCAAATCCCCACCTTGCCTCCATCACCACCACTGATGTACCAGACGTTCAGCTCTAGATATCAAGAAGGTCAGTAGTCACCGGCATGCTCTACTGTAGCACCAGACATTTGGGCTTTGAATGGCTCCAGCCACTGAAAGCCTTCTCTCCTTCTCATACTCTGACCACGGTGGGGCCATGCAGAGAGTGACATCACACCTTTTCCTTGTTTCCACTGTGGCCCATCCTGTAAATGGGAGCTGTTTCATGCATGGAAGAGATCGTGCCAGCCCTCCCCCACAGCCTTCTTCCTCATGCTTCTGTGTTTTTTTCCAGGGCATGGATCAGAGCTTCTGTTTGCTGGTCATTCCACGATCCTCACACAATGTAAATGAAATCTGCTAAAACCAATAAATTCAAACCATGTGTGGGGCACTGGGAGGAGCCAGGACGTCAGAGGGCCACAGTGTGAGGTGGCGTCAGCTCTGACGGCACCCAAGCTGATTTGTATATGAGAAAAGTAAATATCCAAAGCCGTAAACAGCCCTGGGTCTCCCACTCTCACTGGGATTCAAAGGCGTTTAATAGGAACACACACTCTCTGTTTCTTATAAACAGAGCCAGAGCCTCTATGTGTGCTGACCTAAATTCTGTGTTTTCAATCCCAGGCAAGCCAGCCAGGCATCCTAGTCATAGGCTGCAGTCAGACTGGGCTGTCAGCTTGGGTTCCTTCTATCTGGTTTTGGCAATTGGACTAGCATTTGTGCTTTGTAAAGAACTGCTTCTCCTTTTCTTTGTTGTGTACAGCTCTGGGTGTTTGTTAAGTCTGTCTGTGCTGCTTTAACAGAATGGCCTGGGATGGCTATCTGAGAAACAACAGAAAACATGTTTCTGTCTGTTCTGGAGATTGGGAAGATCAAGGTGTCAGCATCTGGCGTGCCTGCTGAGGAGTGGCTTTCTGGTTCACAGATGGCAGCCCTCCACTGTGTGCTCACATGGTAGAAGGCAGAGAACTCAGGTCTTTTCAGTCTCTTATAAGGGCCCTAATCCCACCACTACACACATCCCCAGGCCCTAATCCCACCACTACACACATCCCCAGGCCCTATCTCCCAATATCTTGCAGGTTAATTTCAACATACAAAATTTGCATACAGACATTGACATGATAGTAGTGAATGGAATGGGGTGGGGCAGGTCACCCTCAGCCTTCATGTGAGGAATATGAAGTCCAGGGGTACTGTTTGTCCAAGATTGCGCGTTGAGTCACAGCTGAACTGGTGCTTCACCATTTCTTCTGTAGAGCCCTGTAATGTTCTTTAAGTTCCCCATGGATACTGACTCAGAGCCCCAGAAGCATCTTTAGAGACACCTGCCTCATTTCCTCACCCTGTCTCCTAGAACCTGTCTTTCCCCTTGTTCACTAAGTCCTTTGCAGTTTTCTTTTCCATCCTGCAATTCTTGACTTCAGAAAGAGCCTCCAGAAAGAACAGTAGAAATGGAGACAGGCTTCTCTGTCCCTCAGCTGTGGGGACTTCCAGGAGTTTCCACTGTGTTTTCACACATGTAAGGTGAGGATGTGTACGCTGCCTTCTGAAGACGTCTGCCCAAATAAGTGGAGCTCAGGAAAGCTGACCACCCAGGGTTGCTTCATGCTGCTTTTTCTGTAGCTCTAAACCCTTCAAACGGCCCTTTAACTTTGACATTGAAGAGAAAATACCCATTAGTACTGCCTAGAACTGAGTGGACCAGGCTTGCAGTCACATGCGTAGTGAGGTCAACAAAACTGATGAAACCTGCCCCATATCAGTGGATTATAACTCTGTCCACTTCCTGGTTTCGATATTGTGCCATAGTATGTAATGTGTCACCCCTGGGGAAAACTGGATAAAGGGAATTATTCCTTCTAACTGTATATGGACTTAGGATTAGCTTGAACTGGAAATTTTAGTTAAAATAAAAATTTTAGTTAAAATAAGTTCTAATTAGAACTTATCCAGTACTTGCGACATAGCAAAAGTCCTAGGTTTTATCTCCAGCACTACAAAAGAAAGAGGAAGGAAGGAGTGAGGGAGGAAGGAAGAAAGGAAGAAAGGAAAAAGAAAAGAGAAAGAACAATGAACTAGCCTTTCTAACACCTCCTTCCTCAATTCTTTTGTGCCTCCTGCACGATGCCAGGAGCTGTCAGTGAGCACCAATGACTCCATTCTCACCTCCATATCCTACAGGTATTCAAAGGAGATTTCCCTTGATAACTCCACTTCAAATGACAAGTCATCCCTTTGGTCATCCATCTTCCCTTCCACAGCACCCATCATCCGTAGGCAGCCTGCATATTACACCTGCTTATCGCTTATCGCCACATCAACTCCACTAATACAGAAATATGTGTCCCTGATGTCATATCCTTAGCACCTAGGACATACCAGGCACAGAGCAGGTAGTCAGCTAATGTTTGCCAACTGACTGAGAGGTGACAGACAGGAAACAAGTACACAAATGAGTAGTAAGAAGTCTGAGGAGGTAAATGAAGAAAACAAATCAGAAACAGGGTGGGGAGAGTAACTAGCTGTTTCTGCAAACCTGGCAGAGTGAAGAGTAAGGTCCCAGCATCTTAGGTCATAGTCTGTTTATTCAATCCCCTCTTGTCTTCATTCACTACCTTTGAGCTCTTGATATGTGCAGGGCTCTGTGGCACAAGCTGAGATGAGGCAGACAACAGCTTGTCTCAAGGAGGCTTGATAGTCAGTAGAGGAGGGGGCAAGGGCACAAGCAGCATATAGAAAGGAAGAAAGAAGAAGCGCTTTCTGGTCTGACCTGAACTCAATGGCCAGAACCCATTTTATGGGCTTCCTCCTCCCCTGCTCATCCGGGTTACCCCATAGCTCTAACTAGACCGCTCTGCAGTCTGAACTCTGAACTTCCTAGAGTGTCCTCACACTCCCTCTCTAGGTCCTGTTTCCCAGCCTTGCTCTTCATACAGAAAACCTTCCTTGACTGCCTCAGCTCCCACAATCTGGCTTCTTTAAGCACTTGTGCTATCTGTAGTCTGTCCTGCATCATTTGGCCCCAGCAAAGAGTCTTACATTTGTTCCTGTACAGCAAAAGCTGAAGCTCCACTGGGCTCAGGTGCATAGTAGGCCTTTGGCAGCATGCTTGGGGCTGATGAGTTTGAGAGCACAGGAAACAGTGACTCACCATCAAAGAGGGCAGGCTTTGTTGTTTTTGTCATTGACCCAAGCTCTCATTTAGCCACTGGTGGTTCGGTTAGGGGCTAGGCTGAGACAGCCTTTACTGCGGTTCAAGTGTGTTGCGAACAAAGAGATCATGCAAACGATCTGCCCCAGACAATGTTTAACAGACTCCAGGAGCTGGACTGTTTGCTCAAAAAATTCTCATAAAGCACACGAAAATATTGGTGCAGTGTTTATTGCCGTACATTCGCTTGCTGAACAAACGTGTTTTAGAAATAAACCTTTGACTGGAGAACAGCTTTGATTTGTGTGTTATTATAAGGGTGGCACTGAGTGCTCCTCCCGCTTCGCCTATCGTTAGCATCTAAATTAATAGGGCACATTTGTCACAATTAGTGAACCAATGTTGATAAGCTGCAGTTCTCTAAACGCTACACTTCACTTTCATCTTCTTAATTTTTCCATAATGTCTTTTTTTTTCTATTCCTCAACCTGCCTTGGGTACTATGGCCCATCACTGTCCTCTTTCCAGTTGGCACTGATACTTTCTTGGACTTTACTAGAGAATATGAAATGACCCTGGTAGTTTTAAATATGGGTCTGATGCTTGTCCCTCAGGTAGGGTTCAGAGGCTGTTTATGTTATGCTTCTTACAATTAGACTGAAATTACAGATTGGGGGAAGGAAGACTGTATAGGTAAACTTACTCTCATCATAATACAGCAGGGTACGCACAGGAGATGGAGGTGGCCTTCAGTCTCCTGCATGAGGTTGTTTCTCAGGAGTCTCTCCAATCTTTCCACACTGTGTGCTCTGGAAAGAGGTCGCTGTAAGCAGTCCATGTCTGAGGAGAGGGGAGTTACACTCCTTCAGCAAGTGTGATCTGAATCTTTACTCTGTGCCAGGCACCATGATGAGTGATGGAGATAATATGGGAACAGAGGAAGTCTTCCTCTCTGTAGAACGTTCTCTCTAGTAAGGGTTTAATAATGACAATCCAAATAGTTCTAGGACATGAATAATAAAGGCTAGGTTCCTCAGGCATTTTTATAACACAAAAAGAACAGAAATGGAACCACAAGTACACTGGGTTAGTGTCAGGATGTGGATCAGAGGGGCTGTTCATGAGACCTCACCAGGCCTGCAGAGCACTGAAAAAGGCTTTGGGCTTTTTATTCTAATGGTGGAAACTATTGGTCTGAAGCATGGGAGATATTTATTGTTATTATTATTATTATTACTGAATATTTTATTTGTTTACATTTCAAATGTTATCCCCTTTCCCAGTTTCCCCTCCGGAACCCCCCCATCCCATCTTCCCTCTCCCGGCTTCTATGAGGGTTATTGTAGGGTTAGGTGGGGTCCAGCATCCGCTCCACCACAGGCAACTCAGGAAGGCAGGACTCGAGAGTTTAGACTGTGATTACCCCACGTCTGCTCTGGGCAGGTGTCTATAGGGAAGACGCGGAATACCGCTCCCGGAAGCACAGTCTGAGGTCCTGGGAAGCGCCAGAGCTGGCTAGGGGGTCCCCGGGAATGCTCTGAGTCCGGAGCCATCTAGTTCTCAGGCTCTTGGGCACCCACGCTCTGCTGGGGGCAGCAGAAGAGCTGTGAACGAAGTGGAGACCCGAGGGCTGGATCTAGCCCGGGGCCGAAGGGGAAAGGAGGGGCTTGGGCTGGTTCTTGCAGGGATTCTCCTTGGCTTGATCAGCAGGTGGCTGGCTTGACTTGGTGGAGGCCATGGCTAGGAGCGCTGAGAGGCCTTCAGCAGGAGATTAGATGGCCGGCTCTTTAGGCGAAGGCCTGCTCAGTTGCTCCCTACAGCCGATCCCGATGAAAAGAGGCAGTCCATGGTTTTAAGGCATTTATTGTCATGGTGGAAAGTGGATGAGTAAAACCATACCCTAGTTTCTCAGGGCAGACCTGAGGTTAAATACCTTTTGCAGGGAGAAGTGTCTGGGAAGGGAAGTTTATTGGCTAAGCCTCCAGGCCTTTAGGTACCTCAATAAAATGGAGATCTGTCTTCAGGCTACATGACCACAGGTCATGTCCTCTACCTGTGGAGGGACTTGGGGAGTTGCCCTTACATTACGTTACTGATGACTACAAATCTATGGAGGGCTGTGGCCTCAGGGGCCTGGTATTCAAGATTCAAGAGCGTGGCAAAACATCTTCTATCCCTTCAGGGTCACTGGAGTTTCTAACCTTTGCTCAACCAGGAACCAGGCTGCCTTTCATGGTCCTACAGGTTATTACTTATTAATTATTTTTTAAAAAGTTGAATTACTCTGGCGTGCTGTGCCAGGGTGGGGTGAATTGAGGCTCAAAGTGGAGGAAGCTAGGAAGTCAGCATGGCTGTTATAGGGGTTGGTAAGGTGAGAGATGGTAGTGGCCTCGATCTGGGAGCCAGGTCAGTAGGGGTGGCTTTGTTTTGGAGGTAGAGCTCACAGTGTACCTGGTGGATCACATACAGGGAGATTAAGAAACTGGTGCAGTGCTGGTGTGCTTGGGTCCATAGTCGAGCCACTAACTAAAATATGGGAGGTGAGAGAGGAGTAAAACTAGAAAATAAAAGTATGTATCTGGTGATGTGATTTCTTAGAGGAGGTCCACCTGAACCCCCCCTTTTTGACTAACATGACAACATCTCTAGCAGCTCTCTAACTTACATCACAGGCCTGGAGGGACTCTAATAGTCTGTGTTGACTCATGTGCCATCTTTCTTGGGAGTCTACATTATTGAAAACTGGACTGCAAATGTGGAATGTCCATGGAGGGTGATCCTGGATCCTAGTAAAGAACATACAGTCACAAGGGGCCCTGGCCTTAGGGATTTCCTCTCGCTGGATTTAGGTTCTATGTGCTAAGCAGTAAGCATGACAACATCTGGCCTCTCCCAAAGGCCAGCACAAGTGAATTTCTTTTTTAGTAAGCTTATTGGTTTGGGCTGATAGATGTTCCAGTAGATTCCATCATCAAATACTTACTGACTACCAGATGCAGTGTTGTGCTTTCTTAGACATGGACCCCTTTCTAGTTGAGTACATATGACATCAAGGAAGTACAAGGACAGAAAGCATGTAAAGCGTGTCCAGCAAAGTGTGCACAGCCAAATAAGAGAAGTTGGCCTCTTGTCTTCAGAGATCAGATCCTAGAAGGGATGAAACAGAACTGTCAGCTTGAAGGGGTTCAAAAGGACCAGGTTATGGGGCCAGAGTTTCTGTTAGGTAGTTGGAGAGAGGGCAGCTTGGGAAAGAAAACAGGTGGCTTATCCAGCAGTGTGGAGGTCAAAAGAGATGCTTGGTCTCATCTGAGCTCCTGGAATAAAGTGCCAAAGACAGGTGGCTTAGGGGTAACACATATTTATGTTTCTCAGTGGTCTTAGTTAGGGTTTTCATTGCTGTGATGAAATGTCATAACCAACTTAGAGAGGAAAGGTTCATTTAGCTTATACTTCCACATCACTGTTCATCATGGAAGGAAGTTAGGACAGGAATTCAAACAGGGCAGGAACAAGGAGGCAGGAACCGATACAGAGACCATGAAGGGGTACTGCTTACTGGGGCCTGGCATTAGGGATCAGCTTGCTTTCTTACAGAACCCAGGACCACCAGCCCAGGAATGGCTGGTCCCTTCCCTATCAATCACTCATAAGAAAATGCCCTACAGGTTTACCTACAGCCCCAGTTATGGAAGCATTTCTCTCTTTCTCTCTCTCTCTTTCTCCCTCTCTTTCTCTCTCTCTCTCTCTCTCTCTCTCTCTCTCTCTCTCTCTTCTTTCTTTCTCTCTCTTTCTCTCTCTTTCTTTCTTTCTCTCTCTTTCTTTCTTTCTTTCTTTCTTTCTTTCTTTCTTTCTTTCTTTCTTCAATTTACATCCTGAAGCTGCCTCCCTCTCCTTCCAGCACCCCCCCAACACTTTGAGCAACCCTTCCTCCATTCCTCTTCCCCTTTTCCTCTGGAAAGAAGGAAGCTCCCCATCCCTGGGTACCAACCCACCATGGCACATCAAGTCACTGCAGGACTAGATGTATCCTTTCCCACTGAGGCCAGACAAGGTAGCCCAGTTAGGGCAACAGGATCCACAGCAGACGACAGAGTCAGGAACAGCACATCTGCTACATGTGTGAGGGAGGTTGAGGGGAGGGTAGACTCAGCCCTTGTGTGCTCTTTGGTTGGTAGTTCAGTCACGGAGAGCCCCCAAGTGTCCAGGTTAGTTGACTCTGTTGGTCTTCCTGTGGAGTTCTTATCCTCTCTGGCTCTCTCAATCCTTACCTCAATTCTTTCACAAGACTCCCTGAGCTCTGTCCAGTGTTTGGCTATGGATCTCTGCATCTCTTTCAGTCAGCAACTGGGTGGAGCCTCTCAGAGGACAGTCATGGAAACATTTTCTTAACTGAGATTCCATCCTCTCAGAGGACTTTAGCTTGTGTCAAGGTGACATAAGACTATGCATCAGGACAATCCTGAAGGCTAGAAGTTTAGAATGGAGGTGTCAGCACTCTTTCTGATTGTAGGCTGCTGTCTACTCATGACTTCACATGTTAGAGAACAGAGCTAGTTAGCTCTCTGGGGTTTTAAAGGGCTCTAATCATTCACAAGGGCTTTACCCTCATGACTTAATCCCTTCTCAGAGGCCCTCCCCCTACCACCATCTCTTCAAAGGGCAGGATTTCAACACATGAGTATGAGCTATACATACTCCAACCAGAACAGTGCTGAAAAACTGGTTGTTGAGCAGGTGAGTGATTGAAAAATAGATTTTTACCATTGCCTGGAGGGCCTGAAATTCAAAATTGGGCATCAGTGGTTTCTGTGAGCAGAGGGGATCCACCACTGGATACAACCAGTGTGTAGAGGAACTAGTGGAAACCAGATCCTGAAGAAAGATATTTGAATCTCTAGCCAGTATTTAATTTATTATAATAATAATGATCCTGCTAATAATAACAATAATTTTTATAACTACTTAATTACTGTTATTTTTTGCCGGAAAGGCCTGGTTAGCTGCGTGCTTGGCCCGCTCTGTGTGTGATTACAGGCTATTGACTTATCTTGAGATTCTGTTGTTTTCTTCGCTCTCTGGTCTCTCCTGATAGTCCATCTCACTGTTGGCTCTTGGGCCTGTGTGTGCTCCCCAAGATACCACAAAAGCATAATCTTTGACAAGGTAAATATGCCAAATCCTTATTATAACATTTAACCACTTAGGGAGGGTTTTGCTGTGGAGTGGGGGTGGGTTGGGCGGTGGGAATGGAAAGAAAAATCCAGATTGCTTTGATTAGCTACATATTTCTCTCTGGGTGAATGGGAAGGCTTTGTGGGAACCTCAGCATTTGAGACTATTTCCAGGAAAGTGAAGAAAACGGTTGTAGAGGTTCTGGAGTCTTGGTCCAGAGTACCTAGGGTCCTGTGGCACTGAGTTAAGTTGTTTCAGACACATCAAACACACATGCCCATCTCTTCTTCCTGCTGGGATGCAGTATTTGTAAGGCACCTGGGAATTTAGGCTGGACAGGCCTCTGTGGTACAGAGTAGAGCTCCTCATTGGTTGGACAGGCCTTGCATTACATGGAGACTCGTTTCTTAAGAACTTGGGTTGGTAACGGATTATTTCTAGGGCAATGCTGGAGTTAACTCAGGCCAGCTTCCTGTGAGTTTTCTCATGTTGCTTGTTTGGTTCTCCATCTTGGGCTGGGAAAAATGACACTCATATGATTAAGAGTTTATTTGTATGATCAGGAGAGCCAACACACTGCAGCTGCATTGTTCAGTAGTCAGGGCTAGGATCTAGCATATTTCTGTACATAGATTCTTAGTTCATGTACTGAAGTATTGGGGAGTACCCTGTGTCCAGGCCCCTCAGAAGATAGGATATATAGCCATGATACAAACCAGCCTTTCTACTTTCAAGATTGACAACTTCTTTTATTTTTACTGAAATGGTGTATCGGAATTCAATGGTTCTCAACCTGTGGGTCATGACCCCTTTGGTGTTACCAGCTACTTACATCGTGATTCATAGCAGTAGCAAAATTGCAGCTATGAACTATCAATGGAATAATTTTATGGATGGGAGTCACTACAACGTGAATAACTGTATTAAAGGGTTACAGCATCAAGATGGTTGAAAATCACTAGAACTAGACGACATTATTGTTCATAAATATTCACATACACATGCCTCCAGTCTCCAAGGGTGTAGGGTTTGATCATGTGACTTGTTTCATTACTTTTGTAGATGAAATGTGTTCCCTTGCTTCTTGACTTTAGCCTTGGCCATGTGACTTGCTTTGGCCAAACATTAAAAAGCAAGCAGAGCCTTCGATGTGATGTGCATACTCAGTTGAGCTCACCCTCTCATGCTACCACTTGCTTCTGCTTCTTCAGTCTGAGTCCCAGAATGCGGACAGAAGGTCTGAGTTCAACCTACATGGGCAAACTCAGGCCAATGAACACCCGACTTGAATGCAGTCCAGCTCCGACTGATGCAGGGGTTAGAACAAATAACTATTGCTTTCAGTCAGAGCATTGGGCTGATTTTAACCAAAGCTGACTAGTATGTGTCAGGATCATGAATAAGCTGTGGATAGAACAGGAAGTAGGGATAGGTGAGGGCAAGAGCATGGGCTTCAGCTAATTCTCAGAGGGTCTTCAATGTCAGCACCAAGAATTAGGTGGTATTGCAGTAGGCAGTAGAAGGCAGTCATTGAGTAAAGGAGGCATGAGATCTCAACCCAGTTATAGAGGGCAAGTCTGAAAATAAGCAAAGAATGGTTAAATGGTCCCAACGGATCTGTTGGAAAGCTTTTAGAGTTTGCTTTCCAGTTGACCATAGCCTGCCACTAAACCTTCTAGTAGGTACTTCAGAAACATTTGGTGGGTGAAGAAACGTGTAAGAGAATTGTCTAGGCATTTGAGAATCAGGGCTTAGTGTAGACATCTCTAATAATTTATGTCTTTGTTCACCTGTCTACTTCCCTAAGAGTCTACTGAATACTTGCAGAAAGTGCTTGTTTCTGGGGCCTGGGTTAGATAGCCTGTGGGGAGAGCCATGTCCACCTTCCCTATGTTTGTTGAAAAGGTATCCAGATCACAAAGGAGACGAGACTGGAATCTGCCAATGAGGAGTAATGGCAGATAAAAAAGTTGGGTGCTAGGTATGGAAGCTTCCAGAAAGAATATGGCAGTGGAGTGCCTGTCATCTTTGGTGGCTCCACTAGGACCAGGATAATGTTTCCTATCCACCTGCTGAAGTCAAGGGCTAGTTCTGTAGAGGCCACTAGGTCTAAGAATGCTTATATCTGAGCTTCCCTTTAGGTCACATTTCTAATGTCTCACTGTCCTGCCTCCTTAGTTTATTTGTCTTTGTTCTTTCCACTGCTTTGGCTAGGTCCTGGGGTGAGTATGGAGAAACAGGGATGTCTGAGGAGCTCATGGCCCTGTGATTCCTAAATTCTGAAAGTACGCTGCTCAGCACATTGTAAACATCTCCTAACTTGTGTCTTTATCTGTGAAATGGCCACAGAAAAGCCTGGATTCAAATCCTATCTTGCTACTAGCTATGTGACTGTGAATGAGTCACTCACTGCCTGCCTGAGTCCCTCCGTAAGGTAGTCTAATTCCCCTGCACAGTGACATAGATCTAGGGCATAGATGTGTGATAAAGGTATAATGTCACCTTAAGGAATGCAATCTTGTCAGAAAGTCCCCAAGGCTACTTGAGATGAGAATAAAGTCTCAAGTCTTTGCCTTGCCTGAGTCCTTGCTTAGAGGCAATACCTGTAAGCATTTCTGGAACAAACTCTAATTCCTGCTTGTAGATCTCCTTGGGTACAGTGGGTTTCAGCAAGCATAAAAGCCCTCTGGGCTTCAGTGCTGTGTGCTTAGCTGGGAATGCTAAGAATCCCATTTCCTGTGATAATTGTAGAGCTAAGGGTAGCCTGGTGCTTGAAGCTTAGGTGGATGGTTCTGAAGCTCCAGGGGATTTATTAGGACAGAGAACTGCAGTATCATACGGGGGAGACTCATGCTGGACTGATACAATTCTTTAGGTTACAAGAACAGCTTTATCATCTATCATCTGTTCAGCAACTTCTTTCTGTGTCAGGGAGGGTCTTGGCTGCAGTGTTGTAATTGCAGTTTTCAATCCATACAACATTCAGGGCCTTTATGAAGCAGACACTGTTTGACAATATCATCCTCTGGCTGACGAGACAACTATGAGTCATTGTTCTTCCATAGTCACTCACACCCAGTATTCTGGTCTTTTGAGAGCTAGCTTGGGCACTTGGGGACTGGGGTCATAGCAGTAAAAAGACAGCCATTGCTTCAGGAACACATATAGTTTACCTTCTTAGGCTCTCTTGAAAAAATGAATTGCTGAGCAAATTAGAATGGTAATTACAGTGTGCATCTGGGTCATGAACACAGAGTTATCACAAGGCAAGAGTGTTGTTATGAATCAAATATTAACATGCTAATTGCAAGAGTTCTTATCTCTCTGAAAGCAGGTATTAGAAGTGTCTCTAGCAGGTGATCTTTCTGCCTAGTGCTTGTTACCATGGGAATCAGTCATCCAGGGGTAGTGCCCAGCACATGCCCATCACGACACTCCACATTACAATCACCAGTATCATTTGTCCTTGAAAACTGTGCTGTGCACTGGAAGATAACACACATTGAAACCTCAATTAGGCAGCCTCAGTATAGAGTGAGCACTTAATAAGACCATGACCCTCAGTTATCAAGATATTGGCCAAGGCATAGAATGGACAGCTTTTAAAAGTATGTTTTTACTGTGTTCAACATCTGACTCTTTTCCTTGGAGACTTAGGGTCTCCAGTTGCCCTGGCCATCAAACAATGAGGTGCCTCTTCTCTGGATGACCCTAGGCTGCTGTTGTTCTCCAATTCCTAGAGGTCTTCCCCATCAGAGACAGATTGAATAATTTTTATGTCTTACGGAAACTGTCATCCTTTGCAACTTACTCATTGCTTTTAGTTTTCAGTGAACTTTTCAGAGAACCAGTCTTATTAAATGTGAATTCAAACCATAATTTCTTTTTTTTTTTAATTTCTTTTTTTTTTGAACATGAAATGCTTTTTTATAGCATGTTTTACAAGGGGAGGGGGTAAGAGGGTCCAGGTGGTGGAAAAGTACAAAATCTTCTTGGCCTGTGCCTTGAAACATGTCATGGTCTATATGGTACACTGCCTTGAATTATGATCTACCTGCAGTTCTTCAGAAGATATGGTACACTGCTTGAGTTATGGTCTCCCTGCTATTCTTAAGAAGACATGGTACTCTGCTTTGAGTCTATCTGCAGTTGCTAAGCAGGATCTTGCAGTTGCCAAGCTTCAGAGGACATTGTGCAGGTGGGGAAAGGTAGGGGTTAAGGGTAAGGGCGAGGGTCCTGGCTTCTGGCATCTCCCCCTTCTCTGTTTAGTTAGAGAAGGCGTCTTATGTTCAATCCCAACTATGTGAGTTTTGAATTTGGATGTCTAATTATGGGGGGTCTTAGACAAGTTCACAACCCCAAAACACTGATGTGAGACGAGTCACATCGATGGTCGAAGGCTTTAGGCTGTTGACGATGGGCAACGTCAAGGGACTCTGATGTGGGTGAAAGGAGGGTGAGAGCCCTGTCTTAGGCCATGTAGGCTGCATCCACTCCCAGCACCACGCACTCCTTTTCGGCTGCATTGGGTGGGCCCCTGGGAAGTGGACCTACAATATTCCCGTCATTGGGCTAACTCACAGCCATCCTAGTCTCTTGTAAATGTTCAAGTTACCAACCATTTGTCAGTTTGGGGTGTAATATTGTCATAAAGGAAGGCTCCCCAATGTTAGCGGCCATATCAAGGGTAACCTTGGTTTAGGAAAAAGCCAATTTTTGTTGTGGTGATCAAGAGGCCAAGCTCTCTAGCGAGAGAAATGAGGGCAAAGCCAGGCATACCAGGAACCCTTCTGGAGGGCGTGGAAGTCTAGGGGTCGACCGTAGGGGGAGGCAGGGGAGCTGACAGCTGTGTCAGTCTCCTGCGGAGTCACTTCTGGATCCTCTGCAATTTTCAGCTGATAGTAATGAACTTCAACTGCCTTCTTGATGGCAGCATCAACCTGGTTCCGTGGACGACAGGTCACGGGCAATGATCTCTGTCTTGCTCAATCTTGATGTCGTGCGCACATCCTCTCAATGAGGGTCCATCCGGATGGGTCCGTGCCTCGAGCCCCACCCACGTCTGGGTGCCACTTGGCCCGACCGGCAGGTCCTGGTTATTCGTGGGGGCGAGGAGGACTGCAACCTGCTATTCTTCAGAAGATATGGTACACTGCTTGAGTTATGGTATCCCTGCTATTCTTCAGATGATATGGTACACTGCTTTGACTCTATCTGCAGTTGCCAAGCAGGATCTTGCAGTTGCCCAGCTTCAGGGGACCTTGTGCAGGTGGGAAAAGGTAGGGGGTGAGGGTAAGGGCGAGGCTCCTGGCTTCTGGTCCATCTGGGTTAGAACTTCTAATAGCAGGCATCACGGGTGATTCAATTTTGCCTGGAAAGAAAAAAGAAGGGGATTCTCAGGGAGATTTCTCTTCCCTGGATGTAAATTGTTATTCATCGTATTTATGATTGGGCCTGGCTTTGTGAGGGTATCTATTTTTTTCATTAATATTTGTGGTAGCCGGTTAGCTGTGCCTTCTGTGGTATTGGGCAGGCATATCAGTCCTCGGCTCCATAAGGGAACTGGGACTGGGGCATTCCCTTTATGGGTATGAGGGTCCTTCCCCATATCTGTGGCAAAGTTTTGTTGGTCTTGGTGGTGCCCGAGGTCACCAACATGGTCAGCAAGAGATTTGCCATGAGCTTTCAGCTTTAGAGAGAGAAAAGTGAACAAGGCATGATGGAGAGTATTTCAGGGGGACTCCTTCTGAGGGGGTACCGTTCCCCCTCTTTTGTTTTTAAAGCCAATTTTTCAGAGTTCTTGTAAAATCAGGGCAGAAGTGCCAACAGTTGCTCCTTCCACACTCAGAGAGTCATGAAGGCCTTATTTAAGGATATATAAATCTATATTAATAATCTTTTGTCAAAGGACTTTTATAGCTCCACTGACAATTAATCAGACTATATGATATATCGATTAGAAATAGCTTTTTCTACTTTTTGTGAGATTACCTCTCTTTTGTCAATTAACTGTTGAGGAAGTTAGGGTTTACCTCTCTCTTGAGAATATTGAACAGAGATTTAAATTCTTTTGTGGAGAGCTTAAAATAGTATCTTAGCCAATTTGCATCTCCTAGAAACTTTTGAAATTAATTTAAAATAAATAGACTTCCTTTTTTTTAAATCCTTTATCTGTGTGGGGTTTTTATTGGGTATTATACGTATTTACCTTTCAATGTTGTCTCCTTTCTCATTCTCCCCCCAAATCCCTTATCTCCTACCCCTTCCTCCTAATTTTTGTGATGGTGTGCTCCAAACATCCTCCCAGTCCCATCTCCCTGCTCTCGAATTCCAACACAGTAGGGGATCCAAACTTTTGGGGACCTTGGCCCTCCACTTTCACTGGAGTCTAACAAGGTCACCCTCAATTCCCTATACAGGTGCGTGAGTCCCTCCCTTTGTGCCCTCTGGTTGGTGGTTTAGACTTTGGGAGTTCTGGTTGAAACTTTTGATGCTCCTTCTAAAAAGGACCAACGCATTCATACTTTGGTCTTCCTTCTTCTATGTGAGTTTTATGTGGTCTATATGAAGATTCTTAGAAATTGTGAGCTTTTGGGCTAATATCCACTTATCAGTGAGTGCATACCATGTATGTTCCTTTGAGATTGGGTCATCTCACTCAAGATGATGTTTTCCAGCTCCATCCATTTGCCTAGGAATTTTGTGAACTGATTGTTTTTAATAGCTGAGTAGTACTCCATTGTATAAATGTACCACATTTTCTGCATCCATTCTTCTGTTGAAGGGCATCTGGGTTCTTTCCAACTTCTGGCTATTATAAATAAGGCTGCTATGAACATGGTGGAGCATGTGTCCCTGTTGTACAAACCATAATTTCAAATGATGTCGTGGCATTCTTCTGGAAGTCAAGGACATGAGTGCAGTGGGTTGTTAACTTTTTGTCTGTTTGCCTGAACTTTTGTTCTTGCTATAGGAAATTGCTATATATGGGACTTACTGATCACATGAGGTATATGTGTGTGCTCATGTTTATTCCCATACATACATGATACATAGGAGGTGGTTAATTCAGCTAATTTAGCTTCAGAAGGATTCTCTCTATCCATAGGAACCCAATCCATCCCTTGTGGCTCTGCTTGGTCCATGAAAATGTCTAGTGTCTTAGAAGCCAATATCTCATCTCATTAAAGGAAGATTTGGCTGAGTGACAAGTGTGGTCTTGGAAGAGCTGCCCTAGGGATCTGAGTTTCAATCACAAGAGCAGTACCAACAAACGCCAGGCACCAACTCGTTCAAGCACGTGATTGAGAGGACCTAAATATTTTTGAACTGATTGATCCAGTTTTTTTTTTAACTTTTAGGACTTTTAAAGTATAGTCAAAACACACTAAACTATCTAATTGAATGATCACCTTGAGTACTTTTTAAAATCCATTCCCTCCCCCTTTGTGATTGAGCAGTGATATGTCCTATGACTATACACCACCCATGTAGGGTCTGCATACAGTTCAGTGGAATGGATATGACCGAGGTCCCTGCTGCTTCTCACCAGCGCGTCTGGTAAGTCTCATTCTCATTGCCAGATGATTGAAAAGTGAGTCTTCTCATCTTAGCTTTACCAAACTCAACTATAAAAAGGCCAAATTCCCTGTTGTTGCCTGACTGCTTGGTCAGAGTCTCTCTCTCTCTCTCTCTCTCTCTCTCTCTCTCTCTCTCTCTCTCTCCAGTTTAGGAAGTTAATTTACATCATTTTGGAATTCATGGTAAAGGTCACAGGTTTCTTCAGTGTGTCCAGTGTGTCTGTGGGTAATTTCTGTGTGGGACTCTTCCACACCTAAAGCCCAGGTTCGAGTCTGGAACATACTAAGATCACACAAATGTGCCTCCCCAACCCCCACATTTCACTCAGGTAGACATCGCTGTAATGTGACCATAAGGCACTCTTTGCATCTCCGTTAATTTCCAAATTGGCTTGTTAAATCTATACATTCCAAAGCCGCAGTCCAACATTCCAGGGAACATTTCCATGGACGATCAGAGCAGGCGTTCTTTCCACCAGAGTTTGTTTAAGGGAAGAGAATGTTGGGGGTGGGGAATCCCCAAGAGCAACTTGTCTTTATTTCTACAGAGACCTCAGATTTCGGCCTCACAGTTCCCGAGGCCCCTGTCCCTCTGCTGCTCTGCCAAGTATCTCAGTCTGTCCAGAGCTTGGACCTGACCCAAATTTGCTTCCTCACTTGTTCCTTGAGTCCCCACTGCAGACAAGATATTGTCAGCTCACACTCTTGCCAGAGCATCAGTGCAGCACACTCCAGGATGTTCTTTCTGTTTCCTCTCTGTGCTGTTGTCGGGGACACAAACATGCAAGCATGTTTGAAGCATCAGCCGGCTGTTGCCAAGGGAGGTGTCAATCTTGCTGCCAGATGGGTACATAATGTACCACACATGTGAGCTGGGCATTGGAGAGTTTTAGCTGGAATTAATCGTTGCACAAGAACTATAAACAAATAAATAAATAATGCAAGTGTTTGAAGGACTTGTATCAGTTCCCTTGATCTCTACCACTAAATGCTAATTTCTTTCTTAACTTATCCCTTTCTCTTCCTCTGCTTTTCAGAATTCTTTTCCTCTTTCAGGATTAATTGAAGCTTCTCTAGCATTCTTACAATTCTGTTAGAAGAAATAGCCTGCACTTTTCCTTTGGAGTGCTTTGTTCTCTATGAGAAGACTGCAGGCAGTATGATAATGCCCTGGCCTGTGAGTCGGGAGTAATGGGCTCTGATCTCCTTTCTAGTCTTTGGGCACCACCTGTAACCTGGGTAGAGCAGAAGGTCATTAGATGATGTTTGAGTCTTGTCCAAGTATCACTGACTACACGCCTCTGTCTTCACATACATGCCTTGGATACCCATTACAGGCATATTGGAAGACACCAATTTATGTAACAGTCATTGATCTTAGGAACCTGCTCATTATCATTTGGGAGACGATGTATCAGATAATTGCATATGTGTATTTAGGCCAGTTTGTACTCACTACTTTGAGCAGTCACAGTTGCTACCAGTGGTGGGTGTATAATCAACATGTAGCAAACAAGTGAGTTGGTCCTCCTAGCTCTACAGAGACATAGGTCAGCTCTGAGGTCAGCTGGGCTCAGCTGGTGCTGGACAGCAAGTATAATCCTGTTATGTGATACACAAATAGATACTCCTCTGTGTATGTGCACCCCAGCCTGGGCTCCTAAGCCCCTCATTCATGGAAAAATGCTATAACTGAAATCCCAAGGCTGTTTACTGTTAACAAACAAACAACAGACAAACCAAACCAAGCAAACAACAAACACAGAAAACCCATCAAAAACCTATTGGAGGCAAAACTGTGGAGATGCCTCACAGGAGTGAATAATTTGTCCTCCTGGGTGCAAACATGGAGAAGTAAAGATCCTTGAAGCCCATACGCTGTCTTGAGCCAGCTTCATTGCTTTGTTGCCAGATTCCCTGTCTGGGAAATGGAGATGTGACAGGACCCACTTTAGGAAGTGCTCTGGAGAAAGCAACACATAGCTTCCTGTTCTCTCCCCAGGAAGCTCTCAGCAGCCATCCCACATTCTCCTGTGTGCCTGTCTCTCCACGGTGCTTCTCTTTAAAGCACCCTCATCACCTCGAAGTTTACAGGTCTGAGGCCTCTGTGGCACCGTAGCTGTGGTACAGATTGAGACTCTAAGTGGATACCCGCTGTTTCCAGAAAGGAGATGGAGAAGTAGTCTGAAGAGAGTTTGATGTGTTTGGCTGTGGCTTTTGTTGGAGTAGAAGGTAAAGAAGAAGAGCCGCTGGGAGAGGCCTAGCTGGCCAGAATCATCCATGTGTCTTCTAGGAGCCTGGTCTCTACTGTCATCTACTGCATAATTTCAGTTCTATTGGGCGTCCATTGGCCTTTTCTGTATTTCGTGCATCTCTAGTCAGTGAAATCCTTTGGAACTGTAACTTGAATTTTGTAACTGGGTATACAGCAGACCCTCAAGAAATGCTGTGTGATGGAGATGTATCTGACTAACATGAGGACCATTAAAAGAGGGGAAGCTGTCCCTCTTCAGAGAGCAGAACTGTGTCTGTTTCGAAGAAGCTGCTTGAACACTAAGCAGGCCCCTGGGTGGACCACCCTTCTCAGCTGCCCAGCTATCATTTCCATTTTCTAAGTTGTTGCCAAAGCCAAACCAACCACTGACTTCACTACTTTATCTAACAAACTTCGGGGGTGTCAGTTCATTGACTTCAGTACTCTATCTAGCAAACTTTGAGGGTGCTGATTCATGTGCTGTTTCATTGTGTTCTGTTTACTTAAGTTCTCTAATGAGAGAAAGAAGGGGTGTGGATTTGGTGGGTGGGGAGGTGGAGGGAATCTGGGAAGACTTGGGGAAGAGGAAACTGTGATCAGAATACATCATATTAAAAAGTCTATTTTTAAGATTATTTTTTTTAAAAAAAAACAAGTTCAGAAATTTAGAGAAGCAGGTCTCTAATTTCCAGAATGAGACTATAATTATACCTGTGAAAGGAGAAGGCCTTTAAACGTCATTTTAAAAAGGGAACACAGGGAAAGGCTGGGGATGGAAGCTCAGTAGTAGGGTGAGTGCTTAAAGTAAACAGGCTCCACCCTGACACACACATACACAGAGTGGGGAGGGAGAGAGGCTTAGAAAGTGAGAGTCGCAGTAAGGCACAGGTTGCCTGATCACATGTAGGTTCCTGAGACTGAATGACTGTCTGACGTCCAGAGCTGTATTGGCCATCATACCTGTCCAATGCAAATGCTCTGCTTACTTCTGTAAGCAGAGAAGCATCTGTCTGAAGATGGTTAAGGGGTGAGCCTTCAGGAAGGTACAGTGTTGGCAAACTGCCCATGTCCATTTGAGGCCTGTGATCCTAAGAGCAAGGAAGTGTGGCTTGAATATACAGCAGTATCCAAAACCAAATTCTGACTAGGATGCCATAAACAGTTGATAGTATGGTACCAAAAAAGCTATGAAAGTGTCCCCACAGCTCCAGGGAAGTAATTGGGTCTTTGCATGTATATATATGCTCAATTTTCAGCTGTCCTGATTTCTCTCAAAAGCTGCTATTTCTTTCCCAGAAATGTTCCAGGCCTCTCTGTGTCTCTTCTGTAATAGGATAAGTCCTGGGCCTCTCATTCTCCATCTCCCTAGGCTGCAAAGGTGGCTCTCTGTACCATTTTTCAACCACATACTGCCAGGAACTATGAAAACTAAGATAAGACATGGTAACAATAGTCCAGGGTGGCCATGTTCCCTGAGGCTTGAGCTGAACCCTGTGATAGACTGCAGCTTTCAGACCATCCCCCGGCTTTCCTTGTAAGATGGAAAGGAGAGTCTAGCCTGGCAGAGGTCACTGTTCCCTAAGAAACGAGGCCCCTTATGAGAACAGTTCTGTAAGAGCAGGGTAGTTGGTCTTACTCTTTTGATGTCCAGCAAATGAGGAATGAACAGAGACAGCATGGGCTACAGATGCCCAAGTGGCTGTCACTATACATTGTATCCAGTTCTTAAGGGGCTCACCGAAGGGTGGGGGCAACAGACTCCTATGTATGTGTGTGCATGTGCATGTGCGTGTGCGTGTGCGTGTGCGTGTGCGTGTGCGTGTGTGTGTGTGTGTGTGTGTTGAGTGCTATGATAGAGGAATGAATCTGGAGTCCATGGGTGTCAATAATAGTCTTAGAGGAGCAAGTTGGGGGCAGGTGTCAGGAGCGAGGGAGGAATGACCTTAGTTGTGTAAGGCAGATCCAGTGGAGGGTACCAGAAGCCTGAAGCAGTCAGCATGCTTGGCTTGGAGGAGGGTAGGCTTAGCTGCCCTCTGTACCCGAGGAGTCCGTGCCTCAGTGGAGTTCAGCTGTTAGAACACAGCAAAGGCTGTTGTGGGCTGGCTTAGCAGAGGTTAGAAGGAACAACAGCATTCTCAGAAGAAGTCTTGGGCTCTGTGAAGAACAGTGTTCGGCCAGTGGAAAGGAAAGCAGAGTAGCAGGCCAACAGGAGCAAGAACCAGTAGCAGGGGCAGCACCACACAGAAGGGTCCTTCAGTGCCACATTGCACAATGGCTAATACCTTCCAGTAGTCTAGATCACTCCTCTAGGCATCATCAAGGCTCAGGATGACTCTTTGAGTCAGAAGAGATGCCTGAAAAAGGCATGGCTACTCTAGTCAGGACACTATGACGTTGAGACCGTCAGGCGTCAGATGACTAAGCTCCTGGTACCAGATGGTTTCTTTAACCACTCTGGGCCTCAGTTGGACTATCTAGCAAGTGAGGTGTGAGGAGACTTGCCACTCTGTCATCATCTTACCTTTTAGCTTGCCACAAGGCCCATCACTCTTGGGATGTCTTTCGAGTTGGGAAAGGAAACTCTGCTTCTTTGCCAGTTCCCTGGGTGTTGGGAGGAAGTGTGCAGATGGAGATGGGAATGGCTCCAGAGCAAACCCAGATAAGATGCAGGTTAGGAGATGCAAACCCATGGAGCCTTAGCCACCCCCACTCCTGCATCTAGATCCTCTCCTCTGGGATACTAACCCCTCCCCCAGCATTTGTTCCTTTGAACTTGAGAACTACCCATCAGGCCAGACCTGTCCCACATCTAGGCTCTTTTAGGCCAATGACGCTGCACCTGGTCCTTACAGATGTGCCATAGGCCTAGGACAGGAATACAGCCAGGCCCACCTGTCAGTGGAGTCTCCCTTACCTTGGGAGGACAGCATCCAGTCTGCTCTGGGCCCAGGGTCCTGGCTCCAGTGTTCAGAGCTCACTGTGGTTTATTTATTTATCATTTGTTTGGGGTGAAATGGGAGAGAATCGAATCCAGTGGCTCCTTTAGCAGCAGTTGGTGGAAGAAAGGCATGTCTGTTTCTTGCAAAGAATCCCCCGCATTGTGGCCCCAACCCCCTTGGTTGGGTTTCAACAGACAATGTGCTCCTTTCTCCCTGTGCCCGTGGCTCGCCCTGCCTGCCCGCCGCCTGTCTGCCCTTGGTCCAGTAGGCCGTCTGCTGCCCACTTGACTTGGCAGTGGGAAGGGAAGGGAAGGGAAGGGAAGAGAGGCTTGAGACCTAGTCTATCAATCCAATCTGCCTCCCAAGCTGGCAATGTTTCTGGGGTCACCCTATGTCTCTGGGACTCTCGCATAAGAAGATCAGTTACTCTGCTTAGAGATGTGACGTGCCCTCCC
This sequence comes from Grammomys surdaster, assembly GCF_004785775.1. Lineage (NCBI taxonomy): Eukaryota > Metazoa > Chordata > Mammalia > Rodentia > Muridae > Grammomys > Grammomys surdaster. Next base: position 6,902,219 of record NW_021604579.1, on the reverse strand, counting down.
TCCTAGAGTGAGGACCAAGGACTTGAGTCTCAGGTAAGTCATGTCCAGGGCCACCTCTACCTCCTGCTTTCCATCACCATTTTCAGATTGTAAAGTGAGACTCCAAAGCAGTGGGTGATGGACCAAAGTCACACAGCAAGATGTTGTTGGCTGAGATATTTCCACTGCTCTGGTTTGAGATAAAGTAACCAGGTTGGCAGAGGCAGACAGTGGCCTATGAGTTCTCTACCCCTTTGTCTGCATGCAGACATGGCTTCCTTCTTTTGTAGCCTGGCAGAAGAGCACAGAGCCACACCTCTTCTGGGATTTGCTTCGTTTGCCTTTCCTTGGACAGTAAATGTTTATTCCTTCATTTTTCCCAGTCAGCTCATTCCGTCTTTGTCGTGTCTTCTGTTCATCCCACTCATTTCTGCATGGGCCCTTTGCACATGAGCTCACCTGCCTGGGGCTCTTCTCTTTGGCAGTAACAGTAAATATAAATAATACCCACCCTTCCCCCAGCGCTCATATTCCTCACTGCATTACCTGTTCCTTTCCTTTTCATTTGTGGCTTCCAAGAATGGTCTGTGGATAAATATCCTAGTCTTTTAATATTGTCACAAGAAAGACATGAAAAGTGCACAAGAGCTTTGCAGAGTCATGGGAGCTGAGGACCTGCAGACAGAGGAGGGAGATGCAGGGCAAGAGGAGGGGCCTGTGGAGGCCTGGCTCAAAGTGGGTGGCCCAGCTGAGATCTGCTGATTGAAAAGCAGAGAACTGGACTATAAGCAAAGGAGAGGAAGGGAACGATCTTGGAATTTTGAGGGAGGGAAGAATCCAGAGATTAAGGAGACAGAGACAGCAGAGAGAGAGAGAGACAGACAGAGAGAGAGAGAGAGACAGAGAGAGAGAGAGAGACAGAGAGAGAGACAGACAGAGAGAGACAGACAGAGACAGAGACAGAGAGAGAGAGAGACAGAGACAGAGAGAGATACAGAGAGACAGAGAGAGACAGAGAGACAGAGAGAGAGACAGAGAGAGAGAGACAGAGAGAGAGACAGAGAGAGAGAGACAGAGAGAGACAGAGACAGAGAGAGAGAGAGACTGAGAGACAGAGAGAGAGAGAGTTTTATTTTGTCGCTTAGGAGGGGGTCTGGGAGATCTAAAGAGAGGCAAGAACGTTGCATTCCTCTTCCCATCATGCCATGTGCAAAGTGAACCATCTGGGTGAGGTCTGAGACTGGATTTCCTCTCCTCTGCTCTCTGAAAATGAAATGAAATGAAGACAGTCTTGGTTTTTAAAACCAAAGGGTTGCGACAAGCAGGGAGGTCTAGACATTTGAGCTTTTTTTAAAAAAAAGAATCTGAAGGATGGGGCCTGGCGAGGCAGCTCAGTGAATAAAGGTGCTTGCTCCCAAGCCTGAGGTCTTGAGTTCAATCCCCAGGATCCATATAATGGTAAATGGGAACTGAGTCCACCAGTGTCCTCTGACCTCTGCATACATGCCATGCATGTATCTACGGTCTTTTTAAACCTTAACTTCCTCACTATTAATGTGGGAAAAGCAACACACACACACACACACACACACACTCCTTCTGGAGCTGCATGTGTATGCTTTCCAACACATGTTCAAACACACATACTCACACGGCATCACAAAATAATTAATAAAAACAAACAAAACCCACTGAAGGCTGCATTCTGCTCTTCAGTGTTGTCTCCTAGCCTTTTGGTTCTTGGTACTCCAAGAACTCTCGGGTACTGTGACTCATCTGGGGGGACATTCTTACCTGTCAGAAAGTTTAATGTTTTGCTAGATTCCTTTTTACCTTTTCAGCGCCATTTGGTTTACTGGCCATTAGCTGGTCTGTCTGCTCCCCCTAAAGGCCATTCCTAGAGTGCTGTCACCCAGGAAATGCCTGTAGGATGCCAACAAAGGCCTAAAGGCTTAGTCCCACAGTTTCAGGGCCTGTGCTTTGTCATTGCTTCACAGTCTTTGACTGCAAGATGTTACAGCTTGCATCATCTGGGTTTAAGACCACTCAGCCTCAAGATGCCAAAGCCTGTGACTCCCAACTCCCAGTTTCCTCCTGTCTTATGGGTCCATGTCACCAAGGGTCTGGAGCCAATTAGGATGCTGCCATGACCTTAGTCTATGGTATCTGGCCTGCGCTGTAACTTGCTTTCTGCCTAAGGAGTGTTAGACTAGAAGTCTGCCCTGCACCTAGGCTTCTTCTACAAGCCACCCCCTCCCCACTGGGCCCAGCTTCCTCACTTGTAAAATCCAGGCAGCAACCTCACAGGGTGTTCCTGGGGATGGCAAGACAGTGGGTTGGGAAGGAGAGTGCTCCGCAGATGTCAGTGAGTCTATGCCAATGCTGTCAGCCCTGTTCAGCCTCAGTACCAAGACACTGGAAAATCCAGCTACTACCCTGCTTGCTTTGGCTTCTGTTTGCACTGTGGACTGTTTCCCACCCTTTGCTGTTTACCAAGATTTTTCACTCAGTAGACTGGACTCCTCCAGGTCTCTCCTTCACTCTCCTCGATTGACCTTTCCCTGGGTACATTCCATGAGTGCCCTTATCATAAATAAGCCCTTTCCTGCTTACAGCCCTGTTTTTAACTCTGTTTATATGATATGTTTTGTACAGGAGTCATATATGTATTTGCTATATAGGTTGTTACCCCAGCGACTGACTGTTTGTCACTCAAATGGGTGTTTGAGATCTCATATCACTGAGTGACCTCAGGTGGGGCTCTTGGCCTTTCTAAACCTTAACTTCCTTACTACTAATGTGGAAAAATCAACACTCATGCTCTCTCTCTCTCTCTCTCTCTCTCTCTCTCTCTCTCTCTCTCTCACACACACACACACACACACACACACACACACATACACACACACACTTCTGTAGCTGCATCAATGAACGGTGACAGGAAGTAAAGCACTTAAAGCAACTGCACTTAGTAGGTGCTCCTCAATCTCAATAAAGATTAAGATGAGAAGAGCAGAAAGTTTGATGAGAAGAGCTTGTGTTTGGGAGTTCCTATGAGAGGGAGGCTACCTTAGATTGATTGCTTAATGGTTCCAAGCAGTTTGGTGTTTGTATTCTAAATACATAGAGATGCATTTAGAGACGTAAATGAGAGAAGTAAATACTCAAAAGAAGACATAAGATGGCAAATGAACACATGAAAAGTGGTTAACATTAATTATTAATCTTTAATTATTAGGAAAATGCAAATCAACCAGTATAAATACAGAAATAGCTACTCCAAGGTTTGGTGAGATCGTTAAGTAGCTACAAATTTACTTCCTACGTCTGGGGACACAGTGTTACAAGCATTCTGGAAGATACTTCTCTAGAGTCCAATAAAGTTAAACATCCACTGACCGCACCCAGAGGTTCCACTCCTAGGTATTTACACAAGCATTATAAAGACTTAAGTTCAAATACATTATATTGTATATGAAAGTGTCACCGTGAAACCCATTATTGTATGCAATTAACATATGATAATACAAAAAGCCCTTGTGTGCACAGGGTAGAATCCTGTACACTAATGAAAGCAATCCAAATGTCCCCGAACCAGGAAACTGATAAACTGTGGTCCATCCACATCAGGAGTGCTGCTTAGCAGTGAGAAAGACAGAATGACTGACAAGTGCATTGTGTCTGATACGTGTGTGAAAGAGTCAAATTCAAACAGCAACATGCCGGATGAGTCACTTATGCGACACTGTGGGAAAGGCAAAGCTGTATATAGAGAGAAAACGAAGTGGTTGCCAGGGTGGGGATGAGGGTAGGGTTTCCTACAGAAAGACACAAGGGAATTTTTTGGAGGCGTGGGGATTCTTTTATATGTCAATTTGGGTGGCAATTTGACTATGTTTTTTAAATCAAAACTTACAACTGTCTGCTGAAAGATACACCTAACTAACTATGTGAATTATGTCTGCAAAGTGAGAATAGTGAATTGAGCAGGTTAGGAAAGGCGGAAGGCAAAGGGCGTGCAGATGTTTGTTGGCCCCAGTGAGATCCTTCCTCGAGATCTGTCTCTGAGACCAACCCAGGATGTGTTGTGCATTCTCATCATGACTGTGGAACTTAGCCCCAGCCTGCTCCTGCTCTGCCTGCCCCTCTGCTCCTTCACCCACTTATTGTGCTACTGTGAGAATCTAAAACAGAAGTACCTGCAAGCCCCTTCTTCCACCATCCCTCTTGCCTGTACTGTGAAACCTAAATCCATCCTGTAGTCTATAGATTTTCTGAGATTGTTCCCATCCTCACCTGATTTCCTGATCTCTCCTAAGGTTTAGGCACATAAACCACTACTACTGTGCCAGGCAAACTGGTCCCCATGTTGTAGATTTTGGGGAACTGCTGTCTATTTCATGAGCTGAGTCCCTTTCTCTAAGTTTGTTTGCAAACTTCAATTCTCCCCTGAGATGCTTCCTTCAGGGACAGAGCTGGAGACTTCTCTTTTAACCTATCCTCTGGGCTCACACCTCTGCCTATAACACCCATAGTCTTATATTGCTCACAGCTTCCTTAAGGAAAAGCATGCTGCCAGGAGTGTGAAGACTTGCCAGTGTCCCCAGCCAACAGCTAATGTCAGCTTGAAGGCATGGCTATCCCTGCTCAGTTCCTCCAGGGGCAGTCTTTTCTTTGAATCTTCTCATTGACCTATATGAGACATTCTAAAGTTTCAACCTGCAACTTTTCAAGCTTGGTATTTCTGCCTTCCTCTATCCTCTTCTCTTCCTGGAGTAGGGCTGCACCATAGTCTGAAGGTGTTCACTGCCTGCATGTGTGCCTTGACTTCATCTTGTACAGGCATTGCTGGAAGTTAACCACTCGTACCTCTGACTGCTTTGACTTTTGCTTCCTCCATCTACTGCTCTTTTCTTCTTCCAACATCTCTTAATTCTTGCATTTATTCATTTACTCAGCAAGTATTTCTCCAGATTCGCTATCCAGGATCTATTATCTGCGCTTGGTGCCAAAGTTGTCCTCTTCCCATGAAACTCATCAGGATCTAACTTCTCCTTTCACACACACACACACACACACACACACACACACACAATCACTAGGATTTCTGTGTCCTGTGGATCCCCATTCCTTGGTTCATGTGCTCCTATGTCATGCAATGGCATTCCTGTTCCCTCATTAGCTTCTTTTAAGGCCTTCTACATAGCCTGCCCTGGTGGCACTTAGACTTCACCATTGCTCACAGCAGTATGTGCCATGCGCTCGGTTGCAAAAATTAGTTGAGTGTCTTGACTACATATTGTCAGGATTGATTAGAAGAGACAATGTGCGCCATCAAGCAAAGTCACATGGTAAACGTTCAGCGTTGCTCTCTGTGTTCTATTTAATGGCATGGCTCATCAGCTGGAGGTGATGTTGTCCTCAGGACACCCCATAGTAGTTGGAAGAGACAGCAGTGTGAATGTGTATGTCTCATGAGGCCATACACTAGGCTGGAGTCAGAAGAATGAAGCTCTAGTCTTGGTCTCTGCTTATGCTGTTCCCCTCTGGAACTCAGTCTCCTCATATCTATTCAAAACGTGACTCTTGTCTCCTGGAATCTTACAGAAGTAAGATATTGCAGTATGGACAGATCCTTCTCCACGAGGTCTGAGGAGCTTGTGTATAGAAAGTAGAACCTCACTGCACTCCTTATTACATGATACTAGTTACAACTTAGAATTTTTCCTGTGGGGGTATATAGATATCTTCCATCTACAGTTGGCATTGTCAAAAAGGAAAGGGAAAAGCTGATATTTATGAAAGGATAGCTGTGTGTCATGACTTTGTGTCAGACTACACATCTAGGTTTTCAGTAAATCTCAAAACCCCCATTCTTCTCTTCTTTCTTTATTGGTAGACCAGAGTCACAGGGAGGCAGAGAAATTACCTCAATATTCAGAACAACTAATTAGATTCTGAACTCACTACACCTAGCCCCAAAGATAGTGGGGTCAGGTGCCTTTGGCTTTAGGTTCTCAAAATAGAAAATGAAAGTCCAGTGAAGGGGTTGGGGATTTAGCTCAGTGGTAGAGTGCTTGCCCAGCAAGTGTAAGGCCCTGGGTTTGGTCCTCAGCTCTGAAAAATTAAAAAAGACAAAATAAAGTCCAGTGAAAACTGAATCTCCGTGATACCTATGAATATAGAGGTCTGGAAATCATAAGAGCAGGAGCCCTCTAGTAGCCTCTTGTCCCCCAGCTGCTTTGTGGTTTTGACCTCTTCCCCATCCATGTACCTGTGGGAAGATATAGTAATGCATCTGCCCCCTTGGTCATTAGCAGCTTCAAATATGTTAATAACCAAGGAAAGATCAGTTATTGCTTGCCTGCTATCTAATAAGTATGCATGACTGTTAGTAATTAATATTACTACTGTCTTAGCCTAAGATGATTGGAGGAGGGGGTCTTTTTTTGTTCAAGGAATGGCCCTCTAGAGAATGTCACTGGGATACAGTCCCAGCCCCTTTGACTCCTGTGCTGCCCCGCAGAGCAGAGCTTGCTGGAATGGCGCTTAGTGAGTGTTCCAGCAGAACACAGAACAAATATTAGCAACACAGCTGTGGAGATGCCACTTGCCTGCTCAGCCCCTTCACCTCATACCTTCCAGGTTTTTGCTCTGAAGTACCTCAGAGCTCTGGGACCATGAGCCAGGTAGCTCTGATGGGATCTACGAAGATCATCTGTTGGTAGGAATGTGATAGCCTAGATGGAGCGTTTGTCATCCTTTTGAACTAGGGAATCTGAGACAAAAGTGGGGAGAAGCCACTTCATACTACTCCAGCACCAGGTGGGAATAAACTGGATGGCATCACCCTCCTTCCTGATGTTTGCTCACAAGAACTTCAGTCACTGGGGTGGGGCAGGGGAGCTAGTACTAATTTGAGAATAGTGTTCTTTTCACTAGGATTGATTGAGCAGGTGATATTCCAGCCATTGTTCCAAGAACTTCCCAACCATTCATTCATTTGAACCTCACACTAACATCTGTGAAGATCCTACCTTGCAAATGAGAACTTTGAGGCAGAGCTGTGCAACAGGGTCACACAGACAGTGTACAAGAAGGAACTCAAGTCCTGCATCTGGGCTACTGCCCTCTCTGGAGGTGAAGGCCAATCAGCACAGTTCACATGGGCTCTCTCAACCCTTCTTCTTTAAGCTTCACATTTCCCAAAGAGGTGACAAGGATTTGTAGCCAGATTCATAAGTAGGAGAACTAGAGCCTTGAAGGGACTTGGCTACATTTATACAGGTCATCAATGGTCTGTCAGGTTCTTTGACCCATTACAGAGTAGCATTTTTCTCCACTAGAGCACATGTGGGCATGTGTCTCCAAGTGTGTTCATGTGTTTTTTCATGTTTCTCCGAGTTTGTTCATGTGTTTGTATGGGTTTCACATACACGTATGTATCATTATATCTGTGTATGCCTATGTAACATGTTAGTATATACACATATATCTATGTGTGTATAGTATGCTCACACATGCATGCAGACGTATTGTTTAGGAGGGGGTTGGTGGTTTAGCAAGAGGAACTGGATACCATATAGCTTGTGGAGATGCAGAGGGACTTTGAACTACGAGTTCTAGACATCTATTCTGCTTCTACCACTGAGGTTCTGAGGATCTCAGTAAGTCCACTCTGCTCCCCTGTGTCTCTCTGATACTATAAAGCCAGTGCCATGTGAGAAGCAGAGAAGCCTGCCTTGTGCCGGCATTCTGTGCAACCCAGTTGCACCAGTGAACAGAGAGGGGGTCTGCAAAGACTTAGTAGAGAAGGTGCATGAGGCACACAAGGTTTGGGACAAAGACAGACAGCCAGGATTGGCAACTATGGGCAGAGAATATCATTCATATGCCTGCTGCTCTTCTGGGCTAGGGTCCAGAAATAGTTGTGGTGAGAACTACATTTTTAAAGTGGGTCTTAATGTTTTTCACTGCTGGAAAATATGCCATTATGGGCATTTTCCCCTCCAGATTCCTGGACCGCCATGCCCCCAAGTTCCTACCCACATTGCTCACTTTATTTGCTCTGACTGAAGCCTGTCTGTTTTCATTTCTGTATCTGTCCTGTCTCTGTCCCTTGATCATGGGCAGAAGAGCTGGGCTGTCTGTGCTGAGCCTTGCAGGATGAGACTTTGGTTGTAGCTGGCAGCAAGGGCTTGCCCAGGAAGCCAGCCTGGCAGATGAGTGCAGAGTGCCACAGCATGCTCCAGAGGCTGCTCTCCAGTTTAATAAAGGGAAGACAGAGGCTGTTTTGCCACATACAGAATGCTTTTGGAGATGACAGTAATACCACAGACAGTCACATGCCAGTCTCAGGTTGATCCTTGCAAAGGTGTGCAAACCCCAGCAGATTCCTCTGTGACTGTGTGCCATTTTCCTCAGGTATACAGTGTGGTTGTACTAATATCTGTCCACAGGGCACCCTCAGCACCCACCAGCTTCCGTCCTCCTCCTCATGACCTTCACTACCACTTGAAGACATGACCACTTGCTTCTGAAAGGCTCATGGAGGTCATGGACCACCTGACTCCCCGTAACACAAGGAGCTGGTGATCCTGCAGTATAGTCCTGTCTTGATGGGAGCCACGTGCTAATAATCATCTTCATTTCACCTGGAAGCCAACGGAATGTCAACAAAGTTTAATCTTGATGACAAACCATAAGGAAGAACGGTGGTCGAAGAACATTGTGAACCTGAAGCCCACAGCATTGGCCAGAGTCCCTAAATGGAGGCTGCATGGTGACAGGGGTTAGAGAGAAAGAAATGGAACATCAGGCATGGTGTGTAACAACTGGGTGGAAGGTTAGATTGTGACAGGTTCTCCATGGCAGTTTGAGCCAAGCAGGCTTCTGATTTTGTTTGGATCTCAAACGTTGTTTTGGGTGCAGTGTGGAAGAGAGGGTAGAGGCAGGAAGGTCAGTGAAGAGGCTTTTTGAGAGTCCAGAAAGATCTGGTGCCTAGGAAGTCTTGAGTAGACACTGAAGTGAATGACTTGGGCAGAGACTAAGTCATGTTGGCCTTGACTAAGTCACTTGTCCTCCTGGGCTTCCACATTCATATCTGTAACCATGTCACAAAAACTATTAATGTCAGTGTTAAGACTATGAGCCCAACTTCTCATGTAGATGACTTGGAGTTAGAACACTAACCCCTCGTGACCACAGTGATTCTCTCAAAGCATCGCACCTCCCAGACACAGCACTGCTCACAGACATGAAAAAGAGAATACAGACACAGCACTGCTCACAGACATGAAAAAGAGAATACAGACACAGCACACAGTATAATGCCTGGAAAATTCTGTGTAGCCATAAGCGAGCACCATATTACTTGTTACTATCTTATTCTATGATTTTTTTGTTTCTGTCAATTAAGGTCTTTTCTTGGGATAGGAATGGTGGCTTGCTATGCATATGTCATCTCAGCACTTAGGAGGCTGAAGCAGGAGAACTATGAGTTTCAGGCCAGCCTTGGCTACATAGCCACAGTCTGTCTCAAAACAACAGCCAAAGTCGTTCCTTATCATTTCAGGAGAACAAACATCTTAAGCAGGACTTGTGTAAATTGACTCCCAGCAACCATCATATACACTGCGTGCACATGGCTGCTCAAGCAGGGTCTGCTTCTCCTTGTCATTTTGTTGTCCTTTGACTTGAATACCTTCAAAAGCTTGCAACCTTCTTTTAAAATTCTATTTTCAGATGCCAAACCCCTTCGAAAGTGGATTTGATTAATTGATGGTAATCAGAGAACCCTGGGGGAACATTAGGAATTCCAGGTTCTTCCCCTAAGGTCTCAGCAACCCTTGTTACTTCCTTCAGCATGTCACCCCAGACACCTAACGCTGGAAACCTTTCCTGCTCCAAGTTAACCAACAGAGCCATCATTTCTTCCTCCTAACCCCCTGTGTCTGAGATTCTAAATTCATCGACATCAATTTCTTATCATACCTCCCCAGAGAAACTGTCCTGGAGTTCTGCTCCAAGAAGAGTTGAGTCTCCTGGCCTCAGCCAGGACATCTTTTTGTCTGTCTGCAGTATGGCTTTTATCTGCCAGAGCTCGGTATGCATGGCTTCTCTCTATCGGTCTCAGACGCTGTCTTCTTCATGCTTCAGTTGAACGGAATCCAATCCAGCCCACTCATCTTACAAAGGGGACACAGGATCCCAGTGAGAGGAGAGTGGGAAAACCCTTCTGGTCTTTTCCTAACCTCAACTGCAGAGCACTTTGCTGGGGACCACACTCACCTCCAAATGTCTAAAGAGTCAGTCTAGTGGCACAGAATACAGACTATTTCTTGAAGCAGGAGATAAAAATGTCTTTCCCTATGTTCCCGGTGGCTGCAAAATGAAGACAAGACCGAGAAGACGCATGCGCCTTTTGTTACTCTCAGTGAACCTTCACCACCTTAACATTTAGCTCAGGGTTTGGACAAAAGGTACCAGTGTTTTTTTATAAATGGGTAAAAATATTTTTACAGGACCATATTCCAGAGCTGGGACCAAAAACACCTTTTTTTTTTTTTTTCAAGCTCTGACACTTTAGTCCTGAGCTCTGTCTTACTTGGCCTCTCTTCTCACTTCTCCCTCTGGCCCTTCTGTAAAGTCATCTTTGAGCCCATTTACATACCCAGCACCCCAAATGAGAAGGATCCTGCAGACAGCCTGTGTGCGCTGTTTTTGTAGTTTCTTCTTCCAGGCCTGACTTCCCTTCGGCCTCACCTAATTTCCCTCAAGTCTTGTTTTATGGACCTGTGCCCAAGGTTTGGTGGCTACAATATGTAATTTAGGTCCCATTTGCGGCTGGCAAAACATATAATGGTAACAGAACTGGAAGCTGATAATATTGTTGCAGACCGCTATGGGATTGGGGTAAGGAGATGGTTTTTCTTGTTTCCTCTTTTTAAAAGGAAGTTATGGTGGATGTGTGAATCCCCAAACCCTTTATTGAATCTGGGACATTGAATTCCTCCCTAACTTAGGTATCTAAGGTTGGAAGTGTCTCCTGTCGTTGGCTACACATGAAGGAGAGTTGGCGCCAACAGAGAAGAAAGATTGACCTTGAGAGAAAGGTCAGTGTTGTATGAAACATGGATGGTGAGTCTCCATGACAACTCCTTCCTTATCAGGAGTCTCTGGATTCACACTTATATCAGTAAGATTGAACTCCCATGCTAAACAGTAAACAATAGGTTTGAGACTACCTCAAGCTCTCCAGGTCACCTGGACAAATCCCTCCTTCTTCTGAATGCACTTTCCTCATTGATGATGGTGACAGCTTTGCTGGAGGTGACAACCATGACGGCAGCAATAGTGGTAATTATCATGATGGCTGTCTGTTGCTGAGTAAACACCATGACCAAAAGCGACTTGGGGAGAAAAGGGTTTATTTCAGCTTAACAGTTGTAATCTGTTATAAAGAGACAGCAGAGCAAGTACTCAAGGCAGGAACCTGGAAGCAGGAACTGAACAAAGCAGAGACCATGGAGGGACACTGATTACTGGATTGTCCACTCCGGACTTGCTCTGTTTACTTTCTTATACAACCCAGGACCAATCCTGGTACGGTACTGTCCACAGTAGGCTGGGTTCTTCTACATCAATCACAGTTAAGAAAATTGTCCACAGGATTGCTTACTTAAGGGTCTTCTTCCCAGATGGCTCTAGCTTGTGTCAAGCTGCAAAAAAAAAAAAAAAACCTACCCAGGACAGTGGTGATGATGATGGTGGTGATAGTGATGATGGTGACGGTGATGATGATGATGATTTTTCGAGACATGGTCTTATTGTATATCCCTGGCTGACTTGGAACTCACTATATAAACCAGGCTGATCTTGAACTCACCTACATCTGCTTCCGGGTGCTGGGATTAAAGGCATACACCACCACATCTGGCTGCATCTCCTGCTGATTTTAATAGTAATTATTTTCTGAGTGATAATTTCGATAGTGGTAGTGATGATGGTGGTAGTGATGGTGACGATGCTGACTCTGATGATGAGTGTAGTGTTGGTGATGATTTTGATAGTGATGGTGGTGATTAAAATAGTGAGGGAAGGATTGATGGTGGCAGTGTGAGTGATAACCACGGTGGTGATGGTGGTAGCAGTAGTGATCATAACGGTAATAGTGTTGGTGGTAATGATCATGGTGCTAATCATAGTGATGATGATGGTCTTCATTAATTGATCAATATTTTGTTAATGTTTTCCACATACTTATTCCTTACCATTTTCCACAGTTGTGTGCCCTATTATCCTTATGCTATATCTAGGAAAAATGAAGTACTAATTAATTAACATGGCAAAGATCAAACAGCCCCTAAGTAGAAAAGCAGGATGCCTTTGTCAAAAGAAGGGTTTCATATATTGTTAATGTTGCCATAAATCTCAAATATACTGGCGGTGGAGTCTGAAGATTTCTTATCTTCTCTCATACCTTCTTCCTGTCCATAAGGAACTCCTTTGGGGCTAGAAAGACTCTGTCCTCCCAGCTTCAGGCTCAGCTTGTCCTCAAGTCTCCCCTGACTTTTCCCCAGTGGTAGAACTCCTCGCCATGGGTCATTTCCTCTTCTTTTCTGTCATTCACCCATGCTAGTATACCATGGACCCTTCCACGGATAGGCAGAATTTGTCCATTGCTCTCTTGCTGCCTCATTATATAGTTGCTTTTAGTGTGACCTGTTATTAGATCACCTACACAGTAAAGCATCTGAATAATGATCCCTCAGCCCTGGGCATCATTTTCTCTGATTAGCAGTCTTTCAAAGCATCCTTCCACATCTGCTGCTATGACGCCACTTAAGAAAGGGAGAGTATCCCTTCCCCATGCTCTCCCAGTGCCAGGAGTCATCCTGATTCTTCTTCCATCCCTCCTACAACAGCTTGCAGACCTCTGTATGTATGGCATCCTCAGAGGGAGAACGTAATTTGTCCAAGATCCCACAGTAAACAGTAGTATTAGAATTTGAGCACATGTCTTCCTATCTGTAAAGTCAGTTCATACTCTGTCTCTCTTTGTCTCTGTCTGTCTCTGTCTCTCCGACTCTCTATACCTCCCTCCCTCCCCCCTCTCTCTCCTGTGTGTGTGTGTGTGTGTGTGTGTGTGTGTGTGTGTGTGTGTGTATCGTTATTTCCAAAATCCCATATTCTATGACATGGTGGGACTTTGGAGATTTCTTCTCTGCCATGAGATTTGGTTTAGACATAGATATACAGATATTAGAATTTCTAGGCCACTCCAGTGTCAGAAGAGGCTAATGAGAGATGGCATTTAAAATGAGGACAAACCCAGGAAATCCAGGTCTTTGAGTCCCTATTGAGATGCAGCCCACAGCCCTGATTTCTGCAGTCACATGTGGCTCACTCAAGCCTTTCTCTATTGCATCTTTGAGTTCTTTGAGTTCACTTTAATAGCTCACCAGTAATAAGAGGCTGCCCTAATGTGTTACCTATTGTGTTACACTAAGGCTTTCTTTGAACAACAGATGCCCAAAAGTCATTTGATGTTGGAGCCAAACCTCTACCCTGCAAGAATATGTGTGAGAGAATGCATAAGATACTGAGATCCAGTTCAGTTACAATCACCTCAGTCCAAGTTCTGCTTCATTATCTAACTGCGGTTTGACTTTGGGCAAGTCACCTAACACCTTGGAGATTTTTTTCTCGTCTATAAAACATGGCTAATGACCGTGACCTACTCAGAAGGATGGAGTGAAAGTAGAGAGTTATGATACATTATGTTTGGAAAGGAGGAGACCCTTGATAGATATTAGGCATGACTGTTATTACTACGTGGAGCTTGACAGGATTTACAGAGATTGGGCCTGCTTTCTACCTGTGGGGAATGGAGAAGTCAGTGCAGAATGTGACATCACCACTATCCATCCCCCAGGCCCACCCCACTATGGTTTGCCAAGTAGATGGAGAAGAGGATGTGGGCAGGGTGGAGCCATGTGCTTTGGTACTGCTGCTTCACTCTGTGTGCATCATCCTGCAGCTCAGACTGGACCTTGCTCTAGCCTTGAGACAGGGGCAGCCTCATCCTAGCATCATTCCAGGAGTTCTTCAGGACCCAGACTGACTTGTTGGGGCCACCAGGTCCTTCCCCTTACCTCCTCATTCTGAGTTCTGAGTCTAGTCCTTGACCCTCTTCTCTGGGAAATGTGGCCAGTGACAAAACAGACACGAGTCCTATTTGTGGCTTTATCAACTTTGGAAGCAGATCATGGGAATTCTCTGAATCTGGGACCCCTGCCAGAGGCATTTATAATCAGACATAGAGCAGTCATTAGAGTAGAAACAGTAAATTATAACAGCACCACCAGAACTCCTCAGAGCTGTTGCATAGGAGGGGAACCCAGTGTGCAGTACACCAGCAGGCTTTCAGAGGCCAGCTTTTCCTCCTGCAGCTCAGTGCCCCAGCCCTACCATGTTCCAGTTGGACCCAAGACACATACTGTGAGCAACTGTAGCTTTCAATATATAATGGAGCTGGGTATGGGGTGTGGAAGGGGGGCTTGGGAGGGGAAAGGGTTATCCACAAGAGTATTCCAAATCCAGGCCTTACAGCAAGGTATAGTTAGTCAGCCCGGTGGGAAGAATAAGAAACATGGCGACATCTCTTATTCTGACATGCAGTCTGCAAGACACTGCCTCTCTTTAAGACTTAACCCTCCTTGTTATAAAGTGAGACCAGTAGCATTAGCCATCACAGTGATCATTGTAAAGATTAGTATGTCATTCAGTGTTAATGGCCTGGCACATACTAACCAGTAAGTAAGCACACCAGTTCTTTCGATCTCCTCTGCCTACCCTCTGCCTGTGCTGTCCAATACACCAGGCATCTTCTTTTTTAAACTCAGAGTCTAGAAGAAAATACTTCAAGGATAGAGGTGCCAATAAAGAACCTCTTAAAAGGATTCCAATAGCACAAAAAGTAATCCAAATAATTGACACGCGGGATTGCATAAAATTAAGAAGCTTCTGCATAGCAAAGGAAATAATCAGCAGTTTGCCAAATATAAATACATGAGGGATAAGTACCAATGATTTATAAAGAACTACAAAAATCAAACATCAAAAGCCAAAACTGGGCCTGTGAGATGGCTCCACACATGAACTGTGGCATGTGTATGCCTGTGAATACACACAACATCATAATCTCATTAAATAAATATGAAAAAGGAAAGCCAAATGACAATATTGCTGGTGAGGATGTGGGGAAGCGTAAATGGTACAGCCACTGTGAAAATGAGCATGGAGGTTTTCCAAAACCAATCTAAAACTAGAACTGCCAGCTCTGGGCTTATGACCAAGGATTCTATATTCTTCTTCATATCTATAGTCAGTGTTGCAGGATTTGCAGTAGCCAGGAAATGATCTAGCCTAGATACCATCTACAGATCAATGCAACAAGAAAATGAAGTGTGGACTCACAGTGGATTATAGACAACTGTAAAGAAATGAAATCATAACATTTACAATAAAAGCATCTTGTTAAGCAAAATAAGCCAGACTTGGAAACATAATGCCTTATTTCCTCTCAAATGAACAACTTAAATTTTAATATAAATATATATTTAACTAAATGTGTGTGTGTGTGTGTGTGTGTGTGTGTGTGTGTGTGCAATGCGCGTGCGCATACTTATATATGTGTGAAGGAATATTTTTTATTATTTTATACATTACTTAGTGTATAGTTTGGGGAGGTCTGCAGAGGTCAGAGGACAACCTTCTGCAATCTCTTCTTTCCTTCTATCATTTGTGTCCCAGAAATTGAATTTGGGATATCTTGTCTGAAAATTCCTTAAGCCCCTGAACCATCTTACCAACCTGAGGAAGACAGCGCTAAGAGAGGTGGGAAATTGGGTAATAGAAAAGCAGTAAAGAGAACTGACTGGGAAAGAAGGGACCCAGTGGGAGGGGAGAAAGGGTAGAATTTAGCAGTCAGGAAGAAGAGCAGTATAGGAAGAAAATGTATGAAGATGCCATGGTGAAACCCTTTACGTTGAATGCTAACCTGAAATTTTAATTAATTAATTAATTTTTCAAAAGTGAAATACTTTTAAATATCACTATCTCAATTGTACCAGTATATTTCAAGGACCCAGTAGCCATGTGCATATGTCACATGTATTAAACATCTTGGTCCCAGAACATTTCTGTCCTTAAAGAACTAGACAATGTTACCTGCCTCATAGTTTGTCTACAGCCTAGGAGAAGTTTGGGCCAGCCAATCCCCACTGGGCCAGGTTACCAAGATGGTTGTGTCTCTTCTGCCCCTCAAGAGGCATATTGTAGACCAGTAATGGGGGGTAGGAAGCTTAGCCCAGAGAAAAGGCCACCCAAATGAGGATGCAGGGAATGATTTTCTGCAGGGGCACATGTAAAGCCTAAGCTAACATTTAAAGGATATGAAGTGCAGGGTGACATTCTAAGTAGAGTGGCCTGGATGACAGTGTTTCCTATAATACCAGGCCGATGGCAGCAGAATTTGTTTGCACAAGTGGGGTACTGCCAGAAGGTCATTACTGCCAGAGCTTGAAGTCAAGGCAGAGAACATCAGGGATTTCCTCATGAAGGGCATGGAATGGCTGGAGGTGGAAGCCAGACTTCCCTTCTACTCTACTGACTTCCTGCTCTGCTCTCAGAGGGGCTCAGACCCAGGAACTTTGCTGGATGACCAGATCACCTGACTTGAGCTCCACTTCCAGAACCACTGACCTCAGTAGTTGCTGGAACTCCTGTTTTCTAAGCTGGTTACTTGACAGCTATGAACCTGTGTAACCCTTGCCTGACTCCAGCAGCCCCTGAGAGATAGGGAAAGTTTATCCCCATGTTAACAAGAAGAAGAAGAAATGTTCTCAGATTCCCTAACCTCACCGGTGATCACTTGATTCTGACCACTGCAAGTTCATACATCATGGCTGTGACTGGATGAGCTACATCCATTTTGTAGCTTGCTACCTTGCTCTCAGGCTCTTCTCTGAGACAGGAACCTTTGCTCCTGTGCTGAATCTTTGCATCATTTCCCATCATGGGTAGTCACCAGCACACATATGAGCTGTATGATCCTCTTCTAGAAACAGCTTCCTTGGCCCAAGTTCCCTCCCAGTTCCTGTACTATCTCCCTGACTCCTTATAGAATACACATTTAATGACTTGCACATCCTCACAGTCTCTCCTTTCCTCCCCTCCCCTTCTCTTCTCACTTCCCCTACTCTTCTCAGCTCAGCTCCACCACCAATGCTGCCCTGGGACCACTTTTCTTAAATATGATCATGCGTGCTCTGTTTGACAGACCCTCCCTGTCTACACTTCAGATACTCCCACCCCCTTCCAAAGCCTTCAATTCCATATTGGCATGTCACTTGTTTCATGTGTTTATATTATGGGCATCCACAAAAGTCTTAGGATTTGGGCCAGGATTCACAAGAACTAGATAAATCTGAGCCAACTGGCAACATGGTAGTTACATCTCAGGTTATATTGCTAATATTGAGCTGACCATCAGGAGCCTTGAATTTAACAGGTTTATAACCAAACTCCAATTCAGGCTTTCCCCTCAGGTTTCTCGAAACCTCCCCTCCCCAGGTTTAATCTTGGTGAATTGTCTCAAAGCCAGAGTGCAGGAGCTCACCTTGAGCTATTCCTCTCTGCCCCAAGACCAGACGATGCAGGTAGACCAGCTGCAAGGAGTGCTACATCTAGTAAGTGCCTCCTAGTAAGTACCTTTGCTGTGATGCTGGTTCCTCCACAGTGGTCCAGCACTGAACTAGGTCAGAACTCTCTTTACACTGAGAATCAAGCCCAGAGCCTGCAGTGGACTCCAGGCCTTCTGTTGTTGGAACCTGGTGGATCTCTCTGTGATTTGCCACCCTCTCCATCTGGCACCTCTCTATCTTCCTCTAGTTCTCTTGCTGTTCTACTGCTCCTCAAATGAGCTCAAATTCTCCCCTGTAGGCCCCCTACCTGGCAGCTCATCTCTGAATAATCCCATGGCTGCCTTTCCTTAAAGCCTCTAATCAACTATATTCCCAGAGACATCCTCAGAAAGTAGCTCTCCTATCCCTGTGTCCCTTTTCTCTGCTTCTTCTCTCATGGGAAGGAAACAGATGGGGAGCTGGTTGTCGTGACCGGGCTTTCTGACCTATCTTTTGCTACTATAATAAATCATCCCAGACTTACTGGATTACTGTCTCTCATCCAGTTCCTTAGCTGTCAGCAAGGCATTCCGACAGTGGGCACTCATCCTGTGAGTTCTCTGGTGTACTTGGCTGTGACTACTGTGACTTGGAAGTTCTGTTATACGGCATACTCTCAGGGCCTCTCTACATATTATCTCAAGAAACATGGCTCCTCACTCCAGAAACATGGCTCCTCACTCCAGAAACATGGCTCCTCACTCCCAGAAACAAACTTTACTCCTCATAGGACCACCCAGGATCCAACAGTGCAAATTCCACTGGTGTCAGAACCATTGTTCTTGAACCCTGAGCTAGAAAACAGGTAGAGTTTTACTTCCACCTCAGTCAAAGTAGAAACTACCCTAGACACAGAAGACTCCTCTTGACCGGAGCAGCCCCAAGGTCAGACATGGCCCCTGCAGTCTGCTTCCTTAGCCTTCCACTCTGGCCATCTGTGGCTTTGTGTGTTTGTATCATTCTCTGAGATGCAGGCTCTGAGTGGGCCACAGCCTTCCCTTCCTTATTAACTCTTTTCTTACCCTGTTCATAAATCACCTGACAAAAGCACAATGGACAAACCAGTGGCCGCATGGAGAACAAGCTACTTGTCCCTTTCAAATGTTAGGTTCCTTTGGAAACAATGGAAATAAGCGTTATTTTTGTTTTGTTTTATTTTGTGGAGCCCTGGAATGGTGCGGAGACAGAAGAACACTAAAAGGACTCCAATTTGGCTCTAAGAATCTATAGTTTTGCCTTTCCTTCTCCATGAGGAACTACACCTTGCTTTTATTTCTCATCTGGACAATTGTGCCAAGAGGACCCATAAGCATGGTCTTTGGAAGTCACACATAAATGGGGTCTGCTTGTGTTCTGTCAGCAGGGCTTTGGATCAGTCCCTCTCCCTCTCTGGGCCTTAATATTCTCACTACTCAGAGCCCTAGAAGTGACAGAGGAGTGAATGACTTGCAGCTTTTCTGAACTCTTCTCCAGGACTAGGGCTGCCTAGAGGCTAAATGTGGAATTAGGCTTTATATGTATGCTGCCAACAAAGAGTCGTGCTGTCACACAGCTGCTTTTAAATCTGTCCTTGGTAGAGCTTTAGAGAGGAGGGAGGGAGGTAAGGCATGGCTACCCATCACTAATATTGTGCTCCCTCTTCATATCACCAAGCTGACAGTGACCTTGGCCTGTATCAAGCTGAAGGACAGGGGATTGCTGGGTGAGCCAGGAGCTAAACACTGATCCATCAGGCTCACGATACAGAGATGTGGAATAGTCCACATCCCTGAGGAAGGAACTGCACTGTGCTCCTGCCCACCTCTGGGGCTATGACTTTGTCCAAGCTGACTTTCCTCATAAATCTTAGCCCCCTTGGTCTTTCTCTTTCTTGGTGTCTTCTGTCTGACATGGAAAGCATTCAGGAAATTGAACTCTAAACCTTGGCTGGCCATGCCTTACACTCTACCTTCAGCTGGGAGGGCTGCTGGTGTGAGTTCCAAGAAGCTTAAGATACACTTTTCAGTCTACACTGCGCCTGAGCACATAATTGCCTGGGTGCTGAGATCTGAAAGAGGAGAGAGAGTCAGTGTGGGGGTTGGGAGAGGAAGAGGAAGAGGATGAGGAGAAAGCCAGTCTACGAGCCAGGTCCACTTTCATATGGAAACAGTGCAGGAATCATGGGAGCATGTAGCTCAGGACAGCCAGAGGAGAAGCAGTTATGCAAGGGCCCAGGAGTGATAGGAAAAGCATATAAATAGAAGGAAGAGCATGTACAAGATCCCAGAAGACAAAGAGGAGTATCTGGAGGCTCCCTGGAAAACAAGGAGGTGCTGGAAGCCACAAAAAGAGGAGTAGGAGAAGACCATTCCAAGAGAAGGACTAGTGTGGGTGAGGGACATGGAAGTACAAAATGCTGGGGGGGGTGTATGTGGGGGTGAATATGAGTACAATGAGCAGGGAGGGAGCATTCAGGCCGTGGTGACAGTAGCCTGGTGGGAGGCAGCAGACATGGTTTGGAGAGATGAGAATTATGACTCCAACTAGTAGAAGATTGTTTTGCAGTTTCCAGACACTAGATAATCCTATGTTTTTACCAGGCTTTGTAGATGGGAGCAAAGAGAATTGTGTTGGCCTTTTCTCATACAGTCCAGTCCCAGCCTCACACAAGGATAGGAGCCCCTCAAGTCACTTAACCTCCCTTCCTCCCCCTTCATATATGTGTGTATGCATATGTGTGTGCGCACATGCGTGTGTTCAATGTCTACCAGATCCCAGGTTGGGATGCTGACCCCATAGAAGAGGACACTGGCTCACAGTGATCACAGACAGCCACCTGAGGGCAGCTTTGTAGAGTGAAAGCAGAGGGGGTCTCAGTAGAAGGGGACCAGGTGTTACTGTGCATACATTAGATGGTGATGGGGTGCCTGCTGTACCAGGTCTTGGGAGATCATGTGTGGAACCAGACAGGAGTGGGCATGACAGTGGAGAGGGATAGACTGAGGTGTTCCCAAGCCTCTCCTGGTCTTCTTCAGGAAAGACATGCTGAGGTACAACACAGGGCAGGGCTCTGAGACAGTGAGACTCCAGAAGATGAGAATGAGCTGGGCGAGGCAACAGAGTCACCCAGGACTCTAATCTCCCTGCCCACTCCATTCAAGTAACTGTCTGAGAGCCAGGATTTTCTTTATTACTATGTTCTGGGTTCCTCTTTTGTCTCAACTTAGCCCTGGCTGTGCAAGAAAAATTTGTAACTTAGTGAATAGGCTGAAGAAAAGGCTGAGCATACTTTGTAGGAAGGGTGTCTCAGGCAAGAGCAAAGCCCTTGAGGGAGAAATCAGCTGTACTCACAGGTACTACTAGCCATCAGGTCCAGCCAAACAAGGCAAACTACCAGGCTGAGAGACTCCAGCTTTTTAAGTTTGTCCTTAGGTTGTTGCCTGGACATCAGTTTCATCAGGGATGTCAGCAATAGACTTGTTTGATGAGATGGGGTTTATGTTGGGCCGTGAAAGGAGCCAGAAGTCAGACACATGGATGGACACATAACTGACCCAGCTCAGAATGAGGGCCAGAGGGACATCTCATCCACACTTTCAGAGTGATCCATGTGCTGCACTTGAGTACCAAACTTGACTACAAGACTGACTTCCTTCTGGAGGGTTCCACTCAGACCTTTGCAAAATACAGGCCTTAGGTGCCCTCTTAGTGTCCCCTGCAGGAGCTTTGCCCTCTTCTCAGCAAGGCAGCTATCTGCATTGCTGGCAGCAGGAAAAGAATCTTTCCACAGTGTCTTGGGCCCAGCCGTTCCATGTGTAGAGCCCAGAAGCCGAGGCAAACAGAGAAGGCAAATTTTATGATCAGAAAGTATGTGAGGGGGACATACCACACAGGGATCTGCTATGGAATATCATTCGATCCTCAGCAAAAAAAGAAGCGTGTCACCTCTATTTTACAGATGGCAACACTAAAGCTCAGAGAAGTCACTTAGCAGTCAGTCTCCCCAAGCCACAAAGCTTACTGATGTCACCGAGGGAGGAGCTGGGCTTGGGTCACTCTGATTTCAGGCTCCGAGACCCTTCCTCTGTACTGCACTGCTTGCTGGCCCCATGCCTGTCACTATTAATTGTAGTGTGGTAGAAGCGAGCTGTAGTTTCTCCACTGGCAACATGGGACTGACTACATACTGGGGACTAGAACCGTATTTCTTGAATTTGACAGTGGCCATGAATCACTTGAGGACCTTGTTAAGTTATAGATTCAAGTTTATAAGGTCTGGGCTGTGACATACCCATATGCCCAGGACACTTTCAGTCCACGGAGCACATCTTGAGTACCGAAGGCCAGAACATCTCTAATGGCCACCCATCCACCAATTTAGATGCTGACTGGGATGAGGAGCAGAACTCTTGCTCAGAGCTAACTTTGCAATTCTCTCCAGCTTCTCAGAAGAGATCAGGCGAGGAGGAGATGTCTCCCCACCTTACAAATGAGGAGTCCGATTCTGAGATAAAACAAGGCTTGCCCTACTGTGTCACAGGCTGGCCCTGGTTCAGCATCCTTCTTTGTTATTCCTGCTGCCTGATTCTCTGTATTTCTCCCTTTCAGTAACCTCTTCTTGGCAACTAGTTGAGGGGACAGCATCTCTACTATCATAGGTACCCCCATCATAGGTATACCTACTTTTTTCCCCCTGACAAAGTTGAAGCATCCTTCATGGCTTTAGAGGTTTTCTGGTATAGGTGGCTTTGGCATGTGTCTGCTTCTCACATGAAGCCTGAGACTGAATGGAGCCTTGCTTTCTGGAGGGAGGTTCCAGAAGTAGGCGCCAGCTCCACCCGGGAAGCCAGTCCTCCTGCCGGCAGGCTGGCTCCACCCCAGGGCTGGGCATACCATGCTCATACTCATGGGGATGGCTTTGGGCTTGCTACTTGGAAGCATAGATGTTTGCAAACGGATTTATGGGTCCCATGTTTACCATATTGTCAGGGAAACAGGGCTGCAAGAGACTGAGTCACCCAGAGCAGGAAGACTGAACCTAGCATCTCGGGTGGTCTCCACCACCCAAGCCCAGGGGCCACTGTTCACACATGCCAGAGAAAAGGCCAAGTCAGCTCTGTCCTGCAGCTCTGACTGGAACACACCCCCTTTACGTAGTCCCCTATCTTCTTGCCTTTCTCCATTCCTAGTTTTTCCTAGGCCTTAGAAGCATGCACACACACACACAGCATCAGCTCTTGCTATGAAAGGTGTCTGCCTCATGGTCATGTAACCTAGCACTTGCTTGTATTGCGCCTGTGTGTATATGTATGCTATATGGTCTTGTTTTCATGTGGATTTTGCTTCCCATCCACTTCTTGACCTTAGCAGCAAGGTTTTATACCTAGCTTGCACTTCTCAGTGAAATACATAGCTAGCGTTTAATAATGGCTATAGAATGAGCCTTCGAGAACAGGAGGAGGGAAGGGACAGGGATTCTGACCTCACAGAAGTCACCTTGGCTTCTTTTCTTTGTGAGCACTGTTGAGCTCTTTGATCCCTCCATTTTGTCATCCTCATTAGTCCTCATGAAAACCGTGACTTTCAGTGGCTCTGCCTCTCAACAGGAGAGGGAACGGATGCTCGGTTCTCACTCATAGCTAGCAGCCTCCTGACAGGATCTCCAAGTGCTGTGAGTGAATTATCAGCGAAGGGGTTATAGAAGGACAGGCTTCCTTTGGGGCTGCTTGGACTAGCAGTCCTATGTGGAAGCTCCCTAGCAAACCAAACTAGTGAAGACAAACGCTTTCCTAACTGCGAGCCAGAGTCTATGGGAGGGAGCCTTGAACCTTCTCCAGGTTCTAGGAGCACTCCATTCCTGCAGCCTCCAGGAGCCAGGACTTGACCGAGCCTACTCAGAGAAGGTGGAAAACAGAGTCTTGGAGCTATGCAGCTCCTTGTATGGGGTGCAGTCATCCACCCCCAAGTACCCTCAGACTGTGGTCTCTTTTCCTCCAGGATGTAGTAAGCAGCTTAGTGGATAAGGACCCTCTTGTTTTCTTCCCTCTTTTTTTCCTTTGAGGGACAGTAATTTCATTTTTATTATCCACAGCTAAACATGGTTTGCCAAAAATATTTAAAGAAACATACAGATGATATACAAGAATTAACAGAAAAGTTTAGGAAAATGACTTTTTATCTATTCATCTATGGAAATCAGTTATATGTCTATGCACCAGAAACAAGTGAATCATGAAAGTTATATGACTTTAGATTTATGATATCACATTAACGTGAACTACATAGAGAAAAGTTGACCAAAAAAATGCACTTCTTTTATCCCAAAGCTTAACAATAGTTGAGCTAAGAATTAGGCAAAAACATTAGTCATGTTTTGTTTAACACATGCCATGTAGTGACAGCTCATATTCATATCCATATGCATATACATATTCCTATATTTTGAGCCCTCAGAAAGTCCTTATAAAGCAAACATCACCGCTCCAAGGTTTCTGTGTCCTCTGAGATCCAATCTCAAGCACACTGGGGTTTAAGTTAAGGTCTTTGATGTATTTTGAGTTGATTTTTGTGCAGAGTAGAAGATGTGTATCTCGAGACTCAAGATGAGGTTGTTACTCTATCCAGGGTGTTCCCAAGACCCATCTCCACCCAACCTAAAAGAGGGGACTTCCACCCCTAGACCAAGCAGAGAGGGGCCACCCAGAACCCCCTCTGACTGGCGATCTGAATTCTTGCTTAGGCTGTGAGGCTAAGCACTGCAAGGGAATATAAATAAAAGTATCACTCTGGGTTCCCTGAGGGACAAGCCTGACTGCATAGGGGTTGATGTCAAGAGTATCCCCTCTCCAGGAAAAAGACATCGGGATGGTTATGGCCCTCCTGCCTCACTGGACAACGACAGGGGGACTGGAGCCATTACAAAGTCCCTTTCAATTACTGGAGGTCAGGCCTCTATACCCGCCTTTGCAAGATTAGATTCGCCACAGCCCGTCTATACTTAGAGAAGGGAGGATATGTCAGGGGCATCCCTGCTTATACACCAAAGGCCTAAAATCAGCCATAGGCCTAAAATCAGCAATAGGCCTGTCATACATGTATACTAACACCAAGTCTTGGGTCTCTGTGGAAAAGCATTGAAACAGATGGCTATAAGCTATTGTAAACAGGCAGCTTTTGTGGAAATTTACCAGCCTGAGTAGTCATAGACCTTGTAAATAGGTAGCCTTGGCAAGTGATACCAACTTAGATAAGGACAAGTGAATCTTAGGCAGAGTCATAGTGACCTGTTCCTTGAACCTTCACCCAGCCGATACCCTGTTCTAAAAGCTATCTGTACTCCCCCTGAACACCCATGCTCTGGTGTCATCCCCTTCCCCAAGTCCTGCCTTTTTGTGTTTATAACCCCTGTGTGAATAAGTAAAAATTATGATTTGATTTAGTAAAATAAATAAGAATTTAAAAAAACAAAAAATAAACAAAAAATAAAAGAAGATGTGAATCTAATTTCATTCTTTTATAGATAGATATTCAGTTTTACCCACACCATTTGGTGACTAGGCTTTTTGCTAGCAACTGTTTTTGACACCTTTGTCAAGTATTAGGTGGCCATACTCATGTGAGTTTATTTCAGGATCCTCTGCTCTGTTCCTTTGGCCTTCATGTCTGGTTCTATACTGTCTGTGGCTTCATACTGTAACTTGAAGTCAGGCGATGTGTAGTTTCCTTTAGCAGTATGCTTTCTGTGTAGGATTGCTTTGACTATTTATGGGTGATGTTTGTTCATTTATTTGTTGTTTGTTTCCATATGAAAAATTTAATTTCTTTTGTAGTTCTCTAGAGCATGTCATTTGGAATTTCAGTGGAATTGCGCTGAGACTCTGGTTACTTTTGGTAATATGGCCATACAGTATTAATTCTGCCTATCCAGGAGCACTTTCATCATTTAGCATCTTCTTCAATTTCCTTTTTCTATGTCTTACATTTTTTATTGAAAAGCATTTTACTTCCTTGGTTAGGTTATTCTTACATTATTTTCATTTTCTCTCCTATGTGGTTCCTAGCTCTTAAGGCATATGTAAGTGTGGTTGTGGGCATAGGTCTTATAATCAGAAAGGGGACCACATAGGGAGGGGGTGTTGAGAAAGAGGGAGGATAAACAGAGCATGTATGATAAAGATTCAAGGATGATGGTTGCTAAGAGGTGGATCAATATGTCCTGGCCTCCTAGAATATTCCACAGGCTGTTGGAAAATTGTGGAAAAAATATCCAGGAACAGGATTTTTCCTCTTCAGATGAGGGTTAATTTTGGGTGTCCACTTGCTGGGTTACACAGACTTGGTCAAATGATATCCTTGCTGTTCTTACTAGTGCATCTTTTCAGATGACACTGAATTAGTGGGGCTTTAAGTAAAGTGTATTACTTCCTTAATGTAAATAGACCTTACTAAATCAAGTGGAGGCCCCAAGAGAAGCAGATCGACTACTTTGGAGAGGGATGGAATTCTGCCAAAAGCCTTGGCTTCTTGCCTGGACCTCTACCAGTCTACCAGTCTACCCTGAAAGTTAGGGTATAGTCTCATGAACCAATTTTTAAAATCAATCAATCAATCAATCAATCAATCTCCATCTATCTATATACCTACCTTCCATCCTTCTATCTATCTATCTATCTATCTATCTATCTATCTATCTATCTATTTATCTACCTATCTACTTATCTACACACACACACTTCACATACCACATCAGTTCTGTGTCTCTTGAGAACTTTAACTTACACAAGTAGAATCAGGATTTATTGTCTAGAATGTCCTTGGCCCTGAGCATTTGATTTACACTCAGAGGGGAAGCATCATAGACTGAAGCCTATAAATAGACCAGAGTTGTGATGTTGCCATTAAAGATGTGGGTAGCCTCATACCAGAGTCTAGTTGCAATTCCTAAGTTGAAAGATGGTTTCAGTGAAGCCTACCCTACTTAAGGATCTTGGCATCTTGCAGGAACCAGACTTTGAAAGGCCATACTTTACATCTTTGGAATAGTACTAAGGGATGACACTAGATCACCATTAGCAGGTTAGGGTTGAAGAAACTCAAATATACATGGAGCACAGAAAGTAGTACTGTGCACAGATAGGTGTAAGATCAACTCCTGCCCTAGAATCAAGTCAGTGAGGGAACTAAAAGAGGAGCTGCTCCATTAGCTCTGAGTAAGGCTCCAGCCCATTACAGCCTGGTCTGGTCCTTCTCTTGTCAAATCTGCCTCACACCCAGATGGGTGCTACAAGGATGGAGCTGGCCATGGGGCCAGCTGTGTGGCACATATTTGCCACCCTCAGTTTTCATGCTCTTAGTTTAAAAGAACACCAGTAACTAAATCGAGGACACAGAAGGTCCAGCCACAGACTGTTCTGCAAGTAGTGCAGCTTCTCTCTGTGAAAGGAACTTCCTCTGTAACCTAAGACCCTGCTTCATACCTGCCTGATGTGGACAGTGTACAGAGACCTATGCCTCCTTCATCAGTCAAACTTTAGTAACTAAAAAGTGTAATCTTCCAGGGAAGATTAAATCTGGACAGACACAGATTTCTAGAAGGCTCTCTGCACTGTGACATGCAGTAGAGAAAACACAAAGTCACTGTCTCGCCAGTCTCTCGGGGGTCTTCTTTATACTCACCAAGGTGCAAGGGACTCTGCTCTATCTTTGAACTGCTTGGCTGGATTTTCATTGGATATTGTGAAAATGTTTCAGAGAACCTGCTATTATGAGGTGCTACAAAGCCAATTATCTCTGCAAATCTTTTTTTTTTCTGTCTGCACTGCACCTATTATGTGCAATAGAGACTCTAACACTCTAACAGGAGACTCTGTTGTCACTCTGGTTATCTTAGGTCTCTGGTAAAAGTCTCCAATACATATATATAATAGTTGCCTACTTGCCTACAATATAACTATAGAGAAAACGAAGAGAGCTAACACATTGAGTAACTTTTATGTGCCCCTTTTAAGTCAGCACTGGATATTTAATACTATACACTCTATACTGTACTATACAATCACTATTGTTTTCAGACACAGTGAGTTTGAGGTTAGCCTGGTCTACATGAAACTCTGCCTCAAAAACATTAAACACAAAGATGCATCACATTTGAAATGTTTCTTGCTCAAAGTTTGTCTCACTATTAGCTTCTCCAGAGGGAAAGGTATGGGATGACTTGATGAATGTATACCATCTTCAGAACCCAACCAGAGGCTTGATGCAGGCCAGGGAAGGTGAGGCAGATCTTGGGGAGCACACCTAGCCAGCTCTTAAAGGGGTGCCTCCACTAGGCACTCCTTGAATGAAATGCTCTCTCTGAGTTTCAGTGAGGATAGTGTCTCCAGATTATTGCACCTTCATTCTGTGGTTTACTGGCAATTATACCTTAGAGCAAGGGGCCCAGAAACTTAGGCTTGCAATGTGACCTTTGGCTCATCTCTTCCCCTCTGGATGTCACTGTCTTTGGTGTATAGGGAAGATATTAGCAGCCATCTCTTGAAGTCTTAGAGACACTGATAAGCCTATTCTGGCCCATTCAGGGCAATGAATTGCCTGGTTCTCAGAAAAACTTATGGTCAGGCACCATTGTTCTCTATTAAAACAGCTTTCTGTGAATAGGCTCTTGGTGGAGCTGAAGCCTGTCTGTCCCTGCCTCTCCCTCTCCCTCTCCCTCTCCCTGTCTCTCAAAAAGTGAGTTTCTGTCTGTGATGCTAGTCATTGTTGGGCTCCAGAGTGCCCCCTAACCCTCTCAGCTTTCTCAGTCTATTCACATTCTCTGTTTTCCCAACCCAGCACTGGCCCTCCTCCACAGGAAGCCCTGCAGATATCTCCTTTTAAGAACTGGGCACCTAGTGCTGCACACTTAACTTAGGGTCTATGCTAGAAAAAGTGATAGGGAGAGCCACTTAGAGGGAGAAACATTCCCAGGTACCAACCTCCTTAGAGATCTTCTGAGTCTGTTCTACTAAAGTGTCCTTACAAACTATGTGGTCCAGCCTAAACATCTTGTTTTTGCACCTGTGAAGACTGAGACCCATAAAAAAGTCACCTTGGGCAAGCAACAGTAGGACCAATGCTCTTTCCACAGTTTCCCACAAAGATAGAAGGTAGGGACTCCTTTGCTCCCTTCTGTTCCTGCCAGGCTCTGCCTGTAGCTCCTGGCGGCCTCCAGGATGGATTTGTCCACCCTACATTTCTGGAGTTCCCTGTAGTAAAAGATTTGTATTCTTTTGGGGTAGGTAGCTCCCTGTGGTGGGAGCTGAGACATATGGGTCATCTACTCATCCAGTCAGGCAACCACTCTTTCCAGCCAAACACTCTGTCACCCTCGCCTTTAATGATTATTTTCTTCCCTTTTCATTAGTCCATTTGCTCGTTTATCCATTCACACATCCACTGACCCATTCATTTCACAAGCCCAAAGAGAACACCGTGACTGGCCTAATTAGGAAGACCCATAATAAGCAGGAAATGACTACAGGTTGAACAGCCCTAGAGGATCATAGGCTCCAGAGGGCATGGCTAACTGGGGGATAACAAGGAAGCATCCTCAAGGGTGAGCAAGAGCACTCCAGGTAAGGGAGGAGAAAGGAGTAGCCTGGGCTTTCTGGGGTCACTCGGGTCTGAGTAGTCTTGCCCCTTCTGACACTAGCAACCTAGAAAGAACCACAACCCAATCTGATGATCAGCTCAAGCTCCTGGATAGGTTTCCTTCCCTCAAGCCCTGGCTCAGTGACCTTGGCCGGTGGTTTCTCCAGGCTGCCAGTACTGTGAGAGGGAATCTGGTTGGGTGTGAAGAGCTCGGTCTACTTTCTTGCCAGCCCAATTTGGCTTTCGTCCAGTCTTGAAGATTGTTATCTGGATGCATATTTCCATGAGGCTGTTACTACCTCTGTTTGTCTGCTTCAGAGGAAGGAAAAAGAGGTACAAATGTACTTGCAAGTCACTGAGAATCTCTTTTTGTGGAGGACAATAGTTAAGGTTGTTAGCTTTGAAATCAGACAGACCTGGATTCTGATTCGGCGTTTTCCTTACTGGCTCTGAAGCCTGGACAGCAACACTACCCATTCCACCTCCAGAGGCTATGTTGCGTTAGCAAAGCATCAGACTCACAAGCTTGAGTGTGAATTTCATCCACAGTGTTGACTGGCAGACAGGGAGCTTATCCTATTCACTCACTTTCTATGCAGCTGGTGAGCATTTGCAGTGTG
Organism: Grammomys surdaster; assembly: GCF_004785775.1. Taxonomy (NCBI): domain Eukaryota; kingdom Metazoa; phylum Chordata; class Mammalia; order Rodentia; family Muridae; genus Grammomys; species Grammomys surdaster. The sequence continues at coordinate 6,872,266 of NW_021604579.1, read as the reverse complement.
CAGAACTGCTTGAACGGTGCTCTATCTCAGTGGCCAGGCAGGGACTGCTTCAACTACTGGATTCCCAGTACCTTGAGCTTCTGTGTGACCTCCTAGGGTATGGGATGCCCATGCTTGCACTGTCCAGGCAGTATAATATACCGGAATCAGATACTCCAGGAGGTTACAGAAGCTCAAGAGAAGGACAGAGAAGTGACATTCTCATCAGCATTCCTGAGAGTTGACTTCCTTCAGAGGTGAAGTGACATCTCTGGCTGGTCAGTTACTTTATTCTGACTCTTAATTTGCCTACCTGCAAAATGGAAATAATTCCTGTTTTATGAATAATCAGTACATTGTGTTCACTGGGCGGTAGAAAGGGAAAAGGCACTTCTCACAAACACAGAACTGAACCCAGAGTCCTAGCTAAAACAGACACTTTGTGGCACATGCATGTGGGTGTGTATGTCATAGTTTCCAGCAGAAACTCAGAATCTAATGGGAAGAGGCAGTGGAACTGCATTCAAGACCCTTAGACTTGAGAAGACTGTTCTGAGTGACAGAGACGATAGTTTATCTTCTCCATACCCCTATACCATCACTGTACAGACGCTGATGAGCATAGTCTCCAAACTATTGGACAAGCACCTGGATGTGCACCTCTAGTACATCATTAGTGGGTTTAGGGACTCCTACCATGCCCAGAAGGCCTACTGTGGACTTGTAGAACTCTCTTCACACCTTGCTGGCCATACTCTTCCAACAGAATCCTTGGAGTTGGTGTTCCATGTGCTGGACTCAGTTTATGATTCCTCACCCAGTCCCAATTCTGCTCACCACCCCTGAGTCTTCTCTGCCAAAGCAGTAGCCCACTTAACTGCTCAAAACCTGTTATCACATCTGTAAAATGAGAGTTGAACCTGCTCCATGGCACAGATTTAAGTGAAAGCACTAAACTACCCAGAGTTTCGACTGATTCCAAAGGTGGCTGAACCCCAGGAACATGTATGGCTTACCTTTGTGGTTCCTGAGCTCCTAGCAGGAGCAGGCACTTCAGTTGAATTAAGTGATAGAATGTTCAATGAATGAATAAAGGACCAAATGAAGACATGACTGCAAGGGGAGGCAGTGATCTAGTGTCTCTTTTGTAAGGGCCTGTTTGTGTTTTTCTTTCTCTCTCCCTTGTACTGTGCCTCTGTTCACAGTCCATGGCTCCTCTGTTAGTAGAGAGCTGGTTGGTGGCAAACAGCCCAGCATCTGCCATGCTCTCAGGGATGCCCCACTCTGCTTTTCCTTCAGGCTGTCTGTGGCCTCCTAGGCAACCCCTGGAGACCTTCAGAAACAGTGTTTTACGCCCATACTGAACCCCCCCCCCCAAAAAAAAAATACAGCCACTGCCAAGAGCCTTCAGGACTTGCAATGAAAAACAGGTGTCTCCTGGAGACCTATCAGCCAGGCACAGCAACTTGGGGTCACTACCTGGGTACAGGGAAGAGGAATGGCAACAAGGCACACCATTATACCTGCAGCTCCTAGAGTCCAGCTTTTGTCATAGGTGACTGCACCCCACAGTGCTCCGATGAGCCAGAGCATCAGGATACCTTGACTCAGCACGGGCAGATACACAAAGATGAATACTCGGTTCTGTTTCCACCTCAATCTCAGACTCAGACTTTGCCAACGTGAAGGCACATATGGTACCTGCAGTCACCTAGCTGAGGATCCTTCCTGGCCTCCTGTGCCTCAGTTTTCTTCTTGGAGTCTAACCAATCTTATCCTGTCAATGAGGTTTCGAACCTGCTGCGAGATGACAGCTTAGAGGTGTGTGAGGAGGCCCCAGGGATCCTACTCGGGCTCCAGCACCCACAATTGACAGACTGCGTAAACCCTGAGCAAGGCATAGCTAGCTTTCCATCTCACTCTGCTTACCCAACCTCCTGAGGCAGTTCCATGGCGGCATTGCATCGACTCTCCTGCACAGCTCACCACATCTCTGCTCCTCTCAACCTTTTATGTTAGCTGTCTTGTCTGCCTGCAAAGTGTTGCCCAGTTGTCTCACTCCTTTTTGTATGAAGACATGTTTACTGAGCATCTGCTATGTCCCAGAGACTGTTCTCAATACATGTTCATGCCTGCCATCCTATGTTGACTAGCATCTCTGTTTACTGACACATGTATCTACCAGCCTTGAGGCATTCACCTATGTCTTGGAGTAGGCTTTTTTTCATGCCTATGAAAACGTATAACTGAGCTTCTGGTAGTAGAGACTGTGTTTAACCACTTCTGTACCCAGGGCACTGGGCACAAAGGATCTGCATAGTTCACTACTGATTCTCCAGCATCCCACCTACAGCCTAGTACAGACCCAGGGTCCAGTCAGTGCACACCAGAAAAGAAATGGAGTGGGCTGGAGAGATGGCTCAGCGGTTAAGAACACTAGCTGTTCATCCAGAGGACCTGAGTTCAATGGAGTATTCATACAAGTCCCACTTGTTCACCTCGAGGCCCTTGCAGGAAAGGTTCATTTCCTATCACCTATTCTCATCCTCCTACACTGAGACTCTGTAGAGGGACCAGGTCCCTATGCCCTGAGTGGCTTGTCTTGGGAGGAGCCCAGGCCAATAGGTGCTACAGCAATCATCTCTATTTGTACTGGAGCCAGTTCCCTGCACCCCAGCCCTCACCTCTGATTTCAATTATCCAATTGCAAGTTGCTGCTGAAACTGCCTCCAAGCAAAGGAGCTGGTCTGGCCCTGCTGTCATTATTTCCCACATCCCTTCACCTTGCACCCAACTCTTGGCCACCCTAACACGCCCCTGCTCTCCTCCCCTCCTCCGCTAAGTCTGGTCATGACTACTCTGAACTCTCCCAGATGTCCCTGCTTCTTAACTCTGCACTCCCATATAGCTACAATAAACCTGCCCTCCACCATAGCTAGAACAAGTCATGTTTTCCTTCTCCTTTTCTTTTTATTTCTTTTTTCCATTCAGTGAGCAATCCACTGGATTTGCATGACCCAGGTGAGCATCTCTCTCCTATTAGAAGTAGTGTCAGTTTTCACAGCTGCGGGGCACACTTGGGTTACTCCCAAGCATACTACTTCCAGCAGGACAACCTCTGGAAGCTTCGCCCATTCCCTGGGGTGAAGGATGGGACAGAGAAACCAGAGAACTGAGGCCTAGCATAGAGAGGGGGAGGCATAGCAGGAACAAACCTACTGTCCCCAAGTATCCACCAGGCTGTCCTGTAGCAGAGAAGACAGTGTCACAGAAGAAACTGACCCAGCAGGCAAAGAGCAAAGTGAGACAGTGGCTGCTCCCTGTGTGTAGCTGCCCTGGCGCTTGGACTTGGTGATCAGCAACCTACAGTGAAGTAAGAGGTGGCCTGGCCCCTGCTGGGAACTGCTGGGAAAGCACTCCCGGGTTCTAGGAGAGGGCTTGCCTTGGAGGTCCTGGGCTGCCTCCTAGCTTTACTCTTCTGGATGAGTCATTTCTGCTGAGCCTGGTTTGGCCCTGTCCTGTGGGGAGAGGAATGGCAAGGTTGTGTGAAGTGCTTTCTCCTGGGGCATGCTGACCCTGAGAACATGGAAGGGTGCCCCTGGCCACAGTGACTGAGACAAGGTTCCCAGGTCACTTCAGCCCTGGGGCTGCCCTGTCCTTACCCCCCTACACATGAACCTCTCCTCATGAGTTGGCCCTCTACTACTTCAGGAAATGTTACATTTTTTTTCCACAAGAGCACATGCTGGATTTTCCATACCACCTCCAGCACATTTTCGGGAAGTCCCAGGTGGTAGGGAGAGTGGCTGAGACCCTCCAGAAAGGCCAAAGATCCAACAAACCGAAAGAAGGCTGGCTTTTATTTAGTCATGAGTGCATATACGTCTCAACTTTTGAATACTGGAAAGGAAAAAAAAAGTCAAGCAAACCAAAAAAACACACACATCGCTTTGCTTTGGAGGGTAATTACTCTGAATTCAGTTAAACCAACTTGCTCTAGCTAACTAGATTAGTTTACATCTTGTGGTAGAAAAAGAAATACAAATTACTTAGATTGCAATAAACCATGTTTTTCTAACTAAGTAGATTAGTTTATATCTTGTGGCAAGAAACGAGGAGAACGGCTCAGCAAAGCCTGGTGCTTGTTCATGCCCGCTTGCTTGTTCAGGGAAGGCTATTTGCTAGGTGACCTCTAGCTCCTGATCCCCCAGGTCTCCCTCACCCACTTCTTCCAAGAAATACTAAGAACTGGGCCTGGGGAAAAGAATAAAAACACTTTGAGCCCAGCCACCCTGAGGATGAAGCCAGAGCACTGAGGCCACACACTATGTACAGACTCTAGTTTCTAGAGCAAAGCATGGCCTGTGTGTAACTTCTACTGTGTGTAGCCAGAGCCTGGGTCTGAATGAATGGGACCAGCTGCTTGAACGTGAGGCGCAAATGCCACCTAAGGTCCATGCTTATCTTGTGCTCAGCTTGTCCCCATTTTGAGACTGGAAATAATTTATCTATTAGGGGTTCCTCATAATTTTGTTCCAGAACTTGCAAATTATGTAGCTGATCCTAATGGACAGATGAGAGCGGAAGGAGGAGGACAATAGAGGAGGAGGGGACTGCCCTCAGGAGCTGTGGCTTCCTGGAGGACACAAGATAGTAAAAAGAGTCCAAGTTCACCAATGGAACAGGAACCATGGGATCACACAAATGGATGACATCCTTGTGTGGCAGTGTCTGCAAGGTGATTATATTTTTCAGGGAAGAGACCAGGAGGCATTGTCCTGAGTGAGTCCAACAGTTTCAATGAGTTGGTGGATCTTTGGCTTGTTTGTTTGTTTGTTTTTTCATTTCGTTTTGTTTTCGTAAGAAGAAAGTTACTTGCTACCTGAGGTCTGTGCCTTTATGTCATCTCTCTCCTTTCTATCATGTCTGATGCCTTTTGTCATATGAAAGGCTCATGGTAGGGGGTGCAGTTATAACTGTCAAGCACCGAGTAGTTTTTGAGGAGTCTAGGTTTTTTCTGGATGGGGTGTACAGAAGCAGTTCCCCAAGGGTCACTCCAGTAGGGAAAGTCATTTTACCCAACAGAATGCCACCCATGTATTACACCCCACTGAGGGTCTCATCTAACTGTCACGGAGCCCTTGTAAGTCTGTTAAAAAAGAATATGAATTTGATTTACAAGCAGAGTAGTTTTATGTCAGACACTTATATTTCCTCTTGTGAAAATCCTGGCTGAGAGTGTGCTCTGCTCCGGGAGGCTGGGAGAGGTTTGGAGTCCTTTTCCTTGCTTCTCTTGCCAGGCATTTTGGCATTTTCAGCAGTGCAAGGTGGTCCAACATCCTATCTGCGTTCCAGACCTAGGGAAGAGAAGCAGAGCATGGGGTTGGACTCATGAACCTTCTCATCCCCATTGGCTACAGCTCGGTCACATGGTCACTCTTCTTTCCAAGCTCACTTCTGGGTGGCTATGTTCCTGGATAAATGTGGGGAGAGCTTCGACAAGGAGGCTGGATGTGCAGGTGAAAGGGCAGTGCATACGTGTCATATGCTTTAGGTTTGGGGTAGCTGGTTTTGTAAATAATCAACAGTTCACATAAGATAATGAGAGAAATCTCTGTGGTTTACTTATTTAGAATTCAGGGTTTGGGGATTTGGAGAGAAGGCACACACAGACACACACACACACACAAGATCTTCCTGCAGGGCTCTGTTGTTCTTGTACTTTGGAGTGACAGCATGCTCCCCCCCTCCCCACTTCCAGTACCATCCTAGAAATTTGTCAGTCTATCATTGCTGCTTCAGTTTGGTGGATTGTAGTCAGGCCAACCTGGAAACACAGAGCCGTGGGGCTGAGAAGAGGAGTCCAGGCCAGGGAGTCAAGATAGGCCTCCTAAGGAAATCTGGTTCCTGGGACCCCAGAGTTAGATGGGTTGGGATTAGTGCCTAGCCCCTTGCTCTCAGGCAGGTCACCTAAACTCTTCACATGGATTCCCTTGCCTGAAAAATGACACCTTTCTCACACAGTTACAGTGAGGACCACAGCATGCACACCTAGCAGAAGAGTAAGGCTGAACTGAGGGCCATCAGTAGGGCCTGTGAGGCAAGGCTTCATGGTAGGAAGTTAGAGGCTGTGGCAGCAGGAGATGAGGCTGTATAGTTTAGAAGGGGGGACCTTCCTCATGTTGACTCTTCTCTTAGCCTGGACTATGCCCATTTTCTAGAAGCTGAAGTTATACAGAGCTGTCCCAGGGATGGCTGTCTTGTACACCTGGGATACAAGGGACATTGGTGTTCCTCCTCCCAAACCATTTCTCCTAGTGAACTGAGATCATGCGGTGTTCAGGAACTGCTGCTTCCCTACTAGGATACTGGTGGTATTTGGCTATTTGGGCAGAGCTGGCTCCTTAATCATTGTAGGTTGAGGACAAGCTCGGGAAGGTTGAAGGAGAAAAGGTTATAGGTAGGACATGGAGGAAAAGAGGACAGAGGGGCAACAGGGAATTAGGAAAGGGAAAATAGGAGACAGCACAGAAGCCAACTCAGGACAACCAGGCTCTCCTGTGAGGTACAGCTAAACCAGAGCAGCCTCAGGGATGGGTAGAGACCCTATCTTACACAGGAGAAGGCCAAGGCTTCACAGACTCCTAATTTGTCTAAGTTCACTCTGTCAATGATCCACTTAGAATGATTTGTCTTTTTTCTCCTCTTCAAAATCAACTGTACAAGTATGTATTATTATACAGTATGTAATCGTTATAAGAGGCATAAACAAAAGATTATAAAATTCCACCATCTGGTGGAGTAACCACTGTTAACATTTGATGTATATACTTCTCGACATCTCCCCATGTGAATCTGTCTCCCTATACATGCACATATAAATGAATACATATTTAGAAAACAGAGATCATTCCTGTACATGCTATTTAGAAGCCTCCCATGTTCAGTCACTGAGTGTCATGAGCGTCTTCCCACTACAGTAAACACACACCAAAGCATCTTATTTTTAGTGGCCATGGAATACATTTAGACATTCCCCAGGTTCCACAGTTTCATGGCAGAGAACACTTAACAGGTTAGTTTTGTTTTGGTTTTTAAATGAAAAAAAAAGAAAGAAAGAAAGAACTCCTGAGTATTTGAAGGGAGAGATGAGGTAATACCTCTCACCTCTCTAGTCTCACACTTGCCAAGCCACCCCAGTCTGCCTTGCCAGGCAGAGTCTAAGATGTCCCACCCCCAGTGAACCATGAAGTCCCTGACTTCATTGCACAAAGACCCCGAGGGCTCACTTTCAATCAGTTATCGCACAGGAGAAAAAGTCACATAAACTCTCAGGACGATTTCCTACTGCCCTGGTCTAGAGCAAACGCTCCTTCCTCTCGGGTTTTCTTGTGTCCCCAGAGGCTTGGGATTCTCCACTGTTGGAGAGATGAAGAGAGAGACCGTGCACGAATGCACTAGCCCCTAGCTACCTACTCCCAATGTCATGGTGAAATGAAAAAAGAGCCAGGCCTAAAATTCACACAAACCAGGTCAAGTCAGGCTTCCTGCACCCACCACCCCCACATCGCCGAGTTAACAGGGTAACTTCCAGCCCTGACATATATCTGGGTCTGTTTCTCCATCTGTTAAAAGGAATGGAAAAGAATGTGAAGGGTGTCTGGTAGGCGTGTAGCGCAGGCAACGCTGCTTAGCCGTCTCGGAGATCGGTGCTTAAGCATTTCTAGCCTGAAATCTCACATGCTTCAAAAATCTGAAATTGTTTTTTATCACTAACATGAGGCTCTCAAGTGGAAAATTCCATGCCATGAAACTTTGTTTCATGTGCAAAATTATTTAAAATAATGTATAAAATTTCTTCAGGCCATACATATACACATACACACACACACACACACACACATATATATATATATAATCAAGGTGTGTAAGAAACTACATATATACACACATATATACACACATATACATACATATACACACATATATACATATATACATATATATACATATATACACATATATGTATACAAATATATATACACACACACACACACACACACACACATATATATATATATATATATATATCTCAAGGTGTGTAAGAAACTACATATATATACACACATATACATACATATACACATATATATACATATATACATATATACACATATATGTATACAAATATATATACACACACACATATATATATGAAACATACAGGAATTTCACTTTTAGACTTGGGTCCCATTCTACCCCCCCAAAAAAAACCTCATTGTACATGAGCACATATGCCAAAATGCAACACAGCCTCCCAACTCCCAAATGCTTTTGGTCCAAGCACCTCAGATAAGGGATCTGCAGTCTGGATAGTGCCTGCTCGTGGTTTAATATCTCATCTCACAAGGAGTGCTGGAGAACAGATCTGGTCACCATAAGCTTCCCTTGTAAAGAGCCATATTAGTAGCTCCACCCAGCTAATGAACAAATGCCCGGTCATGAAAGAAAGTGTTTCTAATAAGCATGCAAGTGTATCTGCCAAGGCAGCCCAGCCCACAGCCCCAGCTGCTGGAGGTTACAGCATCCTGTGTGAACAGCCCCACTTTTGTGCTTGGAACATGCATGTTATTGGAGCCAGACGCCCCTTCCTCATGCCAGCAACAGGCTGGTGTTCACATGGGCCTTCCATTGTGAGCAGGCAGAGACTCTCAGCCTGTTCCAGACCTGAGACCACAACTGTCAGTGGCCAGGCCCAACGCTGGACAAGCTCTGTGTTCTCCTCGGTCACTTTGTGCCTCATGCCAGATGGGGATGGACAGCACAAGAGATTGGTGTTGGCAGGTCCCCCCACTGGGCTCTGGCTCCCAAGAGCCAGGCTGAGGGACTTGTGTTTTCTTTGCTGTGCTATTAAGCTGTCTTTTGCTTTTAAGGTTCCCGGACCTGTCATAATACAGGCCATCCCAGCCAAGATCCTGGGCCCCTATTCCTTTGAACCTCGGGGGCAGCTGTAGAGAAATCCCACTTTTCCTGTGGTGTGGCTGACAGCCGGCTGACAGCTCACAGCCAGGCTGCTACCAAGCAGGCTGTAGCATAGAGAAGCTGGGAGATGGAAACAAGTCGGTCCCCATGAGGGGAGAGTTTACAGAGCTCTGTCACATTCAGACCCTAGCAGGAGACAGTAGGGATGATATCGGGATGTTAGCAAGCTCCACAGTGCAGTTAGAACTCCTACATTCTCAGAAGCCATTACGTCAGTGTGGAGCTTGTGTGGGAGGTCTTGGATCGAGTCTAGCCACAAAATGTCTTTGCTGTTGATCTTAAGGCAAGTTTCTTAACCTCTCTGAGCATTGCTTCTATAAACTAAGGGGGGAAAAACTAGTTCATCTCACAGAGTTGTTAGTAAGGCTAAATGGAGTATGTGTTTCTTCAGTGTATCTCTTAAAGCACTGAGTCCAGCGCCTGGCACACCGTGTTTTCCTTTCCTGGGATCCCAGTCAGTGCTGAGGTGGCCATGAGAACGAGAAAGGATTAGTCCCCTGTGGCCAGGAAGTCCAGATTCTGATTCCAGCTATCATGGGCCCGTGAGAAGTCAGTCCTACATTCTCAGCCACTGTTTGCTTGTTTCTCAGAAAATTAAGAAGCAGCCGTGCTGAACCTACCTCTAAACACAAGAGTACCTGGGACTGGCAAGTATGGCGGGTGGAGCCTGGTAAAATCCTGGGTAACATTCACCCCAAAGGAAAGCCTTTCCCCCTTTTCCTATACCCGCTTCCCTCCTTTACTGGTTCACGTATGCCCGTGCGCACCATGAACCAGAGTGAGAAAGTCTGGTTGGGGGAGAGAGCACAGGAAAGGGGAAGAGAATGGGAGAGGAAGCAGGGGAGACAGGTATGCAGAGGCAAACAGATGAACCAGGGGACTGACAGCCCTGGGAGCTGTGGAGGGTTAAGTGAAGGATGTGAAATGGAGCTTTCCCACTTTGAGTGGAGGCTCAGCCAGGAGTCACACACAGATACCGGATACTGATACATTTTTATTTCTGCTATGGTGTAACGGGAGGGAATCACAGTTCCTCTCCCCAAGTCACAGTCAGGTCAAACTCAAAGATTCTTCAGATGTCTGGTTACCATCCTCACCCTCCTGTACGCCCTCTCCCCTCTCTCACCCCCCACCTTTAAGCCTGCTGCCCTGAAGTTGGTTCCCATTGCTTTGCTCACCTGAAAAACAACACCCCCCCCACCAGGCCCAGTCTTGTATCCTTTAAGAAAAACAAAGGAATTGGGGTTATTTTTAGCACACGTATCTTGAGGAGCTGTTGTTCTCCAGGAACAATCTGGACACACACTCTTTGCCTGTTCAATCCGACCTTTCTTCCAGTGAATCATTCAGCCTGTGGTCGTAACCCCCTACCCTGCTCCAGTTTCTGCTAACAGAGTTTCACCCTCTCTTCTCCCTTTGGCTATGAGCATCTCAAGGGAAGATGCAGGGAGGCTATTGTGTCTGCCAGACAGTCCCAGGATTCTTGGTCCAGCTTCTGTTGTTAGAATATGCTGAAAACTCTGTGTGCATGTGCGTGTGTGTGTGTGTGTGTGTGTGTGT
>NW_021604579.1:6816687-6861585 GCF_004785775.1 Grammomys surdaster | reverse complement strand
AAGTGAGTCCCCAGCTGGGCTGAAGGTCAGCACAGCTTCCCAGGCTCCCCTCCCCTACATTGCCTTCTGAACTAGTGGCCTCCCAGACCTGACCTCTCATTTCCCTACTACAAACAGCAGCTCCTCTAGTGCACACTGTCACAGCTTCCTGTGCAGGCCTCATGCTGGTTTATGATTTAGGTAGCATTGAGGACTACAGCCTTCCTCTCTTCTTCAGCTCTATGGACACATTGCATCACACAGGGCTTGGCCCACCGGACATGCCCAATGGGTGCCTGCCTGTCTATAAGGCTGATCCTGTAGCCCAGGCCAATGTGGGTTAAGTAGGGGTACATGAGATCAATAAATATTTACTGGGTGTTAAGTTTTTAGCCTAATGTAGGAATTAGCAGTCATTCTCACTTATGGTAATGAGAGGCATATGTGTCCCCTTGGGGGTTGGGGCAGGAACTCTTTCCACCTGACTGCAGACTGTTTGGAACCCACCCTGTACTAGCCCCTGACTAGGCCTGGGAAGTTCCTTGGAAAGGTAGTGTTAACAGTTGTGACTCTCCCCTAGAGGGGTTCCCAATGCCTTCCTACCCTCTCTCTTCTCAGCTCTGTGCCAGGTGCAGGGGAAACTGACCTCTAAGAGCAAGGCTTCCCTCTGCAAGGATCCCCTCTCCTCGAACATGATCACAGTACTTCTCGCCGTGTTTGAGAGGCACTCCCAGAGATCTCTAGAAGACAGAGTTTGAACAGTATACAGAACCATGAATTTAGAGATGTGGGGGCCTCCAGGTTTGGGGGTGAGTGCAGAGCTGTCTCCGGGGGAGGAAGTGTAGAAGTTCCCAGGTATGAGGGGACAGAAGATGAAGGTTATGTGATGTACAGCCTCTAAGGGTGTCCTCCACAGACTTCAGTCTTCTGGAAGCTGAGATGGACACAAATGAGCAGCATTTCACACCGTAGCTCCTGCAGCCAGAGCAAGTAGTGTGAGGAGGCCTCACCTCCAACAGCAATGTGGAACAAAACACAGGAAAGGATGGTGTTTCAGGCCGATGGAAGAAACCGTGTAGATAGACCAAGGCTAGAGGCAGAACGAAGGCTAGCCGACTGGATAGACCAGGATTAAACTGAGTTGACTTGTGCTGTGTGGTTCAGTAGCTACTAGCCATGTGGCTATTTTCATAGTTAAATTTGGGAGGGAGTCTGGAGAAATGATTCAGTGGTTGAGAACACTGGCTGCTCTTGCAGAAAGGATCTGGGTTCAGTTCCTATCACCCACAAGTCAACTCACAACAGTCTGTAACTCCAGTTCCAGGAGATTCAACACCTCTTCTGGCTTTTATCAGTACCAGGAACACACATGGTGTACATACATACATGCTGGGAAAACATTCACACATAAAACAAAACAAGCCCAATTTTTTAAAAGTTAAGTGAAATTAGCTCATCGCCAGAAGTGATATCTCAGAGGCCTGGGATCCCAGGTGTGCAGCAAGCTCAGCCGCTCTGCCTCAGTGAAGTCCTGGACGCAGCCTGTGGGTTCGGGCCAACATGGAAGATGCTGCTGTGGGAGACTTGCTTGGTGTCATGGTTCATGAACAATCATCACCAGGGCCACTATGGGGACCTGATCAGGTGACAGCTATGCTGAAAAGGGAAAGGATTGATAGGAAAGAGGGACTGCCTTTTCCTTAGTCACCACACTCCTTCCCTAAGGAAAGCTTCTGGAATGTTCAGTTCCAAGGTTTACCTCCTCCATGAAGCCTTCCCAGATCTTCCGAAAAGCCCCCGCTGCCCCTTAGCCTGGATTTTTTACTAGACATGTACCTTAAGGTTTCTTATACGTCAGTCTTCCTTGCAGCCCTGTGTTTGTTGAAAACTCAACCTTTTCAGTTATTTGAGCTCTTATATCAGGCTGGACCACTCTTTCTCATAAATTCACCTCCAATAACTGTCCTGGATCAGTGTCAGGATTACCTGTCCGCATGTCAGTGCCTGCATTAGACCTGAGACTCCTTGAGTGCAAAGGCCGTGTCCTGTTGTGCTCTCTGACTTTCCTGATGGATGGGGGATGTCAAGAGAGTGGAGACTAGCCTGTGGCAGTGAAGAAAGCCTGTCTGCTCCTCCTGGCCTCTAACTTCCTTTCTGGGCCCCTGGCTCCTGCTGATTGCTGCAGAGAAGATAATGGCAGATCCCTTTATTTCTTGGACCAGCCTCCAGGCAGAAGGACTTGTTCAAAGTGCCACTTGGTGACTCTTGCAAATTGTGTCTGACAGCCCTGCGGAAGGCCAGGCCATCTGCCTTGCCCCCTCCCAGGATGGAAGGGGCTAAGGTATTAGGTTTCCACTCCGATCCACACTTTGATGTTCAAAGCTGTTTAATATTCATTAAACCAGCCCTTCAGTTGTAATTGCAGTCATTACCCTCCCTTTTATGATCGTCTGTAAATGTTATGGGACAGACGGCACAGCTATCCTAATGAAGGGGCTTGATGATGGATAAAAGGTTGAATAGAGCCCTTCTTGCTGGTCTTCTTGCTCCTTGGCACCCACTCCTACCCATGCCTGCCTCCTTTTCCTCTGAAAAGGCAGTGTTTGGATTTAGAGAGTAGGATGATGATAGTGGGGTCAAGGTTAGCTAATTTCACTGAGACAAAAGCACAGACTTAACCTGAACTCCCAGCAAGCCTGAGTCTTGCTCGGAGCTGGCTTGGATGTTCCTCTGACATAGGCTGATTTATTGCCTGGCCTTCTCTGTGAAAACAAGAAGAAAATTGGGTTTTATCTTCTCCATTTAGAAAACATGGGGGGTTTTAACAGGTTAGGTCCATGGAAGGACTGGACTTTGGAGTTGGGGTCAATACTGAGGGAAATTCAAGGTCAGAATTTTGATCTGAATTTCCATTTGACACATGCACTTTCACATTTAGTCCCCAGGATCTGGGCAGTGTGAACCTCTCCAGTGATCACTTTCCTCACCTAGAAAGAATAAGGAAATGCAGTGCCTACAGATGGCATGCAGACCCCTCTAGAGCAGGAGTGTGCTGCCTGGAGAATTCGGGAAACAAAGTGGGTGCCAGGGTCCTGCCAGTCACAGTTTTACCTTCTTCCTGAACTCCTGGAAGAGAAGCCATTCTTCTGGTAAGAGTATCACATCTACCCAGGGACTGTGACCATAATAGCCTATGGCCAATGGTAGAGCCTGTAACTTGAAGGGCAGGGAGGACTTTGCCCACTTCTCCCGTCTTCCAAAAAGTCCTTCATGTACCGTTTTGTGAACTTTCCAAGGGTCGCAGGCAAGTTGTCTCAGAAACATGCACAAAATTTCTGGGTACATGTTTCAGGAGGAAGAAAATTGCACAGAGCTAAGAAAGGAGTCAAGCCAAGGTGCAGTGCTAGGGAATTTCCTATGAGAGAAGCCATTCATTATACCTACCTGGGTCCATCACCAAATGTGGATCTCACCGGATATGGGTCATTCCTGGAGGGCAGAGCCTCTGATATCTGAGGATTACATTCTAGCCACACTACTTGCAGCTGAGGCATATTACATCCTTTACTTATGCAGAATGGGGGGGTTGCATCATCCTGTCAACCCTAGCCAATGTTCATCATTATGGCCACGCACGGCCTGAGTTTACTCCTGCTCACTGTGATCACAGATCACATCTCTTAGAGCTTCCAAGATTCATGGGTGGAATTCCAGGAAGACAGATGCCCTCTCTTCAGGTAGCAGTTTTCTCACAACTAGCATGACGGTAATAGAGGGCCTCTCAACAGTGTCCAGGTGGTCTTGGCAGAGCGTTTGTCCCCTTCTGGCTTGTGACTCCCCACAATGCCACTCAGGTTACCTGGCGTTCTAGGTATATATCATGGGTGTCCTTAAAGAGCTAAGCCTGGACTTTATGTCAGTGGAAGGCCTAAGGGCATTTGGTTTGCAGAGAGCCACAGGTATATCCAAGGACCTGGGACAGAAAATCAGATAGACTATATAGGACTATATCCTAGTGGACCAGTACAATAATGATGGCTGTTCAAGGGGAGCCTGTCTAGGTCAAGCTCATGATATGCCTGACAACTTAGCTGCAACTTGCCAATGAATATATAGGTGACTGGAACCTCTCCCTAAAGCAAAGGAGGCATGTAGGTGTCTAATGTAGAAAAGACAGAAAGAATGGCTGTGTGGGTGAATGAATCAAGAAAATGAACCATTCAAAGAAGTCTAAATTCATCTCATTTCGTTATCAAAAACTTCGATACAAATTCCATTTAGAATTGGAATTTTGGAAATTTGACAGTGTCATTTAAGGGCATATGCATGTTTAACACCCTCTAGGATCCTGGAGCAGCATCCAGAATCTAGCAAATTAATATTTGTGGACCAAAACATTAACATTCATGAAAGTGATCTAGATTAGTACAGAACGTGCTGTGAAAATTAAGGTCAAGCTACCAAGAACCTGTAGACCTTTAGTGTTTTCTGGCTTTCTAAATTGTGGCTGGATGGTGGGTGAGAGGGCACACCGCCAGCAGGGTTGGTTCTCTCGGGCTTCAGGCCCCATGCGGAGCACTCAACGCACTCCTAACTGCTGTCTGTATCTCCTGAACTTGTATCTTAAGCTAGCCTTCAGTTCTCAGGGTCTTTTCCTTTCTCTACCTCTAAAGCAAAGCTCAGTCACCTGAGGTTGGTGGGAAAGGGAGTCTTACCCCAGCCCTAATCACAGCTCATTAGCACTCTAGTGGCATCTAAGTGAGAGGGTGGTGACTTTAATCAGGGGGAGGGCCAGAGCAGGCTGGGCTCCAATTCCTGGAGGCCACCTGGGGAATCAGAAGTTGTGTCTGTTTCTAGCCATCCTTAAAGCTGGGGCTCCAGCGCTGCAGAAGCCTCAGCTGCCCAATGGCTTCCTCCACACTCCTCCGAGCACTGCCTGTCTCGGGGAGAAGACTGTGGGGCTTTGCACCCGGCTATCTTCTTGCTTTCACTTGTTCTTTCTGGGCCTGTGTTATGTGTTGGCCCCACTGTGTGAAACTGGCACAGACAGTCTGGACAGGGTAGATAGTGACAGAAACCTCTTCTAGGATGAAAGTGAACTTCAGCTGCTTTGTCTGATGGCAGATTTTTTTTTTCCTGGTGGCAGGTTTAGGTTGTTGTGGTTTGTAAGGTATCTATCAAGTATTTTTTATCAACAACTTCTAAAAAAGGTTACAGTCAGTTGTCTCTCTGTCTCTCTGTCTCTCTGTCTCTCTCTGTCTCTCTCTCTCTCTCTCTCTGTGTGTGTGTGTGTGTGTGTGTGTGTGTGTGTGTGTGTGTGTGTGTGTTGGCAGGAAAAAGATGAGTTGCCCAGATGATGCAGGGTGTAAGACTTGGGGAGAGAAGTAATATAAAACAAGCACCCACACTGTTTCTTGTTTGCTTGTTTGTTTTACCTAGTGGCCTCACCTCACCTAAAAGAGTTAGAGTAAAACTTTTAGCAACTTACATAAAAACATTCTAGGTGCTCCACCCATGGTTGGCACTGGTTCCCCATCACCCCCACCCCCACCTCCCCACACTCGCCATCTAGACATGGCTTTTATCTTTCTTGCTCGTTGGTGCAGTAAATTCCTCTGCACCTCAAAAGGCCAATGTTTCAGGTTGAGCCTTCTGTGTTATCCCAAGAAATCGCTGTGGAATAACCTTACAGTACAAAGTGATGAGCGACACCATCCTCTCTGATCATCTCCTACCCTAGCTACAGCCTCCTGGCTCCCTTTCTGTCTCAGATGTGCTAACACCGTCTTCCTGAAAGCCATTGCTCTAGCCTTTCCCTATGCCTTCGCCTTGCTTCCCTCAGAGTGGGCACAGACAGCATGCTCATCTGCCTGTCTTCATTCCGGTGTTGCCACTGGATGACCTCTCCTCATGAAACTGTAGCCCTGTGCTCCTGCCTCACTAGTTCCTTTCCCCATTTGCACTTTAAGCTGTCAACACGCTACATAAGCTTATTCTGTTTGCTGTCTCACCTACGCCAGCATGTGCACTGTAAGATCAAGAGCAGAGAATTTGTTCCGCTGTGTGCTGCACATCCCTGGGCCTAGCACACTGCCCAACATAGAGCAGTGGCTCCATTGTATTTGCTCTCATGCCTCAGAAACATTATTTAGAAGTAACTCCCTCTGCTACATTGTTTGTTTGACCCTGTTAATTAGACAGGGCTCTCTGGGAGTTGCCTTAAATATCTCTACTCGTTTAGAAGTCCAGGCCTACATGGAAAGAAAGCTGGCCTTGTCTGCTTATGCAGGTACATTTGCGGTGGCTATCTTGTTTAATCTTTGTGACACGGCTTTCCATTTAGTTGTCATGCTCTGATGCTAAGAGTAATGGAGTTTATACCACAAAGTGACAGAACAGAACCAGGCACACCTGACCCCCAGACCCCATTCTCTACACTGCGAGGGGAAGGAGCCTCTGAGAGGATGAACTCAGCCTGTGAGCAAGAAATAGACAGGCTGAAGCCTGACATCAGTGGTCCCAACAACTGGGCTACTCCTGCTATGGAGCTTTGACCGTGGTGCGGTCTGAGGTTTCCTCTGTCCCAACCTTCCTTTCAGTGCTCTGATATCAGCCTAGAGTGAGACTTGGTACTGTTGGCCTTGGCATAAGAGAACGAAGAGTGCCATGCCTTGGTCATAGAGTGATCCAGCCTGTCCCGAGAGTGGGGAATGGGCAGTACAGCTCTCTTTGGACCCAGAGTTTCTTTATTAGCCTTGGGTTTCCACAGCCCCCATTACTGCCTTCCCTAACCCACCCTCATGTCTGTAACCCCAAAGCTTTGGGCTCCCTATCCTCTCTTCCCTCTGGGCCCCAGGCCAAGACTCCACTGGCTTCCCTCTACCAGCCTGTGAATGTGTCTTTGTGCAGTGGCCCTGATGTGAGGGCCTTCCTGGGAAGGTGTTATTTTAATATATGAAGGGCAGTCATTGCGTTTCATAAAGATAGCTTGTTTGGAGGGGCCAGCAGGGGCCCAGGAGAGATCACACTTGACAGATATAGGGACAGCCTGTGGTTTGGGGACTAGAAATCACAGTACAAGCCTGTGCAGCCCAGCCCTGGGCACCATGCCCCTGACAGCCATCACTGGAATGAAGCCTGCTGTCTGGGGTGGAGTTACACAGAGTCTGCCCCCTTGCTCTGGTGGGAGCAATTACAAGTGGCACAGCATGTGATCTAAAGACAGATGGACACAGGGCTCAGGCCTTCAGGCTTGCATAAGCAGATTCTGTGCCAGCTCCATCCTGGTCCCTCTCTCCCAACTATGAACCTGAAGAAATCTCTGCTCCATAGGTTTCAAGTACCCCAGCAGATCCCCCAGGAGCTTTCTGTCACTGTCGTTCCAAAAGACTTAACCCACCTTCCCAGGAGGGCATGTTAAAAATAAATGAGGAGTGAACTCTATCTCCTGCCACCTTGGGCTCTATAGCTAAACATGGGTGATGAACGGGGTGACAGAGATTGAACAGAGCTAGTTCCAGAACAGCCCTGGTTTGCTGTAGAGCAAAACACCTGGTCCTTGGGGAAGTGAGACATAGAGGTGGCTGCACCAGCTCCTCCCTGACAAGGAGCCTTTCTGTGCTCAGCAGGAAGGGAGGTGGGCAGGGACAGCCAGTCCCAGGGCACCTACTGCCAACCATGAAGTTGTTAAATTTGGAGATGTGTGCGTTGCTTGTTGGTCAGCAGAACAGCCCACACACTACTCAGCACTGCACAGAGGGACCAGACACAAGGCTGGGCATCATAGTAGTGGCGGAGGAGAAGGTGGTACAGTGAATTTCCAAGTAGAGAGACAGGAACCAAGTGGATCAATTTAACTATTTGTACTTTCTGGCTCACCTTCCACATTTAGAGTACAGGTCAAACTGGGAAAGTTTGTCTTCCTCCCTCTCCTAGACAGTCCCTTGGCAAATGTCAAATCCATCTTTGTGGATGACAGAAGAGTGACAGAGCTGACATCTGTGAATCAAAAGACCCCTTTGATAAATACATTGACATAACTCTTCATATAGGAGCCAAAGCTGGATGAACTGGTGGGTGGACAGGCAGGAGGCCAGCAGTCTGTTTCCTACCCTGCATTGGCTGAGCTCTGTCTCCTGAGTGTTGCTTATGTGGAATCTCAGTGGTTTGTGGTCATGTCTGACTGTTTCCTTCAGGGAGGGTATGTCATCTGAACCACACCTGTGTCCTTAGCACTCACTGTAGAACATGCATCAATGCTGTGCAGCAGACTGTAGGATGAGTGACACACCGTGAGCAACTCTGCAGCCACGTGCTTTGTCCCTGGCTTCTGCGCCCTCCTGTTCAAAATGCCCAAGCTTTTTCATGATATTCTCTGAACCTGCAATGCTCCCCTAGTGCTGTAGGATGCAAACAGACACAACTGCATCTGAAAGCATAAGGGTGATCAGAGCTAAGCACAAGCACAGTCTTCAGCCTGGGTGTCCGAAGACGCGTGTCATCACCAAAGGAATACCCCAAAATATTTAACCTCATTACTCATAAAGGTGTAAATTACCCACAAAGCCTGTGTCTTAGTTACTTTTCTATTGATGTGATAAGCTATCATGACCATGACAATTTAAAAAGAGTCTGTTGCAGGCTTGTGGTCTCAGAGGATGAGAGTTCATGACCGTCATAGTGGGGAGCATGACAGCAGGTGGGCAGGTGTGGCACTGGAGCAGTAGCTGAGACCTTACATCTGATTCACATGGTCAAAAACAGAGAATGCAAGCTTTGGAAATTTCAAAGCCTGCCACGGTGCCATAACTTGGCTACAATGTTCATACCTCCTAATCGTTCCCAAACAGATCCACTGACTTGGGATCTCGTATTCAAATAAATAACCCTATGGAAAGTGTTCTCAATCAGACTACCACAGCACATCAATAGTAAGTGTAAATAATTTGTGCCATACTAACTCAGAAAGATAAGACTAAACTACAGCTGCAGGCACCACTTATAAATCAATCACTAATATAATAATGAACGATTTTTTAAAATATAAGATAAAATGCACACTGTACATTTCCATTCATAAGTTTGTAAGCAGGAAAAATTGACCAACAGCGTTTGATGTAGAATAGTGCCCACCATCTTGGGTAGGAGTTTGCTTCTAGGGTGCTCATGGTCTGAGCATTAGTTTGATGTCATCATGACTTCTTCATATTTCCTAAGCATGGCAGGCATCAGTAGGATGTCTAAAGGACAACGAGAGAGAAGACACATGTGAAGTGACTGAGAGCTGCGACTGCTCTTACCCTGAAACAAAGCAAGGTTACTAGTGAGCACTTGATTTAACTTCAGTTGTTCCCAGCACTGGCTTTATTTCATGGTGATGTATAACCTTATAAAGTTGCTCCTTAAAGACATGAGTGGATGGATGTCTTGGGTGTGCTGCTTCTATTCTGTCACCTTTAACCTCTCAATGTGTGCTGACCTCAAATCCAGCCAGCCGCCTGCCTTTCTTATCCTGGGAGCTTTCTCTGTCTGCTGTAGACTGCAAGAGTCAGGGCAAGTAGGCCCCAAGCAGTGAGCAAGGGAATCAGTGAGCAAGTGAGTTCTCCAGGTCTGTCTTAGGCTCATTCAGGTTTTCTTCTGGCTGATCACTTTTCAGGAAATCCCTGCTCACCTGTACTCTCACCAAGCTGGGTTTGGTTCCCTGTACCACTGTGATCCTAGACTGGCCCTTTGTGTTCTTTAGCCCTGGCAAGCTTGCTGACAGTCCTCTACATGACCATTGAGAGGAGCCCCTGGCCCTCTCTGACAATGTAGATATCTATAACTGTTGAATAAAGGCCAAACTCTGCCTTCCTAGAGCTGTTTCGGGGATGAAGAAAAAGTCTGAGAAAAATCTCTATGTTGAGAATAGGGGCTCCAGCCTGTATGTGAACTTCCAAGGTTCTATGAGACCTCAACTTATCTGACTGTTCTGGGAATTTGGATTTGGTAATGGAGTTTTCAAAATATGGTTTTGTGAAGTAATGATTTTCCAGGCCTGGAGTACTCATAATTGAAGAGTGATCTCTAAAACCCCAGTCGTATATAACCTACAATACCTATGCACCCTCTGAGGATGAACTGTGTTCTTCCTTGTACCTCATCTCAGCTAACATTCATTCATTCGCTTTTTCCTTCAGTCACACAAGTGTACTGAATACTTAGAAGAAGGCAGGTGCTGTTCTGTGAGCCAGGGATGTAGTATAAGCAGTGCTGGGTGGAAGGACAGTGGGCATGGATAACAGGGGTACTCAGGAGTCCAGAGTTGAGAGAAAAGCTGCCTTAGCTCACATCATGGTTTTAACATTTAGTAGTGTGACCCTGGGCGTAGGTTACTGAACATTGTGCCCCATTTTCTATTCACTGAGATGTAATGCAACTAGGCCACTGGGTTTATACATGCTGCCTGCAAAGTGTCTTGAACAATGCCTGATTCCGAACACGAGTGCAGTTATTTTAGCGATTCATTTTATTTTCATTCTTTTTTGGTCTGATAAGAAAATGGACAGGTTTTTGTGTGCGTGTGTGTGTGTGTAGGAAGTCAGGTAATACAGATCAATTTCCAGTTCAGAACCCTAAATTACACCAGCATGAGGTTGCTACACTGTTTCCTTCCAGTTCTTAGTCTTGGCTATTCTTAAACATGGACTTTGTTTTCTGTGATGATGGATTCCAAAAAGAATACTAGAGTAGGATATGGGATGAATGTGACCAGGATGAGTTACTGAGACAAGGAGGTGTCTGGGGATGTGCGAGCTGGGCAGAGTGCTTGGGGGATACTCTGAGCATAGGGGAGTGAGTCCTGTGGCTGTCAACGGAGGGAGTGGACTGGGGGACGAGGTACTGCGGACTCCAAAGGGAAAGCCTTCCCTTTCTAATTCCAGTTGTCTATAACTCTTAGAGCATTCTGTGAGAAGCAGGAGTGTGGACTCTCAAACCCCTGCTGTCAGGAACTCAGCCCAAACAGCTCAGCCCTCGGAGTGATGTGACATTTCAGGGCCACTGTGCTGGTTGTTTTGTGTCAACTTGACACAAACAGGGACATGTCTGGGAAAAGAACCTGTAGGCATAGTGAGTTTTCTCACTATGTAATAATTGTAGGTGGGCCCAAGCCAACCAAGGGTACCATGTCTAAGTAGGTGGCCCAGAGTTGCCTAAAATAGCAGGCTGAGCAAGTCACGAGGAGCAAACAAGTAATCACTACTATTTCATTGCCTCTGCCTCAGACCCTACTCCCACCCCTTAAAAAGTAAGTGCTAGACTAAGAACAACAATATCCCATAGAAAGCAAAGTGTGGTGTGGGGGGATGGTTTTTAGCTTTATTTTTATTTAATGTGTATGAGTGATTTGCTTGCTTGTACATATGTGCACCGTGTGTGTGTTTGGTACCCACAGAAGTCAGAAGATCTTCTGGAACTGCAATTACAGACAGTTTGGAGTCATATATGTGCTAGTGATCAAACTCAAGTCCCCTACAAGAACAAGTGTCTTTAACTACAGAGCAACCTTTCCAAATTGCTTTTAAAAAAACTATTTGAATATATATATATATATATATATATATATATATATATATATATACACACAGAGAGAGAGAGAGAGAGAGAGAGAGAGATGAATATATATATATTCATATTGACATATGAATGACTTAAATGTATATTGCATGTATAACCAATGGAATTGAAATGGGAAGCAGAAAACAATAAGGAAGGCTGTAATTTTATCTGTTCCTCTTGGTAACTGAGGGGGTGGTGAGACTTGTCCATCAGCTGAGGAGCCATCTGGCCAGACAACGTTATGGATGTTATGTCTGGCCTTGATAGAACTGTCCCACTGCTGACCTCAGGGTGGCTTCTGCCTGGTGCCCAGAGTCCGTGGCCCCGTCTGTGAGGTTGCCTGGTGCATATAAATCAGTCCCCGACAACTTGCTTCTTTCCCCTCCTGTGCCTGTGCATGCCCTCGTAAAAATTTAAAAGCCTTGCTCGTCAGACTACACTTCCCAAGGCTTTAAACTGTAGCCTGGGTTCATGCCTGCTGCTCCACTTGCTGGACCTGTAGGCAACTGCCTTTCTAGTGACAACTTCCTTTTCCTCCAAGTTAGCTGCTAGTGCCTCTTTCCTATTCATTCAAAATATACAGCCTCCGCTCATTTTCTTGTTCAGTCTTCCTTGACCAAACAGTATACTGTATCTTGAAGCATTTGCCATCCAGAATGGCTACTCTCTTCATGTCTCTCTCTTCTCAACTGGTAAGTGTCCAGTTCCTTGCCAGTTCCCTTTCTCCCTGACCTCCAGACTTTGTAGGATCCCCAGGCCTGGGCTTCAGGCCTCTTGTCTTTCTGCACTTTGTCATAGTCTCTTCACCCAGGACTGTGCACTGATATCATCAGTCTCAAATTCCTTTGTATGAACTCTCCAGACTCACTTATCACTTGGGTAGACTCTCCACTTGAGTAGCAAATCCCCATGTCAGACTTAATAACTTCAGAACTGAAGGGATCATCCTCCCCATCACTGTGCCCTAGCCTGACTCAGCCTGGCCAGCTCCATTCTACCAGTTTTTCAGTCCAGAAGTCTGAGACTCACCCTGGAATGCTGCTTCTGCCAAATACTTCACATCTAAACCGAACTGTCCCCATACTTTGAACACATGTGGAATTCTACTGTTCTACACCCTCCCATGACCCAAGCCACCATCACCACTTGCATGTGATAAATAGCCCAAACTATTCTTTTATGTTACATTCCCAACTCTGATTCCCCACTTTCCAAGACACCTGGAACCATCCTTCAAACCATGATTAACTCCTACTTCCTCGATCAAAATCCTCCACGGGCTTCCACTTTTACCACCAGCAAAACCCTTAGCTTGAAAGGCTCTCCACAATCAGCCCCCGCTTCTTCACCCCGCTCTTTACCCACCCCATCCCACTCCAGTCCACCCCAGTCACATTGGTCTCCAGCATTCTTACAGTTGGCATCTCCATGGTGTTGCTGTGTGCACTCAGCATTAATCCCATCACTTACAGTAATAATCCCTGTAGTTCTCACAGAAAACTAGCAGACTGCGAGTACTATGAATATCCTCATTCTGCAGTTGAAGAAGCCAAAGCAGATATTAAGCACCTCACCCACCTGAGCCAGGACTGGGATTTTACAAAGGTTTTTTACTTTTACAGAAGCACTGTCTCCTGTGCTTCTCTATGAAAAGCCCTAAAACGATCTGTTGGATGGAGGAGGTCTAGTTATTACTCCATGCTGGTCCAGGTGAGAGTGGGATCATCCCTGGAGCTGCCTACTTTCCACAACAAAGATGTACACATGACTCCTCCACAGATAGACATCATTTTGTTCTTCTCCGGGACCCATTAAAGGAAGGCCTCCAATAGATACTTATTGGATGGGTGTTCAGGAACTGTGGAAGAAAGAACAACTAGCTTTGCTTAGGTGATTCTTGAAGGTGACTAGAAGTGTTCATTTGGCAGACCAGAGGCTTGAAGCAGCAGGCCATCTGACCCTTTGTCCATTTGTGAGTACACAGTCCCACAGTGGTATCCTGAGAAAATGGCACTCACTTCTGGGCACACTGGGGACTGTTAGAATTTGCTATGAGCTATACAGCCAAATCAGTTTTGTCCATGAGAACAGAAACAGCAAGGGGCCAGTATGGTTTCAGTATAGTGATGACTTTTGTCATTGCTGCTGCCTCTAGCCTGTCACTGTGGCCAGTTCTATAGTAGCTGCCACCTCAGTGACCACACCAACCACTACCACTACCACATCAGAGGCAGTGCTAGATGTTGATCCGCCTCCCTGCTATTATATTCTCCACAGCATGTCTGGAATTGCTACCCAACTGATCCTATGAGCCAGCCCTGTGGCTGGTCTTTCTAGCACTTTAAATAGCTACCAAACTGTTATTAAAACTACGAGCAGCTATTAACAACTCACAGATATAGCTGAGCTTACAATCTGAAAGTCAGAGTGGCATCTATGCTTTGACTGTCACAGCAGGCTACTGAGTCACAAAGGACACTTTGCTAAGATGAGAAAAGGGGACACAGCTATTAAACATTTAGCAAGTTAATAACATCCAGGTAATAAAAACCCTATAGGGGATGTAGCCAAGTTGGCAGAGCACTTGCCTAGTATGTGCAAGGCCCTGGGCTCAATCTCTAGCACCATATAAACCAGATATGGTAGAGCATTCCTCTAATCCCCTAATCACAACATTCAAGAAACCAAGGTCACCCTGCACTACATAAGCAATTTTAAGGCCAACCTAAAGTATGCAGGACCCTTTGTTTTAAAAGGAAAGTAAGGGTGGGGCAGTGGAAGCCCAGAGAGCCAAAGAGGCTGGTGGCTTAATTTTTGGACAACTCCATGCTAAGCATCTTCACAAATTTTTAATTCACTTCAACTATAGAAACATTTAGAAGTGAATTTTGTGTTCTTAATTTACAAAGCTAAGGCCCAATGAAGGTAAAGGTCATGTGCCAGCTTGCCCAACTGGTAGAACTATGTGTCTTCATAGCCATGCCCCAGAGACAGAGAAGCCTCATCCAGGGGAAATGCTAGTCCAGGATTCCAGAGACCTGGAGGGTGGTCTTCCCACTGTGTCCTCAGTTATAGTCACCAAGGCTTAGTGACTGTGTGTCTTTGACCTAGTAGCTTAACCTTTCAAGGTCTTGTTTTGACAGTCTCCTGGTAATGCTGGCTTTATGCCCTACACAATCTGTCTAGAGATAATGCACACTGGATTTATCACCTCTAAGGACCTATCTGTCCCTAACCCTCTCAGGTTCAAGTTCTTGTTGTTAGCATAACACTGGCTGTGTTCCCTAAACCATGAAAGTAAGAACACTCTCCGTTCCAATGACAACTAAGAACAACTGAAGCTTGGAGATATGGAGAGAAGTACTTGGCTTCTGTATGGCAGACCCAAGTTCTAAATCAGGCTCCCAACTTCATACTTGGCAGTTGCCTGAAGCTCAGAAGTGCAGCTGTGATACCTAGGCTAACACACAGTAGGTGTATATTGGGTTCTCTCTGTGTTCCAGGTGCTGTGTTAGGCTCACATTTTCTATGGGGAAGAGGAGATGTGGCTTCTTTCCTCTGTGTAAGGGAGAGACAGTTGTCCTGCTATTTACTCCAGAGAATGGGATGACAGCAGAGATACTGAGCAGGGGCTAGAGAACTTGGCGCCTGAGGGACCAAGCTTTAGACAACACTAGTTGTTATGACAACAGATATTCATATTCAGTGGCTTCGCAGCCCCAGTATGGTGTTTGTAGTGGACCAGGGAAATCCCAGAGGCCCAGCCCTAAGCAGAGATCCCAGCAAAATAGCATGGATCATACTAGAGAGGGCCTTAGGGCCCAAGCTTGGAAGCAACCTCTATTCTTTAAGCCAGCTTGAGTCATGTGGCCTTGTTCACCTGCCAGGGAGACTGCCTGCCCCAGAGGAAGAGGATATGGGTTTGGCAAACAGGTAGCAGTCACTGTCGCACAGTTTGGAAGTGCTCAAGAGCAATTTTCCCAAAGTGACGTTCCAGAGGAGACCTGGATAGAGATAAGAGGGAACAGTGGCAGGTGTTTGATTGCTTTGGGCTGGGAGCCACAGGCCTAGTTGTGGAGGGCAGCAAGCACCTCGTGGGAAGGATGTCCTGAGCCCCATTCCTTATCCAAATTCCTAGGGTGCTGCACCTGCAAATGAGAACTATCTTGGGAATAGAGTGGGACACCTCTCTGAGTAGAGCCCCTGCTTCACTCTCAGACTGGATAAGGGAATCCCATGGTCCCTCTAGAGAGGACCCAGGTGGTCATGCCAAGGTTACTTCTTTACCGCTAGAAGCTACTTTGTAGACTCATCTGACTAGACTAAGATTTTAACCCAAGATTTAAAAGGACCAAAGATCAAAAGCAGATGCTCCTGGAAGACGCTCTAGCCTTCCCAGCCGTCTGGGGACAGGACTGTGGAAGAGAAGGCCATTCATCACAGAACCGTGCAAGCCCCTGTTCAATAATAAACAGATGTATTACGGGGAAAGGAAAGGATGGGCGTCAGCCCAGTGATTCATTCGTCTCCTTCTCGAAGTCACCTTCATCCGAGTCTTCAGAGGGCAGGCATGGGCGCTTTGATGCAGAGGCATCACTGTCAGGGAAATGGAAACATTTCACATTGTAAATCCTCAGGTTGTCAGAGAAACCCTAATGAGAAAGGAGACTGGCAAGGAGCACCCAGGGCTGCTTGAGGAGGGGGTGCTCAAGGCTCTAAGAGACAGAAATGTAGCCTGTTGCTCTATTGGCATGCTTTCTTCACTGTTCTCCTGCACCCACGGGAGGCAGGCAGTTCTCCCAGGGCCCCACTGGGCTAGAAGCCATGGGTGGCATTTAGCAGTCGGTTCAAATGCTTTAGTCAGTTGAAGCCACCCAGAGCTGAAAGTATTTTAGAAGGTCTGAGATTTGAGTCTGATTACCTCTCCAAATAAGAAAGCTCTTGGGCCTGATTTAGGAGAAACTGAGTCACAACTCCCAAGCTCTATTCCGTTCAAAACCACAGATAAAATTATTAGTCATAAAAAGTGCACCTTACCACTATCAGAAAGAAATAGGATCCCAAGGTTAATGTCCTGCCTGGGGCAGGACGCTCCAGGGTCAGTCTTACCTACAGAATTCCAACTCTACACCTGAGCTGCATGACCTTGGGCAAACCATTTAGCCTATCAAAGCCCCAGATTCTACATTGCAGAATGGGACTAGCATTAAAAACAACTACTGGGGCTGGACAAAGGACTCAATGACTAAGAGTGCTTGCTTATCTCCCAGAGGACTGCAAATTCCATTCCCAGCACCCATTTAAAGTAACTCATAGCCACCTGTAATTCTAGTTCCAGAGATTCCAATGCCCTCTTCTGGCTTCTTCCATAGGTACCTACCACACACATGCCATTTACTCACATAGACACATACACATAAATAAAAATAAATCTTGGAAAAAATAACAAAAAGAAAAAGAATTAACAGCAGCTATTTGAGACTTGGAAGGAGTGAATAATGCAACAGGTTAGGGGACTCAACCTGTTAAAAAATTGGTTCCTGCTCCTACTTAGGAGCCTCCACAGTAGAACAGGGTTGTTTTTAAAGGGTTGTGTATGGATATATTCATGTTCCAGTGGGGGGGGGGGTGCACGTGTGTGCATATGTGAGTGGAGGAGGCTCCAGTATCTTCCTCTATCATTCTGTACCTTACATACTGAGGCAACTTTAATTTTTTCAAAATCTTTTTTAAATGATGGTTCTTCAACACTTTAACCTACTATTTAGGCCACCACCCACCAGAGGTAGTGAGAAAGGAAGGATACAGGGGAAGTGGACCTGTTGAGAAAGGTTCTTGGGAGCAACTTCGGTCTGTGTTGTCTGGAAATCAGCAGTTCAGTTAATAGGTTAGCAGCCGCAGCTTGATTCATTTGCAAACGTATCATGGATACCCCAGCAGTCTAGTTCTGTAGAGTCAGGTTAACAACAGTGGTGACATGACATAGCAGAAACACCCAGGCCTCAGCCTCTGCACAAGTCAGCAGGAGGGACCAGGAGGAATGCCAGGAGAAGTTTTCCACTGTGCCTTTTGAAGACATGAGACCCACAAGCATTGCACAGCTAGCTCTATAAACAAGCCTAGCTCAGCCTCCCACACGGTCCACCGAGTCCCATTTGTATTCATTACAAACATCATGTGTCCTCCATGTGTCTTGCCTTAGTACATGCACCGTCTCAGCTGACATCACTCTACCAATCAGCCCCAGTCCATGGAAGCAGCAAAAAAACTGCAGCACACCACCAGAAGTTTTGTGATGCGTTTCTCTCTATGGAGTCCTGACAAATGCAGCTCGGCTATGCGATGTAAGGCGGACCAGTACGTGTGTGTTGTTATCAAAGAGTCCTTCATCACATGTCCTTTCACATGCTTGCTTTAACAGAACATCCTCTCTCCTGTGTGTTTTAGCTAAACATTCCTTCACCAGTCTGCTTTAGCCTTTCACCTATGTCCACTTCAGGAAAACAACATTCCTTCACGTTTGCCCCAGAAAAAAAAAAAAAAGTCCAATCAACTTTCAAAAAAACCCTTAAATTTCCTCTTCAGACAGGTTCTTACTGAACTCAGGATTCACTAGTTTATCTGGTCTAGCTAGCCATGAATTCTTTCCCTCCTCCCCATGCTGTGTGGAACTACAGGTGGGCCACCATGTCCATTCAACTTTTATGTGGGTTCTGGGGATCTAACCTATGGTCCTCACTTCACCCACTGAGTTATCATTCCAGAGCAGGGTACATACTTTCACCCATTTTACCTTGGAAAACACTGGGTAAGGCTAGCCCAGCTCTCATGGGGGCACTGTAACATAGCCCCCCTAATTTGTCGCCCAGAGCTCTCTCTGCTCTTCCCGACACCATCCACTCAACATTATGCAGCATCTATAATAGGATGTGGTGCTCGAGGCAGGGGACCAGGTAGGAGCCTGTAGAGATGAGAAGGTTCCAGATCGAGAATATAACCTTCTTTGTGAGTGGACAAGAGAAATAATTTAAACAACTCTGTGGAAAGCAAAATCCCACATTACGTCGGCTTCTTCACTACTGTTTGTCCCCAGATTCCAGTTTAGGCCCTAGTACTGAATAAGCATACAACCCTTTGCAGTTGTTACTTCTGGTTAAATGGATGCAAGGATAAAGAATGGATGAATGAATGAATGAATGAATGGTGGATGGATGGATGGATGGATGGATGAGTGAGTGATTGACAGAAGAGGAAAGATTCTCAGATACTCCCAGGCATATGGGATGGTGTAGTCACTGAGATAGGGAGCACGAGGACAAGAGCAGGAACTGGTGAATGGTTGGCCATAGAAGTAGACTAATAACATTTAGAGTTCCTCTGTGGACAGAGTCCAAAGGCGCTAATCTCTAACCTCAGTGCTTTTCATTAATCCAGCAAAGTGTCCAGCAGCTTGGAAAGGTAGAGAGAAGAGAGTAGAAACCTCTGCTTGCCCCCAGGGAAGCTTACAAGAGGAGTAAGGGTAAAATCACCCAAGATGCAAAGCAATATAAATGCCCTGCGTGAGTCAGAGCAAGGCTCATTAAGAAGACAGGCTGACTAGGTTGGTCATGGAGAGCTCTCTAGAGGAGGGTAAGTTCAGTGACAAACTGGATTTGAACTAGAGTTGCATGATAAATAAGACACAGATTTGGACCTGAGGATGGTTCTGGATGTGAGGGATCTGATTCATATCTGGCCTGACATCTCTAAGATCAGCGGATGATCTGCCGTTGACCCAGGCAACAGGCACTTGCATTCTTTTTCTCACTTTCCCCTAGTCTTGTCCGGTAGCTGAAGAACAAAGACCCTCTTCGGCTTGTATGCCTGATGGTTGAAGGCATTCCAGACCCATAAATATTATTTGCAAAACTAACTGATGCATAAAAGTAGACTTTGATTAAATATTACAACCAGCGTTTGGTAATGGAGCATGAGACTGTCATTTATCAGCGAGCAATGTGGACATAATAATTCATTAAGCTCCTTTGAGCAGTACCTCAGCCAAGCACTCAGGACAGAGGGGCCGGGTAAGGTTAAGTTTTGTTTCAACTACTGCAGGACTCCCTCCCAAACTGCTCCTGAAAACCATTAGCTCCCCAGGAGGCCCAGGCTGCTGCCCTCCAAGTGTCCCGGCCACTGAGGCACTTTCAAGGCCTCCATTTATCACCACGAACTCTCTTGCTTTTCCCATCAAGCAGAGATTTGGGAAGGTTGTGCATGGAAACTGTCCTGCTTTGTTAAGACACTGTTCCCTCCCTCCATCGGAGGGCCCACATATGGAGGATCTCACTGTCCATTCATTCAGTGTTGTTCCACGGTTCCAATGTGACAGGAACTGGGGATTCTAACGGACAAAATAGACAAAGACCTTACTCTCAAGGAGTGTGCAGCCTGAAGGAAGACTGAATGTAAGCCAACAAAATAGATACCATGCGGGGATGCAAACTGTTAAGAGTGGAGGTCCTAGGTGGCCACCATACCTTGGCTGGGAGTCAGGGAAGGCTTCCTGGAGGAGGTACGATAAGGTGAAAATTGACAGATATTCAGGCCTTGGAGTATTTTAGGCATGAGAACAAAATGTGCAGAGCTCTAGAAGAGTGAAGCATGGCTCCTTGGAATAGCTGAAATAACTTTGGTCTGAATGGAGCTTAGAAGGTGAAGCAAGAGCTGACGAGAGTTGAGGCCAGAGCGATCAAGTGACCAGTCCACAGAGTTCTTGAACCTTATCTGGAGCTGTCATGTGAAGAAGGTGATGTATACAACATACCGAGCTACAAGGATTGAGACAAGCCAGACATCTGTATGGCTCTGGGCACCCTCACCAGGCATGTGGGCCCAGGAAGCAAATGTTTAGATAGTTGGATGTACTGCTGAAATGACCACCCCTAAAACTCTTAACAGCTTCAAAAGACAAAGGCTTATTTTTGCATGTACTGTGTGAATGTCACATTTCATCAATGGACCTCACAATATCCACTATGGAGAAAATGGTAAAGGAAAGAAGACAGATTTGATGTCTGATTCCACAATCACCCAGAAACAACTGGCACCATTTCTCATCACATCTCACTGGCCATAGACAATCCATGACCACTTCCATTTCCAGAAGGATTGTGGAAGTCACCTTACAGGGGCACAAAAGATTAAGAGAGACTATTGGCAGATCACCTTACAATGGAATATGAAGAAGCTGGCATTTCTGCAGCTTCGAATTATATAACCACCCCAAGCATTAACCCAGAGATGTCAATCTTAGTCACAGGGCATCCTCCTACCAGCTCTGAGAGACTGACACAGTGGTCTCTTCTAAATCTTCAAGCTTAACTTCTCCAAACTAACTAGGAAGTGAGAAGTCCTAACTTACTCATTTCTGAGCCTTTACGACAGTTGCATGATGTGTGCACTTCCCAAATACTTTATGTGTAGTTTTTACTTTCACTAAAATGAACAATTCAATCAACTTGCTAAATACAAATTAAGCCAATGACACTTATACATCTAAGTGGAACATCATGGAGACGAAGCAGTAGCTTTATATTTGCCACTCCTGTTAGCATCTGCCTTCCTGTAGTTGGAAAACAAAGATTATAAATGTGTTTCGTTTGGGTGAAGACTCCAGATATGCCCTAAGGCATTTGTTTATTCTGTGTCTGATTAGCTACCCAGATGTCCTGGTGGTGGGATACAACCAAAGGCTTCAAATTCCTGGTTCCTCCAGGATCACAGACAAGGAACCCCAGGATTCAGCCTTCCCTCTCTTAGGCTTTCAGACCCAAGATCACATTTTCCCCATCACTGTCTCCTCCTGTCTCTGTTGGCTTTTCTATTTTTGACCCTTTGTGTCTCTCTTCTTATCAATAGGTTTGAGTTTCAGTAGAATTGAAAGTATCACTGTGTGGTGGTAAACCATGCCAGGAAGCTTGATGGGTAGAGTGGGTTGAGGCCCCAGAAACTCAGTGGGTGCACACCTGAGACATAGGTGCTTCCCTGCTCCCTGACAAGTTCCTGACCTGGAACATGTGCCATACTTCCCCCATAAGGAAACATAGTCCGTGGTCACATAGGCCTAGAACAAAATTCTCCATGCTAATGAGGTACCTAGAGGCCCCGAAGTTTTACCAATAAACTTCCTCCTTGCAAAAGGTATTTAATCTCTGGTCCATCCTGAGAAGTTAAGACAGTACACTTCCACTTTCCACGATGAACAACTAATAAACAGTTTGGAACCAAAGACTGTCACGTTCATCAAGAACCGCCATGGTGAGCATGGAGCAGGCCTTAGCCTACAGAACCACAGCCTAAGTCTCCCGTAGAAGATCCATCTGCGCTCCCAGCCATACTGCCACCCACCATGCTAAGGACCTTCACCAATGAACAAAGCCAGAGCCCCCATTTCCCCAAGCCCAGGCTAGTCACTGTCCCAAGCCCATGCCCCCAACTCTGCTCTCAACTCCTTGTGACTCAGTAGTGCCTAAATGTCCAGGAGTTTGGGAGTGCCCAGTTCCAGCCCACGACACTGGACATTTTGTTCCAACTCCCCTGTGCAGCACTCTATGGATGATTGGGTGTCTGGGTGTCTGGGAACCCCGGCTTCAGCTTTCCCACATCTCAGACTACATTTTCCCACCCCTGGAGTGGTGTCTCAGCTTCTCTGAAGCCCAGCAGACAAGTGCAATCAAGCTGCCTGCATTTTACCTCTCCAGCGGCCATGCCCTGCACGGGGGCAGAACGCAGACCCACATATCACCATAACTGTTAACGAACTTGAACACAAGCCTAGTATATCAGTTGCTCTGGGTAGATCAGTTTTGTTTTGTTTGGGTTTTTGTTTGTTTTTTTCAACTTTATACAAGCCAGAGACATCTGGAAAAGGGAGCATCAAATGAGAAAGTGCCTTTATCAGGCCCGGTGACATGCCTATGGAGCACTTTCTTGATTAATGGCTGTGGTCAGTGAGACCTGGGACCTGGTTCTGGGTTCTATAAGAAGCAGGCTGAGCAAGCCATGGAGAGCAAGCCAGTAGGAGCATTCTTCCTTGGTCTTGGCTTTAGTTCCTTCCTCTAGCTTCCTGCCTTACCTGAGTTCCTGCCTTGCTTCCCTCAATGATAAACAATAGGGATGTGTAAGCCAAATAAAATCTTTCTTGCTCAAATTGGTTTTGGTCGTGGTCTTTCTCACAGAAATACAAAACAAGCTAAGACAACAGTACTTTGAGCTAAAGAACGTAGGCAATGTCAAGGGTAAGGGCTCAGGGAGAGCAATGACGTGGGGTCCAACCCTGATTCTGTTGCTCTGATGTGGTACGGCCTTGGGCCAGATATATCAGTCTAAGCCTTCATCTCCTCTCCTCCAGCCTGGGGAGCGGGGGAGGACTGCTGTAGGGATGTTGTAAGGAGGCAGACACATCATTGTAAGTGATGAGGATACTAGAGTGACTTGTCATTTGTAAATTTGCAAAAAAAGACCCTCATTCTTAGTGACAGCTTACCTTGTCATTGACACCCTCAAAGTCATACATTAGTGTGTCTATAGTGGGACTTGCAACAGTCCTTGAATGACCAGCTTTTCTAGACCCTTTTCTCAATCCCCGTTGTCACTGGCTTTCTCAGTGGACCCTTACATGCTCACTCAGGTAATCAACTTCTGCTTTGACCCCAGGAGCCTCCTTCCTTAGGCTCTCTTGCTTTCCTCAACCTATATGTGACCTTTTCCTGATGACCTAATCTGAAAATCTAAGTGACCCCTGCTGCCCTTTGCAATTATTAATACACAGTCTGGAGCTTGTCACTGTGGGGCCAGCACTGGAACCCACAGCATCAAGGCTATTCGTTGGTCATCGCTTCTGCACGTGAGCTCTCTGATAGGTGCTCAGTTCAGTGCTACCAACTCCAACACTTCCATGTTTGTGGCAAAGTCACAGATTGTCTGAAACAGCTGTCAGACTGACCTGTATTTTACCCCTACAAGGAAGGTGGGCCAGTGCATAGAAAGGCGACCAGAGACCCCTGCTTCCCTGCCAAGGTTCTTGCAGGAGTCCAGTCTGTAGCTGATGAGGCTTGACTTAGACAGACTCCACAGGGTCAAAGTAGGAATGAGGAGACCACTTCTAGGTACATATCCTGAGGGAAGATCCTGAGACTCTTCGAATAGGCGCTTAGGCACACATGTGCTTACCACAGTGAGGCCCTTACACGGTGGCAACATGCAGGGGGAGGGGAGATTGGACAAGACATGCTTCTGCTCTGGAGCCCAGTGTTTATTGGTGTTTACAGTGAGAGTGGAATTAATTAAATGCCACAGGGCCTCCTTGGTTGCGGAAAATAAACTGAGCCAGGCCCCCAGCAGTGCTGCCTGCTGGTCTGCTTGCCTGAAGAGAGAAACAGGGCTGTTTCTTCTTCAGAGGACAGAGGCATACAGAGCTTCCATAGTAGGACTGCTATGGCAGCCATAGCAGAGAGCATGGCAAAGTCAGATGTGGCTCCAAGCCCTGCCTAACTCCTGACATCTGTACAGATGTCCAATACAATCAGCCTCAACACAGACAGACACACACACGCACATGCACACGCACGCAGGCACGCACGCACATACCAAGACACACATGGATGGCTTCATAATCAGGAAGTTATAGTCTCTCCTTAAGTCACCCTAAAGCATGACCTTAGGTTATCTCTCTGTGCCTCAGTTTCATAGCTGTACAGCGGGGTATCAGCAGTACTGTGTCCTAAGATTTAAAAAAAAAAAAAAGATGAGTATAATGTTCTCAGCAGAGCTTCAGCTGTGTTCTAAGCCCTCCACAGAGTGTAGCTGGTGTGATTGTCACTCAACACCCTTAGCCTTCCCGTAGGGAAGCCTGGAGTCAGCAGATGTATGAAGATAAATATGGACCAAGTGGCCCATAAAATCTAAAAGGGCAGCCTGACCTAAGAATGTGCCTCTATCTCCTAGTTCCATTTCTTACCAGATTACTGTATAGACCAACACTCAGGAGTTATGCTTAGACCCCATCTCCACCACTGCTGCTACAACTAGCCAGCCCAAGTTGTCATAGGCATATTACCAAACCATCCAGAGTTGAGGAAAACCAAAGGCATTCTTGGCCAAAGAAGCACAAGCTATGCGGCATGGGTTTTAGCCACTAAAACACACAGACTCTTCTGTGGCTCCCCAGGACCTGTGGGCCAAGATCCAACCTCCTGAGCCTGACCTATGAAAGGCCATGCTGTGCCTCTTTCTCTTAGTAACCCTTGCCCACTTGAGTGCTTCTGGATCAGGGAAAGTAACAAACAGGGTCCTGAACATTGAAAATAGGAAGAAAGGATAACAAGTGTGGGCCTAGATGTCATCCTTATTACTTTGAAAGTCAAGACTAGCCCTTCTGGCTTATTTTGAGAAGCAAGAGGCTGCTAGCTAGATCCTTGAAATAGACAGTCTTCACGCCAGTGGCTCCACACTGTGGGAAGGGCAGCCCCAGGTAAGACTCTGTTGGGTTACTTTATCCCCAGGACACATTTTCCTCATTCACCCTCTTCACTGTTCAAAGTTCAACCTCGCCCTACTCTGTCCTCCCATAGCCCCTTTCTGACCTCACCAGTGTCCCATGCTGGGTACAATCTGATCCCCTAACCTGGTGGCTTAAAACAACCTCAGTTACCCCACAAGATAACTATCGTTTCTCCATTCAAAAAATAAAAAACTTAACCCAAGCAGGATCAACAAACTGGTTGGTTGACTAATCAATTCATATCTCTATGTGCCTAAGCAGACTCCACTGTCCTGGATACTGAAGGTGGCACTGTAGCTTGAATGTTCAATGCCCTCCAAGCTCCCATGGTGGCGCTGCTGGAAGGTGGACACAGTGAGGTCCTCAAGTCCTTGGCAGATATTGTTGAAGGAGACCGTGGGATATGTGCCTTCTTTCTTTTGACTTCTTGGCTCTTAAGATGCACACTTCACTCCACCACAACATTCTACCATTCCGTTCTTTCCTGAGAACGATTTATGGATGGCCTTAGAATTAACTTTCTCTCTCTCTTGTTAAGTAGCTAGCATGAATTTATTGTGGAAATGGGGAAGTATAAACATATAAAACTTTCAAGAATAATTATTATTATTTCAGAATATAGTTTTCTTATTTGTCTTTGGTGAATGTGTGTGTGTGTCTGTGTGTCTGTGTGTCTGTGTGTCTGTGTGTGTGTGTATAAAATTGAAACCAATATTTTGTCAGCCTATCTGCTGCATGCATGGAAGACTTTATTGTGTCTTTGCTGTTTCATTTTATTTGTAAGGAATATAAGGAATAACTGTGGAGCTACTGTAGACCCCAAGAACTAAAATCTTCCCACCAATTCACCTAGACCTTCCCTTCTGCTTCCCTTCTGCACTGCCCCTGGCTCTTCAAAGATAACTTGGTCTGAGTTTTCTATTTCTCGTTACTTTAGGGTTGTTTTTTTTAAGAATTATTTATTTATTTTATGTATATGAGTACACTGTATCTGTCTTCAGACATACCAGAAGAAGGCATCAGATCCCATTACAGATGGTTGTGGGAATTGAACTCAGGACCTCTAGAAGAACAGTCAGTGCTTTTAACCTTCAAGCCATCTTTCCAGCCTCAGTTCCTCCATGGTTTAACATTCCAGCTGGGCCATGCATGTGTCTTGCTGCATTGTGTCAGTCTCTTTCCATGATACGGTCCCTTCTGAGTGGGTGCCATTGTTTCCTTGCCGTTCACTCCCCAACCACAGTTTGCAAACTTGTTAATAGCCACACAGTCTGTTTCTAGAAGACTATCTTTTTATCACATCTCTATTTCTGACTTTTAGGTGATTCAAAGGTTCTATAAATCGTTCTACCAGAAACATTACTTCACTTCAGGTAATGGTTGCAGGCCTCTAACATATAGAAATACTTCTCAAGAAGGATCCACATTTCAATAGAGATTGCAGCATTCCTTCAAGGAAGTGCCCATTAATCCCTGTTTTAATGACACCAGCCAATACAGGATACTGTCCTTGTGAAAGGAAGAGAAGAGGAAAGAAAGGGAATGAGGAAGGGTGAATACATGCACACAGTCACAAATATGTCTGTCTCTTATAAAAGACCAAGCATTGGTGGTTCCCTAGTAAAATTCTCATTTCTCAAAGCACCTAAATCCTTTGCTACAGCTGAGTTCTTGTGCTTTGAGCCTTCACTAATATTTTACCATATTGTAGAGTCCTTTCCAGTTGCCTATGCAGATCCACCCACAGTCTCTTGCTCACTCCCAACATTTTTCTCCACCCCTACCTTCATTTCCTCTGGTAAGCATGACTTACAACATGTTCTCTTTTTCCCCACCCAAGTATACTTTAATATGAACAGGGCCACATATGCCTCTCTCACTACTAGATCTACCTGGCACACAAGGAGAGTTCAGTAAACATTGGTTATTACTGGGTTGGTGAATGAAGGGATAAATGCAGGAGTGGCCCAGCCTGTAACCCAGAGCCAGCATGTCGTTGGCACTTACATGCATATTTAACAAGTAATCACAAACATGAATGAGTACTGTTGCTGTCATCAGTCTCTGAATAATGGTAGCACTCACTGACAGCCCCCACCTCACCACCCTCTCAACGCTTTTGGCACTTATGGGCATGTCTTGGACCAGAGGCATTTCTAGAATATTCGAAAGTATGGTTCTGTGAAGCCATGCTGTGGCTTTCTTGGGTGCACCTGCAGTTCCTTTTCCAGATAGTTCTGATCCTAAGGTCCCAAGCCCATAATGGGTTTCCTAGCCCATTCCCACCATGGCTGTACACAGAGCCCTGTTCCCAGACTGGCCTTGTGCCCTTTATCTTAATGATTCCATGCTCCAGGACTGGAAGCATCAGGCTTGTCAGTCTGCACCAGTGGCCCACAGCCATAGTTAGCTTCCCAGGGTTGCTAGGCTTGCACGCCCCATCTCTGGATCTCTACTTCATCCTCTCCTAATCATGGCAACGATGACATCACGTTGTTCTCTGTAACAGTTTACATGGCTCTTTCCCATGAGTCATTTATTTGATTTTTCCCAGCAGCCCTATGATCTGAGGGCTTTCCCCCTTACTTGAGTTGACAGCACTGAGGCTTGGAGGGTGAACAACTTTTTCAAGGTTATGTGGTTACTCAGTACAGAGCAGGCGTATCTCCCTCCTGACTCTTCTTTACAGCCACAGTAGGAATTATTAAAGTGACCCTTCAGAAGGCTGGAACTCTGTGGGGCAGAGGGAATACTGTTTCTTTTAGGTTTCCACAACCTTGATTCTCAGTTGTGGAACATCATGTCTGTCTTGGGTTTCTTCGCATGTTTATTCTGTAAATATATGCTAACTGTTCCTGTAGCACATGGCCTAATAGAAAGCTCAGCAGGAATCACAAGAATAAAGAGACAGGCACATACCCAGAGGCCAGGACATTTGTCTGGGGTCTTTGTTGGGGCTCAGGGTCAGGCTGTCAGACAGTTTGGGATATTGAGAAAGTACAGTAACATCCCCAAGGACAGAGTGACTTACTTTGGCCTCCTGAGCTGAAGGTTGAAATTATAAGTTTTATGAGCAACATATACAGAGTCGGTGTTTATGACAGGGGTGGGAAGAAGAGAGAGAGAGAGAGAGAGAGAGAGAGAGAGAGAGAGAGAGAGAGAATGGGAAAGAAGCAAAGACTATTAAGAACAGATCCTCATAGAGTAGGAACTTCCAGCCTCCACTGGGCTGAGGACTAGTCTCCACAGAATGCTGACATTCTGTTGACTCTGAACAGAGTCTGCTTCCTTTGGGAGCTGGTCTCCTTTTGATACTCATACTCAGCCTGCCCTAGACACATTCCAGACTGCTCATGGTGAACTTGAGCCCCACAGCTTGGACCCTGCCACAGACTTCAGTGCTCTGTTAGAAAGAGCTTATCTCCTTCTATCATCCCATCCTCAGGAGCCTGCGTCAGCCAAGGGATATATGGGTGGAGCTCCCAGGTCAGAGGCAGGAAGATATTTCTGAAGACACAAGATCTTTGCACTCCTCATTCTTGGGCCTTACTCCTATCTCTGAAGTGAGAGGACAAGAAAGAGGATCTTACAGGTCTCTCCCTGCTCCGGCTTCCAGTTCTTCCTCATCTCTTGAGAGCAGTGAGATTTTTGTTCCCTTATTCCTTTATGTTTGCATCTCCTATCTTGTTACCTCTGTGAAAGGCCCTATAAGATACTATACAGAAGTGAGGAGAACTTGAATTCCCATTTTCATAACTATGATAGCCAAGATTCTTTCTGTATTTGTTCTCGTATCTCCTTGAACAATAGTTGGGCATGGTCCCAAGGTCCTGACCACTGCCTCTCACCATGTTCTTCCTGGCGCCCATGTGAAACCTCTAGGTGGCAGATACTTGTCTCCATTTAGCTGCATATTAAGCTTGAGATGGTCTCTCATGTATTTACATACAACCTTACAAATGCCCATGAACTTATACCAGGACCATGGTGACCCAAGTTGAAGTGCCATACCCTTTGGTTGACACTCTCTTTTGCTTTGTATGGACATACCAGTCACCTTCATGCTGGCTCTTTTCCTGAAGAGGTCAGTGGGGTGTTCCCCTAGCCTTCTCTTCCACTGTTCCTTTACCCTGGACCCTCTTCCCCTCCATGTCTACTTAGAAATTCCTAATTATCCTTTTTGAAAGCTTGCTTGAAAGCTGCCTTAGTGAGTGCATTGCCAGACTACTCACCTGCTAGCCATATTGTTTGTTGAAAACTCTGCATCTTATGTCATTCCCATCTCTTCGTGAACTTATGAGCTCTGCACTCTCCCCTGACCCCCATGAGGCAGGCTGTTCCTTTCTCAGCAGCTCACAGTCCAGCCATGATCAGTGCCAAGGCACGTGACAAAAAGCTCTCCATCTCACTGTCCCCCTAGCGCTGGCATCCTCTCCTGTCCCATGTTATGAAACCCAGTGTTTTATCTTGAGAAGCCAAGAACCACTTCACTGAGCATTCAAATATTTCACAAGCCCACGGCTAGAGTTCAGCTTTTGCATGAACTCAAGTGGGTTCTGAACTAGTAAAATAACATCCTAGGGAAGATTGTGTTCCTAGGGGCCTGGCTCATAATAAACGGTCTGGATGCTGCTTTCTTGGGCTTGATATGGTCACCAAAGCTGTATATTGTTAGACATGAGTTCAGACTTTCTCCACAAGAGTAAGAAATCAGTTGTATGATCTCTACACACACACAAATCTGGTGGTATAAACACATCTGAAAGCTGGTATCAAATCTTGAAGGACAACTGATATTTTCCCTTCCTCACTACACTGGCCCTAAGGCTTGTTCTATGTTTCACAGTCCTCTCCCTCCACCAACCCCACCTACCACCCCTGATCCTTAAGTTAAGGCGTATGTGTGAGCTCTTGAGACAATAAGCCCTGAGTGGATGCAGCTGCTCTAAATCTTTTAAGGAAAACTCACAGTCCAGATTCTGATGGAATTATAAGTAGGCACTTGTTACCTTACATCAGGTGTGGCATGGCTCACCCAGACATTTCTGGAAGCCCCTCAATAGATGGAGGCATAGATACCTATCTGTCCTTTGGCTTTTCTCCATCCTTGGGAAGCCCCTGATAATTCCAGAGGGCAATGACCTCATGAAGATCCACAGTGTGCTGGTGCAACAACCTAAAGACTGTCAGGAGGGCAGGAAGGGATAAGTCACCGAGGCAAAGAAGCACTGGGCCTGAAGGCTGAGGACCAAGATCCTCGAATAGTCTTCCCTCTAACATTTGGGGTTTATTGTCCTGCTCAGCTGCCATCCTGGTGGCAGGATGGGGGAAGGGATCTTTTCATTTTATATTTCTAAAACTGTAAATTTTGGAAGGTAAGTGACTCCCTTGCTGTCTGTGAGCTAGGTGCCCCAACCAGGTTTCAATCCTTAATCTAGATCTGGTCCTGGTTAGTGTAGGAATAGAGGGCCAGGGTAAGTCTTAGAGAGCAGACTTGTCAACCACTACTCTGGGTTTCTTGGACCTTCCTACCCCTCCCTGCTCTCACCATAGTAACTCTAAGTCCTCTTAACTCCTTCAGCAAATGCTTACCTTGGTTTTTCTTAACTGTAGGATGGGGATGGTAGTAGCTATTCCATATGCTCATCTGTGAAGACTAAGAGAGCCCGCCCATGTAATACTCAACGTACCATCTGGCATGCAGGGTGATGCAAAAATATCTAAATTCAATACCATTGCTATGACTCTGATGTTTTTATGCTGTGCACCCTAATTTAAAGGAATGTCTCACTGAAGTTCGAAGGCTTTCTGAAGTGTACTGCTTCTCTCTCCACCCAGATGCCTTTCCCTATCTGATCAGACTGCCATATGTCCACTTCCCCCTCCATACTCAGCTCAAGCTGGCCCACCCTCTCTGACACCAAGTTGAAGAGCCCACCAGATGCCCTGCTGCACTTCCTCCACACTGAGCTGTCACATTGTCTTGCAGTTTGCTTCTACACTGGCCCTTGAGTCATTTAAGATCAAGAACCATACCAGACCCATCTCTGCCCTAACACAGGACAAGGTTTGGGGCATGCCATAAAGAACAAGAGGGAGACATGTAAGCAAGAAGTTTGGGGTCAAATGTCATAGTACCCCTACTATGGCAGAGCAGAGATGGAGCCCAGGAAAGGAATTCATATTCCTGAAGTTGGTTTACAAGGAGTTAGGAATTGAAGAAGGAGGGATGAGGCTGTGGACTTTTGAGCTAGTTTTGAGCGTTTCTTAGAGGAAATCAATTAATCTGCTAATTCCCATGGGTTTCCTTTTGCAACTCAGCAATGTCATTGTTATATAGTTTGCTATATGACTTATTATTATCAACATTGGCCCAGGTCTGCATCTCTAAGGTGATGAAGCTCCACCCGCTGCTCCCCAGGCTCCTGTCCTAACCTGTATCATATCCTCCACCCTGAGATGAAGATGCACTGCTCCCTTAGGCCACAGATGGGATGGGAACACAAGAGATCCCAGCCAACACACTGTGGGTGAATGTTTAGCTGCAGGTTTCCTGGGCAGCTAGACAAAGACACTAATTATCTATGGTGAGTAACTGAGGTGTTAGCCCAGGTCTTGGGAAACTAGTTACAATAATTACATCTGTTCAGATTTCTGCAGTTTTTGTATCCTGGCTGTAGCTGACTGATACCCTTAGGTACCCCTTGTATCTGATGGACTTTGAGCATCAAAGGACAGTCAGTTCATGTTGGTTCAGGGACAGAACTTGTGTCACTGGGCTTGACAGCAAGCCTTTGCCTCTTCTTGATGGTTTTCTACCACTAGGAACAACAGAGTCAGGATAGAGACTAGAGGTTCTTGGGAGACTGTATACCATCACAGTTTCACCTTTCCTTATGGACCACATGACACACATCTGCTTTTCAACCCCGTTTCAGCAGCTTATTGGTAATTAGTTTGCCCCCCCCATCCTATATATGAGGTACCTTTTGCTCAAAACCAGAAAACATTTGGTTTCTTTTATGCCAAACAAGTCTTGAGCGGTTGCTTTTTCTATCTCCTGCTAATCACAGAAGTAGCTACACTTCTTCAGTCAAATTGTGTTGAGAACCCACACAATATGTCTATATGTGACGATTTAACTAGTGCCTACCTGCAAGATGGGAGAAATGAACAACTGAAGCTCTACGGTGTGAGCTGCTTATGGAGGGTACAGGGATAGCGTGAGCCCAATTCATTTGAGAAGAGGATAAAAAAGGAATCAGATCAACAAGAGGACTCTCCCCGGGGGCATAAAACATTTCTCTGACCACTGTGTGATCCTTATAGGCAAGGTCAAGAATGAGGATCCAGGAATAGTAGTTGGCTTGGTTAACAGGCTCCAGTTTGCCAACAAATAGGGGAAGACATCTCAAGTTTTATAAAAAGACAGAGGGTTCATGCCAAGCTAGAGAAACCGAGGTATTAGATCTCAGAATTTCCATATCCTTTTTGCTGATTTTACCTGACCAAAGAAATAATCCTCACTCTGGAACATACTTCAGAGTTTATAGAACCCACTCAGGATCTCAGTCTACTGTCTTTCCTACTTTCTCCCCCCCTTCTCTCTCCCTTCCTCCTCCCTCCCTCCCTCCATCTCTTCATCTTTTCTTTCCATCTTTCCTCCAGTGTTTACTGTTCTGAGTCAGGTGCTCCACTAAGCTAAGCAGGGCAGGCCACACGGGCCTTGACTTTAGAAGTTCAAGTTGTTTAAAATTAGAACATGACACAGTTCCTGTGTGTACCAGATGCCAACAGTGCCCGGCGACGGCAGAGCTTCTCCACCTCGATGTTTTCTATAAAAGCATTTCCTTTTCCTCACTTCACGTTGGGAAAGAATTCAAGAGAGAAAGAACAAGGAGCTGGTGTTTGCTCAGGAATCTGACTCACCTCCTTCCCCCTCCAACAACAGCATCCCCCTTCCTGCCCCTGAGGTATGAAGGCAAGTCCAACCCCATTCCAGGCCTCCCCAGCATCTTCTCCCAACAGAGCATCAGTTTCAGTGGTCCATCTCCAGAAGCTTTGTTATTGATTCCAGCCACATTTTGCAACATTCTGCAGGCTGCTGGTGTTTAAAAGCAGCACATTTCACATTTGCTTTTCTGAGCCCATTTCTTGTTGTTTCCCACATATTTCCAGTGAATGAACAGATTAGTAAGTGCGTCTCTCTTTTTATTTTTTTTCCTTAAAGGACAAAAGTTAAACATCCTGTTCTGACTGCAGAGGAACTTTTAAGGTTTCTGGAATCCATTAAAACCCAAAATGTCACAGGAAAGT
The DNA here is from genome assembly GCF_004785775.1 of Grammomys surdaster. Taxonomy (NCBI): domain Eukaryota; kingdom Metazoa; phylum Chordata; class Mammalia; order Rodentia; family Muridae; genus Grammomys; species Grammomys surdaster. Next base: position 6,828,149 of record NW_021604579.1, on the reverse strand, counting down.
TATTCTGGAGCTTGCAAAAACACAATTTTACACTTCTGATGTCCATTGGACATGTTTGCCTGTCCTTGGAAGGCATCATCAGTTCTTTCTTCATTCCCTTTGTCCTCTCTCCTTCCTTCCAGAAACATGGAAGGAAGCCAGATGTGTAATGCTAAGTACTTTACAAACATTCTCTTATTTAATCATCAAACAACCCCTTTGAGAAGTCAAGATATGCTGGCTGACTTGACCTGGGTTGCCCAGCTAGGAAGCTGTGCATGAACCTTTCACCTACCTTCTGCATCTTTCACTCTGCCTCCTACCTCCCACTAGTAGCTCCTGGATTCACACACCGAGGCTTTACCAGCTTCCCCAATCTCTATAGAAAGGTGGATGCAGATAGTGGAAGCACAGCCACTAGTGTGGTCTAGTGGAGAACTGGAGTTCTTGCCTTTCTTCTTGGATGATGACTAAGTATCACCATTTCTAAGTGGATATGCCAGCTGCAAACCTTACAAACCTTATGGTTGAGATTGAGCACAGAGCATCTGGGTCTCCAGTCCTATAAACACCACGGTCATTACATATTGCACTTCTTGGCAGGAGACAGGCAGGTGGCCCTGAAGTTGGACAGTATGGCTAAATGTAGGGAAATCTCTCACCTCTGGGAAGGGCCAGATTGGCTATGACAGAGCTCGAGAATGAGGGTCTATCTGGCTGCAGCTTTGCAGTCAAAGCTGTGCCTTTGAAATCTGCTAATGGCCTGTTCCTGGACATCGAGGCCCCCGGGGCCTTCCAGCCTGCCTTCATTTGAACTCTTGTTAGAAAGTGAAGGAATAACAGGCCTGGACGGCATGGAAGGGGAGGGGTCCGAGGGGGAGCACAACCAGTAAATTGTATCACGCGCACAGCCAAGTTCTAAAGCACAAGAGGAACACAGCCAACGGGCCTCCTCTGGAGCAGCCCTCACCCTCATTCCATCATGTGCCTGGGGCTTTTTCCAGGCCTCTTCTAGCTGGGGAAGGGCTTGGGAGGTCTGTGCTGGTGATAGTGCAGTTGAAAAACAGGGGCACTGTCTGGCTAGGTCAGTTACTGGCTCGGAAGCAACACAAAAACATCCCTAGCAGAGCATGCACCCTGTCTGGGAAGCAGAAAGGACAGGCCGCCTCTTGGCCTCACAGTGCTGACCCCAGAGGAAGGGAGGATGCAGAGAAACAGGTCACACACAGTCAAATGATGTCTCTTGATCCTTCTCTGATCTCCCTAAAAAAGACTCCCTTGGGAATTTGCATGGGAATGCTTTCTCTTTGCTCTTGGCAATCTTAGGCAGCCCTGAGCTCAGATGCCTTGCCTAATTCTGAATCCCTAGAGCTTTCCCTGTGACTCTTAAGGAGCACAGTACCTCAGACACTCATGTTGAGCTCAGGATAGAGTCCTGTTTGTGTCTGCAATTTATATGTCAAGGCGGATATCCCATCAGCCTGGAAGCCACCAAACACATGGACAGCTCAGCTTCTGCTTGCACTCAGGGCAGAGTGCAGGTCCATATGAATGATTTCTTTGACCTTTGTAATGAATGACAATTGTCTGAATAGCCATCCACACACTGTGATCGACTCCCCATGTTCATTCAGTGTTTCACGTTTAATGCAATTTCCATGTATGCCTTTACAGAGCAATACCCAAAGCTCAGAGGATGAAAAAGTCTGCTGTTTTTATAACTGTAACTAAGAGATGTATCCAGGCCCAGCTAAGTCCAAATCATTGTGTGCATAGTCACATCTCTTCCCAGTTTCTGTTTGTTTCAGGGCAGTTCCCTGGACTGAATTATCACCACTATTCAAAGGAAGCATCCAGCATACTAGATGAGAAGACCATTAGAAACCGATGTTTGGGTGTACACAGCTGTAAGCCCAGCGCTGAAGCAAGAAGAGTTATAGTTTGAGGCTAGCCTGGACAAAGAAGGAAGGAAAAGAGAGAAGGGGAGAACACTCAGTGGATGCAAACTCTTACTTTCCAGATGAGAAAAATCATGCTTAGGAATAGGACAGAAACCAGAGGGATACAGCCACTCACTTCGAAGTTTCCTAGCCCTGTTTTCTTGACCTTTGGGAGTAACTACCAACCATACAGTGAAGTTTAACTATTTTACATTACATGAACTATCAAACATGGAACAAAATTCTCGGTATCAAGTCTTCAGTGAAACTTTGTCCTGAGTGTTAGCTGGCCAGGTAAAGCAAAAGTGCAGCATCAGGCAGGCCAGGTGCATGGGAAGTCGGCTTGTAGAGAAAGAAGAGACCAGAAAAGCGGGATTTGCTGAACTGGTCCATTGGCTAGAAGGACACTAAGCCTCATCTCCCACTACTGGCTTGCTATTCTCATCTTTGGGTCAAGGGTTTGATGGCCCACAGAGGAAGCCTGAGCCCAACTTAGATTCTGAGAGCAGACATGAATGTTGGCACACAGGAAAAGTACTCCTTAAGTCTGGGAACAAATTGTCAGACCTCGTATCCAGTTCTGGGGGTACTTTATCAACCTCATCTCTTCCAGTACTTGGGTCTTCCTGCAGACTACACCTGGCTCTCTGCAAAACTCTCCAACCCCAGTTTTAGAGCACCAGACGCCAAGGCCAAGGATCCAGCTTTAGTGGTTTGCCCAGGACAGAAAGCAGCAAGTACTTAGCACACCCAAGGCAAAGTCCAGAATGGCTAGCAAGTATGGAAGGAGAAACTTAAGTCCTGTTGGGGTACCTGCACCTCAATCATTACCCAGCTCATGGGGATGAGGAGAAGACAGGGATTCCATATTCACATATAAGCACATTTGATGCCCTGCTCAGGCAAAGACCACTTGGGACTAGTCCATAACACCCTCTGGATTTGGCAGACCCAGAGTTCTGGGGCTACAACAGCAAGCTGAGAAGGAAGGCTTTTCTAGAACTCTAGCTCCAATTGCTTTATTGCTCAAGGTACAGCCCCTCACAGTGCTTCAGTTTTCTTATTTGTGAAATAGACACAAATGTCCACTTTCCAGGATCACCATAAGAAGTAATGGAATGAGGTGTCTCTCCTAGCTCAGAGCAAGAATGCTTGCTGACTCTCCCTGCCAATGGTTCCACAATGCCAGCCTAGGTGCCCACCTTGGCCTCCTGGAGACTGTGTGGAGGGCTGTTTTGATATGAAAAGGCAACCCCATTTCTTAGGTGAAGGTCAAAGGCAGACCTAAGAGTCCATTCTCCCTGCCTTTAAAGGGGGTTCTAGATGTGAAACCCAAGTTGTTGGGCTTAAAGGCGGTGTTCCCACCTCTGAGACATCTTGCTGGCCTCAGCCTCCATTCCGAGGAAGAACTTCTGACTCTTTCCATTGCTATAGTTTCTGTGTAGATGGACCCTTTTATGACCATGGGAGGATCAAAAAAAAATATGGAAGTGCTTGATTGTGCAGTGAGGCCTGGGTCTGTTTCATAGTGCCACTCAAAGTCTGTTCTGGTCCATGTCCTAGACTGTCATGGGATATACACACAAGATGCAGTGCCAGCCCTCAGCAGCTCACATCCCAGGTTCACCACAACACAAAGAGTTGTCACTGACCTAGGGTCCAGGAAGAATGACTGGAGAGTCCAGACGACTACACTGGAATCTGGGGCTGTGGTGGAGCAGGGTCAGTAGGTGTCCCACATACAGTGCTGTCTGCTCACATGGCAGGAGGTGTGGAAGGCCCCAGCATTTAATACTGGAACATGCAGTGTGACTGTATTCAAGGTGTCTCAGGGCATGGCCCTTAAAGCTCGTTGGGGATGGGCAGAGCCAAAAATTTCAGAGGATCCTAAGTTTATTCTTCAGACACAAAGCTCCTGAGCACAGATGGGGGCTCTGTTCCAGAATGACCCAAGGGATGTACAGGTATGACTAATCATAAAAAGGAAGGAGACCCATAGTTGGGGGCAATGACACCTGGTCATGATAAGACCATGGTGTTTGGATAGGAGGAAATAACTCCACAGAGGCTTTTCTAGATGGATATACGTAAGTCCTGACTCTCCTGGCAATCCAGCCAAAGAGGACAGGAGAGAAGAGAGGCCAAGGGAAAACCTCAACCTCCAATTTATACCAGCTCTACTCAGATCCAAACTGCAGTGAGTGATGTCAACACCTAGGGGCAAGGACAAGAGAGAGTGGCCCTGGGTGTCAGTGACTCCTACTGGGCATCTGTCCCATGTAAGTGCACCCACATGGCAGCTCACAACTGTCTGTCACTCTAGCTCCAGGGGATCCATCGCCTTCCTTCTGGCCTCTACAGGCACCATGATGCACATGGTACACAGACAAACACGGAGGTAAAACATTTATACACATAAAGTAAAGTAAAAACTTAAAAATCACAATTTAAACACACGTTCAGGCTTCTGTATTGCTGCAGTTCTTTCGGGTGAACATGAAGCGATGTGATTGATAGGTTACATGGCATTTCTTTTCCTTTCCTTTCCTTTCCTTTCCTTTCTTTTCTCTTCTATTTTTTTTTTTTAAAGAAAGTACCCAACTGGCTTTGAAAGCAGTTTATGTATTTTTTCATTCTCACCAGTGCTGAATATATTCCTGATGCTCCACATCCTCCCCAGCCTCTGGTGCTGTCAGGGCTCTGAGTGGGTATCTCGTTGCCATTTGATGGCATGAGGCAATTGTACAGCACCTTTATTTGTACATTTGAAGTCTATTAACTACTGTTTGTTGGCATGTCTTTTAGTTACAGCCATTGGCATGGTTTTATTGCATTGTTTTATTTATTTATTTATTGAATATTAAGAGTTCTTTGTACATTTTAGGTAACTATTCTTTCTCAGGTTTTCCTTTCCAATACATCTTCCCAGGCTGGGTCTTGTATTTCATTCTTTTGGTAATATTTTCAGGGATTTTTAATGAAGTCCAGCTTAACACTTCTTTCTCTCATTCATTGTGACTTTGGTATTTACTCTAAACAGCCATCAACAAATACAAACCCATCTAAATCTTTTCCAGTGGTGTCTTCTATGCCTTTCTTTTTTTTTTTAATTTCTTTTTTTTTTTTTGAACATGAAATGCTTTTTTTTATAGCATGTTTTACAAGGGGAGGGGGTAAGAGGGTCCAGGTGGTGGAAAAGTACAAAATCTTCTTGGCCTGTGCCTTGAAACATGTCATGGTCTATATGGTACACTGCCTTGAATTATGATCTACCTGCAGTTCTTCAGAAGATATGGTACACTGCTTGAGTTATGGTCTCCCTGCTATTCTTAAGAAGACATGGTACTCTGCTTTGAGTCTATCTGCAGTTGCTAAGCAGGATCTTGCAGTTGCCAAGCTTCAGAGGACATTGTGCAGGTGGGGAAAGGTAGGGGGTAAGGGTAAGGGCGAGGGTCCTGGCTTCTGGCATCTCCCCCTTCTCTGTTTAGTTAGAGAAGGCGTCTTATGTTCAATCCCAACTATGTGAGTTTTGAATTTGGATGTCTAATTATGGGGGGGTCTTAGACAAGTTCACAACCCCAAAACACTGATGTGAGACGAGTCACATCGATGGTCGAAGGCTTTAGGCTGTCAACGATGGGCAACGTCAAGGGACTCTGATGTGGGTGAAAGGAGGGTGAGAGCCCTGTCTTAGGCCATGTAGGCTGCACCCACTCCCAGCACCACGCACTCCTTTTCGGCTGCATTGGGTGGGCCCCTGGGAAGTGGACCTACAATAATCCCATCATTGGGCTAACTCACAGCCATCCTAGTCTCTTGTAAATGTTCAAGATACCAACCATTTGTCAGTTTGGGGTGTAATATTGTCATAAAGGAAGGCTCCCCAATGTTAGCGGCCATATCAAGGGTGGCCTTGGTTTAGGAAAAAGCCAATTTTTGTTGTGGTGATCAAGAGGCCAAGCTCTCTAGCGAGAGAAATGAGGGCAAAGCCAGGCATACCAGGAACCCTTCTGGAGGGCGTGGAAGTCTAGGGGTCGACCGTAGGGGGAGGCAGGGGAGCTGACAGCTGTGTCAGTCTCCTCCGGAGTCACTTCTGGATCCTCTGCAATTTTCAGCTGATGGTAATGAACTTCAACTGCCTTCTTGATGGCAGCATCAACCTGGTTCCGTGGACGACAGGTCACGGGCGATGATCTCTGTCTTGCTCAATCTTGATGTCGTGCGCACATCCTCTCAATGAGGGTCCGTCCGGATGGGTCCTTGCCTCGAGCCCCACGTCTGGGTGCCACTTGACCCGACCAGCGGGTCCTGGTTATTCGTGGGGGCAAGGAGGACTGCAACCTGCTATTCTTCAGAAGATATGGTACACTGCTTGAGTTATGGTCTCCCTGCTATTCTTCAGATGATATGGTACACCGCTTTGAGTCTATCTGCAGTTGCCAAGCAGGATCTTGCAGTTGCCCAGCTTCAGGGGACCTTGTGCAGGTGGGAAAAGGTAGGGGGTGAGGGTAAGGGCGAGGCTCCTGGCTTCTGGTTCATCTGGGTTAGAACTTCTAATAGCAGGCATCACGGGTGATTCAATTTTACCTGGAAAGAAAAAAGAAGGGGATTCTCAGGGAGATTTCTCTTCCCTGGATGTAAATTGTTATTCATCGTATTTATGATTGGGCCTGGCTTTGTGAGGGTATCTATTTTTTTCATTAATATTTGTGGTAGCCGGTTAGCTGTGCCTTCTGTGGTATTGGACAGGCATATCAGTCCTCGGCTCCATAAGGGAACTGGGACTGGGGCATTCCCTTTATGGGTATGAGGGTCCTTCCCCATATCTGTGGCAAAGTTTTGTTGGTCTTGGTGGTGCCCGAGGTCACCAACATGGTCAGCAAGAGATTTGCCATGAGCTTTCAGCTTTAGAGAGAGAAAAGTGAACAAGGCATGATGGAGAGTATTTCAGGGGGACTCCTTCTGAGGGGGTACTGTTCCCCCTCTTTTGTTTTTAAAGCCAATTTTTCAGAGTTCTTGTAAAATCAGGGCAGAAGCGCCAACAGTTGCTCCTTCCACACTCAGAGAGTCATGAAGGCCTTATTTAAGGATATATAAATCTATATTAATAATCTTTTGTCAAAGGACTTTTATAGCTCCACTGACAATTAATCAGACTATATGATATATCGATTAGAAATAGCTTTTTCTACTTTTTGTGAGATTACCTCTCTTTTGTCAATTAACTGTTGAGGAAGTTAGGGTTTACCTCTCTCTTGAGAATATTGAACAGAGATTTAAATTCTTTTGTGGAGAGCTTAAAATAGTATCTTAGCCAATTTGCATCTCCTAGAAACTTTTGAAATTAATTTAAAATAAATAGACTCCCTTTTTTTTAAATCCTTTATCTGTGTGGGGTTTTTATTGGGTATTATACGTATTTACCTTTCAATGTTGTCTCCTTTCTCATTCTCCCCCCAAATCCCTTATCCCCTACCCCTTCCTCCTAATTTTTGTGATGGTGTGCTCCAAACATCCTCCCAGTCCCATCTCCCTGCTCTCGAATTCCAACACAGTAGGGGATCCAAACTTTTGGGGACCTTGGCCCTCCACTTTCACTGGAGTCTAACAAGGTCACTCTCAATTCCCTATACAGGTGCGTGAGTCCCTCCCTTTGTGCTCTCTGGTTGGTGGTTTAGACTTTGGGAGTTCTGGTTGAAACTTTTGATGCTCCTTCTAAAAAGGACCAACGCATTCATACTTTGGTCTTCCTTCTTCTATGTGAGTTTTATGTGGTCTATATGAAGATTCTTAGAAATTGTGAGCTTTTGGGCTAATATCCACTTATCAGTGAGTGCATACCATGTATGTTCCTTTGAGATTGGGTCATCTCGCTCAAGATGATATTTTCCAGCTCCATCCATTTGCCTAGGAATTTTGTGAACTGATTGTTTTTAATAGCTGAGTAGTACTCCATTGTATAAATGTACCACATTTTCTGCATCCATTCTTCTGTTGAAGGGCATCTGGGTTCTTTCCAACTTCTGGCTATTATAAATAAGGCTGCTATGAACATGGTGGAGCATGTGTCCCTGTTGTATGTTGAAACTTCTTTTGGGTATATGCCCAGGAATGGTATAGCTGGGTCCCTAGGTAACGCTATGTTCAATTTTCTGAGATACCGCCAGACTGCCTTCCATAGTGGTTGTACCAGTTTACAATCCCACCAACAGTGGAGGAGTGTTCCTCTTTCTCCACATCCTCGCCAACATGTACTGTCACCTGTGTTTTTGATCTTAGCCATTCTGACTGGTGTGAGGTGGAATCTCAGTGTTGTTTTCATTTGCATTTCCCTGATGACTAGGGATGCTGAACACTTCTTTAGGTGCTTCTCAACCATTCGAGCTTCCTCAGTTGAGAATTCTTTGTTCAGGTCTGTGCTCCATTTTTTAATAGGGTTCTTTGATTGTCTAGAGTCTAATTTCTTCAGTTCTTTGTATACCTTGGATATTAGCCCTTTATCAGATGTAGGGTTGGTGAATATCTTTTCCCAATCTGTTGGTTGCCGCTCTGTCCTATTGACTGTGTCCTTTGCTTTACAGAAGCTTTGCAGCTTTATGAGGTCCCATTTGTCAATTTTTGGTCTTAGAGCACAGGCCATTGGCGTTCTGTTCAGGAACTTTTTCCCTGTGCCTATGTATTCCAGGCTTTTTCCCAGTTTCTCTTCTATTAGTTTCAGTGTGGCTGGTTTTAGGTGGAGGTCCTTAATCCACTTGGAATTGAGCTTTGTACAAGGAGATAAGTATGGATCAATTTTCATTTTTCTACATGCTGACCACCAGTTGGACCAGCGCCATTTGTTGAAAATGCTATCTTTTTTCCATTCGATGGTTTTAGCCCCTTTGTCAAAGATTAAGTTACCATAGGTATGGGGGTTCATTTCTGGGTCTTCTATTCTATTCCACTGATCCTCCTGCCTGTCTCTGTTCCAATACCATGCAGTTTTTATCACTATTGATTTGTAGTACAGCTTGAAGTCGGGGATGGTGATTCCTCCAGAAGTTCTTTTATTGCTGAGAGTAGTTTTCGCAATCCTGGGTTTTTTGTTATTCCAAATAAATTTTAAGATTGCTCTTTCTATCTCTGAGAAGAATTGAGTGGGAATTTTGATGGGGATTGCATTAAATCTGTAGATGGCTTTTGGCAAAATAGCCATTTTTACTATATTAATCCTTCCAATCCATGAGCATGGGAGATCTTTCCATCTTCTGAGATCTTCTTCGATTTCTTTCTTCAGGGGAATGAAGTTCTTGTCATACAGGTCTTTTACTTGCTTGGTTAGGTTCACACCAAGGTATTTTATATTATCTGTGACTATTTTGAAGGGTGTCATTTCCATAATTTCTTTCTCAGCCAGTTTATCTTTTGAGTAGAGGAAGGCTACTAATTTGCTTGAGTTAATTTTATATCCAGCCACTTTGCTAAAGTTGTTTATCAGGTTAAGGAGTTCTCTGGTGGAAGTTTTGGGGTCACTTAAGTATACTATCATATCATCTGCAAATAGTGAGATTTTGACTTCTTCCTTTCCAATTTGTATCCCTTTGACCTCCTTGTGTTGCCTAATTGCTCTGGCTAGGACTTCCAATACTATATTAAATAAGTAGGGGGAGAGTGGGCAGCCTTGCCTAGTCCCTGATTTTAGTGGGATTGCTTCAAGTTTCTCTCCATTTAGTTTAATGCTGGCTACTGGTTTGCTGTAAATTGCTTTTACTATGTTTAGGTATGGACCTTGAATTCCTGACCTTTCCAAGACTTTTATCATGAAGGGGTGTTGAATTTTGTCAAATGCTTTCTCAGCATCTAGTGAGATGATCATGTGGTTTTTTTCTTTGAGTTTGTTTATATAATGGATTACATTGATGGATTTCCGAATATTGAACCAACCCTGCATTCCTGGGATGAAGCCAACTTGATCGTGATGGATAATTGTTTTGATGTGTTCTTGAATTCGGTTCGCTAGAATTTTATTGAGTAATTTTGCATCAATGTTCATAAGGGAGATTGGCCTGAAGTTCTCTTTCTTTGTTGGGTCTTTGTGTGGCTTAGGTATGAGTGTAATTGTGGCTTCAAAAAATGAGTTGGGTAGTGTACCTTCTGTTTCTATTTTGTGGAATAGTTTGAAAAGAATTGGGATTAGGTCTTCCTTGAAGGTCTGATAGAATTCTGCACTAAAACCGTCTGGTCCTGGGCTTTTCTTTGTAGGGAGACTTTTAATGACTGCTTCTATTTCTTTTGGGGTTATGGGACTGTTTAGATGGTTTATCTGGTCCTGATTTAACATTGGCAACTGGTATTTGTCTAGGAAATTGTCCATTTCATCCAAATTTTCCAATTTTGTTGAATATAGGCTTTTGTAGTAGGATCTGATGATTTTTTTAATTTCCTCAGTTTCTGTTGTTATGTCCCCCTTTTGAGTTCTGATTTTATTAATTTGGATACTGTCTCTCTGCCCTCTGATTAGTCTAGCTAAGGGTTTATCTATCTTGTTGATTTTCTCAAAGAACCAGCTCCTGGTTTTATTGATTCTTTGGATAGTTCTTTTTGTTTCAATTTGGTTGATTTCAGCCCTGAGTTTAATTATTTCCTGCCTTCTACTCCTCTTGGGTGTATTAGCTTCTTTTTGTTCTAGGTCTTTCAGGTGCTCTGTCAAGCTGTTAGTGTATGCTCCCTCCAGTTTCTTTTTGTAGGCACTTAGAGCTATGAATTTTCCTCTTAGCACTGCTTTCATTGTATCCCATAAATTTTGGTATGATGTGTCACCATTTTCATTAAATTCTAAAAAGTTTTTAATTTCTTTCTTTATTTCTTCCCTTACCTGATTATCAAGGAGTAGGGTGTTGTTCAGTTTCCATGTAAATGTGGGCTTTCCATTCTCTTTGTCATTTTTGAAGACCAGCCTTAGACCATGGTGATCTGATAGGATGCAGGGAATTATTTCAATTTTCTTATATCTGTTGAGGCCTGTCTTGTGCCCAATTATATGGTCTATTTTGGAGAAGGTACCATGAGGTGCTGAGAAAAAGGTATATTCTTTTGCTTTAGGGTGAAATGTTCTATAGATATTTGTTAAGTCCATTTGGTTCATAACTTCTGTTAGTTTTACTGTATCTCTATTTATTTTCTGTTTCCATGATTTATCCATTGCTGAGAGTGGGGTGTTGAAGTCTCCCACTATTATTATGTGAGGTGCAATGTGTGTTTTGAGCTTTAGTAAGGTTTCTTTTATGAAATTCGATGCTCTTGTATTTGACGCATAGATATTCAGAATTGAGAGTTCATGTTGGTTGACTTTTCCTTTGACAAGTATGAAATGCCCTTCCTTATCCTTTTTGATAGTTTTAAGTTGAAAGTTGATTTTATTCGATATTAGAATGGCTACTCCCGCTTGTTTCTTAGTGCCATTTGCTTGAAAAATTGTTTTCCAACCTTTTACTCTAAGGTAGTGTCTGTCTTTGTCACTGAGGTGGGTTTCCTGTAAGCAGCAAAAAGCTGGGTCCTGTTTGC
>NW_021604579.1:6782180-6811687 GCF_004785775.1 Grammomys surdaster | reverse complement strand
GAGGGTCCTGGCTTCTGGCATCTCCCCCTTCTCTGTTTAGTTAGAGAAGGCGTCTTATGTTCAATCCCAACTATGTGAGTTTTGAATTTGGATGTCTAATTATGGGGGGTCTTAGACAAGTTCACAACCCCAAAACACTGATGTGAGACGAGTCACATCGATGGTCGAAGGCTTTAGGCTGTTGACGATGGGCAACGTCAAGGGACTCTGATGTGGGTGAAAGGAGGGTGAGAGCCCTGTCTTAGGCCATGTAGGCTGCACCCACTCCCAGCACCACGCACTCCTTTTCGGCTGCATTGGGTGGGCCCCTGGGAAGTGGACCTACAATAATCCCGTCATTGGGCTAACTCACAGCCATCCTAGTCTCTTGTAAATGTTCAAGTTACCAACCATTTGTCAGTTTGGGGTGTAATATCGTCATAAAGGAAGGCTCCCCAATGTTAGCGGCCATATCAAGGGTAACCTTGGTTTAGGAAAAAGCCAATTTTTGTTGTGGTGATCAAGAGGCCAAGCTCTCTAGCGAGAGAAATGAGGGCAAAGCCAGGCATACCAGGAACCCTTCTGGAGGGCGTGGAAGTCTAGGGGTCGACCGTAGGGGGAGGCAGGGGAGCTGACAGCTGTGTCAGTCTCCTGCGGAGTCACTTCTGGATCCTCTGCAATTTTCAGCTGATGGTAATGAACTTCAACTGCCTTCTTGATGGCAGCATCAACCTGGTTCCGTGGACGACAGGTCACGGGCGATGATCTCTGTCTTGCTCAATCTTGATGTCGTGCGCACATCCTCTCAATGAGGGTCCGTCCGGATGGGTCCTTGCCTCGAGCCCCACGTCTGGGTGCCACTTGACCCGACTGGCGGGTCCTGGTTATTCGTGGGGGCGAGGAGGACTGCAACCTGCTATTCTTCAGAAGATATGGTACACTGCTTGAGTTATGGTCTCCCTGCTATTCTTCAGATGATATGGTACACCGCTTTGAGTCTATCTGCAGTTGCCAAGCAGGATCTTGCAGTTGCCCAGCTTCAGGGGACCTTGTGCAGGTGGGAAAAGGTAGGGGGTGAGGGTAAGGGCGAGGCTCCTGGCTTCTGGTTCATCTGGGTTAGAACTTCTAATAGCAGGCATCACGGGTGATTCAATTTTACCTGGAAAGAAAAAAGAAGGGGATTCTCAGGGAGATTTCTCTTCCCTGGATGTAAATTGTTATTCATCGTATTTATGATTGGGCCTGGCTTTGTGAGGGTATCTATTTTTTTCATTAATATTTGTGGTAGCCGGTTAGCTGTGCCTTCTGTGGTATTGGGCAGGCATATCAGTCCTCGGCTCCATAAGGGAACTGGGACTGGGGCATTCCCTTTATGGGTATGAGGGTCCTTCCCCATATCTGTGGCAAAGTTTTGTTGGTCTTGGTGGTGCCCGAGGTCACCAACATGGTCAGCAAGAGATTTGCCATGAGCTTTCAGCTTTAGAGAGAGAAAAGTGAACAAGGCATGATGGAGAGTATTTCAGGGGGACTCCTTCTGAGGGGGTACCGTTCCCCCTCTTTTGTTTTTAAAGCCAATTTTTCAGAGTTCTTGTAAAATCAGGGCAGAAGCGCCAACAGTTGCTCCTTCCACACTCAGAGAGTCATGAAGGCCTTATTTAAGGATATATAAATCTATATTAATAATCTTTTGTCAAAGGACTTTTATAGCTCCACTGACAATTAATCAGACTATATGATATATCGATTAGAAATAGCTTTTTCTACTTTTTGTGAGATTACCTCTCTTTTGTCAATTAACTGTTGAGGAAGTTAGGGTTTACCTCTCTCTTGAGAATATTGAACAGAGATTTAAATTCTTTTGTGGAGAGCTTAAAATAGTATCTTAGCCAATTTGCATCTCCTAGAAACTTTTGAAATTAATTTAAAATAAATAGACTCCCTTTTTTTTAAATCCTTTATCTGTGTGGGGTTTTTATTGGGTATTATACGTTTTTACCTTTCAATGTTGTCTCCTTTCTCATTCTCCCCCCAAATCCCTTATCCCCTACCCCTTCCTCCTAATTTTTGTGATGGTGTGCTCCAAACATCCTCCCAGTCCCATCTCCCTGCTCTCGAATTCCAACACAGTAGGGGATCCAAACTTTTGGGGACCTTGGCCCTCCACTTTCACTGGAGTCTAACAAGGTCACTCTCAATTCCCTATACAGGTGCGTGAGTCCCTCCCTTTGTGCTCTCTGGTTGGTGGTTTAGACTTTGGGAGTTCTGGTTGAAACTTTTGATGCTCCTTCTAAAAAGGACCAACGCATTCATACTTTGGTCTTCCTTCTTCTATGTGAGTTTTATGTGGTCTATATGAAGATTCTTAGAAATTGTGAGCTTTTGGGCTAATATCCACTTATCAGTGAGTGCATACCATGTATGTTCCTTTGAGATTGGGTCATCTCGCTCAAGATGATATTTTCCAGCTCCATCCATTTGCCTAGGAATTTTGTGAACTGATTGTTTTTAATAGCTGAGTAGTACTCCATTGTATAAATGTACCACATTTTCTGCATCCATTCTTCTGTTGAAGGGCATCTGGGTTCTTTCCAACTTCTGGCTATTATAAATAAGGCTGCTATGAACATGGTGGAGCATGTGTCCCTGTTGTATGTTGAAACTTCTTTTGGGTATATGCCCAGGAATGGTATAGCTGGGTCCCTAGGTAACGCTATGTTCAATTTTCTGAGATACCGCCAGACTGCCTTCCATAGTGGTTGTACCAGTTTACAATCCCACCAACAGTGGAGGAGTGTTCCTCTTTCTCCACATCCTCGCCAACATGTACTGTCACCTGTGTTTTTGATCTTAGCCATTCTGACTGGTGTGAGGTGGAATCTCAGTGTTGTTTTCATTTGCATTTCCCTGATGACTAGGGATGCTGAACACTTCTTTAGGTGCTTCTCAACCATTCGAGCTTCCTCAGTTGAGAATTCTTTGTTCAGGTCTGTGCTCCATTTTTTAATAGGGTTCTTTGATTGTCTAGAGTCTAATTTCTTCAGTTCTTTGTATACCTTGGATATTAGCCCTTTATCAGATGTAGGGTTGGTGAATATCTTTTCCCAATCTGTTGGTTGCCGCTCTGTCCTATTGACTGTGTCCTTTGCTTTACAGAAGCTTTGCAGCTTTATGAGGTCCCATTTGTCAATTTTTGGTCTTAGAGCACAGGCCATTGGCGTTCTGTTCAGGAACTTTTTCCCTGTGCCTATGTATTCCAGGCTTTTTCCCAGTTTCTCTTCTATTAGTTTCAGTGTGGCTGGTTTTAGGTGGAGGTCCTTAATCCACTTGGAATTGAGCTTTGTACAAGGAGATAAGTATGGATCAATTTTCATTTTTCTACATGCTGACCACCAGTTGGACCAGCGCCATTTGTTGAAAATGCTATCTTTTTTCCATTCGATGGTTTTAGCCCCTTTGTCAAAGATTAAGTTACCATAGGTATGGGGGTTCATTTCTGGGTCTTCTATTCTATTCCACTGATCCTCCTGCCTGTCTCTGTTCCAATACCATGCAGTTTTTATCACTATTGATTTGTAGTACAGCTTGAAGTCGGGGATGGTGATTCCTCCAGAAGTTCTTTTATTGCTGAGAGTAGTTTTCGCAATCCTGGGTTTTTTGTTATTCCAAATAAATTTTAAGATTGCTCTTTCTATCTCTGAGAAGAATTGAGTGGGAATTTTGATGGGGATTGCATTAAATCTGTAGATGGCTTTTGGCAAAATAGCCATTTTTACTATATTAATCCTTCCAATCCATGAGCATGGGAGATCTTTCCATCTTCTGAGATCTTCTTCGATTTCTTTCTTCAGGGGAATGAAGTTCTTGTCATACAGGTCTTTTACTTGCTTGGTTAGGTTCACACCAAGGTATTTTATATTATCTGTGACTATTTTGAAGGGTGTCATTTCCATAATTTCTTTCTCAGCCAGTTTATCTTTTGAGTAGAGGAAGGCTACTAATTTGCTTGAGTTAATTTTATATCCAGCCACTTTGCTAAAGTTGTTTATCAGGTTAAGGAGTTCTCTGGTGGAAGTTTTGGGGTCACTTAAGTATACTATCATATCATCTGCAAATAGTGAGATTTTGACTTCTTCCTTTCCAATTTGTATCCCTTTGACCTCCTTGTGTTGCCTAATTGCTCTGGCTAGGACTTCCAATACTATATTAAATAAGTAGGGGGAGAGTGGGCAGCCTTGCCTAGTCCCTGATTTTAGTGGGATTGCTTCAAGTTTCTCTCCATTTAGTTTAATGCTGGCTACTGGTTTGCTGTAAATTGCTTTTACTATGTTTAGGTATGGACCTTGAATTCCTGACCTTTCCAAGACTTTTATCATGAAGGGGTGTTGAATTTTGTCAAATGCTTTCTCAGCATCTAGTGAGATGATCATGTGGTTTTTTTCTTTGAGTTTGTTTATATAATGGATTACATTGATGGATTTCCGAATATTGAACCAACCCTGCATTCCTGGGATGAAGCCAACTTGATCGTGATGGATAATTGTTTTGATGTGTTCTTGAATTCGGTTCGCTAGAATTTTATTGAGTAATTTTGCATCAATGTTCATAAGGGAGATTGGCCTGAAGTTCTCTTTCTTTGTTGGGTCTTTGTGTGGCTTAGGTATGAGTGTAATTGTGGCTTCAAAGAATGAGTTGGGTAGTGTACCTTCTGTTTCTATTTTGTGGAATAGTTTGAAAAGAATTGGGATTAGGTCTTCCTTGAAGGTCTGATAGAATTCTGCACTAAAACCGTCTGGTCCCGGGCTTTTCTTTGTAGGGAGACTTTTAATGACTGCTTCTATTTCTTTTGGGGTTATGGGACTGTTTAGATGGTTTATCTGGTCCTGATTTAACATTGGCAACTGGTATTTGTCTAGGAAATTGTCCATTTCATCCAAATTTTCCAATTTTGTTGAATATAGGCTTTTGTAGTAGGATCTGATGATTTTTTTAATTTCCTCAGTTTCTGTTGTTATGTCACCCTTTTCAGTTCTGATTTTATTAATTTGGATACTGTCTCTCTGCCCTCTGATTAGTCTAGCTAAGGGTTTATCTATCTTGTTGATTTTCTCAAAGAACCAGCTCCTGGTTTTATTGATTCTTTGGATAGTTCTTTTTGTTTCAATTTGGTTGATTTCAGCCCTGAGTTTAATTATTTCCTGCCTTCTACTCCTCTTGGGTGTATTAGCTTCTTTTTGTTCTAGGTCTTTCAGGTGCTCTGTCAAGCTGTTAGTGTATGCTCCCTCCAGTTTCTTTTTGTAGGCACTTAGAGCTATGAATTTTCCTCTTAACACTGCTTTCATTGTATCCCATAAATTTTGGTATGATGTGTCACCATTTTCATTAAATTCTAAAAAGTTTTTAATTTCTTTCTTTATTTCTTCCCTTACCTGATTATCAAGGAGTAGGGTGTTGTTCAGTTTCCATGTAAATGTGGGCTTTCCATTCTCTTTGTCATTTTTGAAGACCAGCCTTAGACCATGGTGATCTGATAGGATGCAGGGAATTATTTCAATTTTCTTATATCTGTTGAGGCCTGTCTTGTGCCCAATTATATGGTCTATTTTGGAGAAGGTACCATGAGGTGCTGAGAAAAAGGTATATTCTTTTGCTTTAGGGTGAAATGTTCTATAGATATTTGTTAAGTCCATTTGGTTCATAACTTCTGTTAGTTTTACTGTATCTCTATTTATTTTCTGTTTCCATGATTTATCCATTGCTGAGAGTGGGGTGTTGAAGTCTCCCACTATTATTATGTGAGGTGCAATGTGTGTTTTGAGCTTTAGTAAGGTTTCTTTTATGAAATTCGATGCTCTTGTATTTGACGCATAGATATTCAGAATTGAGAGTTCATGTTGGTTGACTTTTCCTTTGACAAGTATGAAATGCCCTTCCTTATCCTTTTTGATAGTTTTAAGTTGAAAGTTGATTTTATTCGATATTAGAATGGCTACTCCCGCTTGTTTCTTAGTGCCATTTGCTTGAAAAATTGTTTTCCAACCTTTTACTCTAAGGTAGTGTCTGTCTTTGTCACTGAGGTGGGTTTCCTGTAAGCAGCAAAAAGCTGGGTCCTGTTTGCATATCCAGTCCGTTAGCCTATGCCTTTTTATTGGGGAATTGAGTCCATTGATGTTAAGAGATATTAAGGAGAGGGTGTTCTTGCTTCCTGTCATTTTTGCTAATAGTGGAGACATCGTTTGTGTGGTTATCTTCTTTTGGGTTTGATGGAAAAGGATTATTTTCTTGCTCTTTCTGGGGTATGATTGCCCTCCTTGTATTGGAGCTTTCCTTCTATTATCCTTTGTAAAGCTGGATTTGTGGGAAGATACTGTGTAAATTCAGTTTTGTCATGGAATATCTTAGTTTCTCCGTCTATGGTAATTGAGAGTTTTGCTGGGTAAAGTAGCTTGGGCTGGCATTTATGTTCTCTTAGGGTTTGTATGATATTTGTCCAGGATCTTCTGGCTTTTATAGTATCTGGTGAGAAGTCAGGTGTAATTCTGATAGGTTTGCCTTTATATGTTATTTGGCCTTTTTCCCTTACTGCTTTTAAAATTCTGTCTTTGTTTTGTACATTTTGAGTCTTGATTATTATGTGACGGGAGGTATTTCTTTTTTGATCTAGTCTGTTTGGCGTTCTGTAGGCTTCTTGTGTGATTATGGGCATCTCATTCCTTAGGTTAGGGAAGTTTTCCTCAATAATTTTGTTGAAGATATTTACTGGCCCTTTAAGTTGGGAATCTTCACTCTCATCTATACCTATTATCCTTAGGTTTGGTCTTCTCATTGCGTCCTGGATTTCCTGGATATTTTGAGATAGCAACTTTTTGCATTTTGCATTTTCTTTGATAGTTGTGTCAATGTTTTCTAAGGTATCTTCTGCACCTGAGATTCTTTCTTCTATCTCTTGTATTCTGTTGGTGATGCTTGTGTCTATGACTCCTGATTTCTTTCTTAGGTTTTCTATCTCCAGGGTAGTCTCCCTTTGTGACTTCTTTATTGTTTCCACTTCCATTTTTATTTCCTGGATGGTTTTGTTCAATTCCTTCATCTGTTTGTTTGTGTTTTCTTGTAATTCTTCAAAGGATTTTTGTGTTTCTTTAAGGACTTCATCCTGTTTTCCTGTGTTCTCCTCAAGTTTTTTGATAGTGTTATTTACTTCCTTCTTGTAGTCCTCTAGCATCATCATTAGAAATGATTTTAGATCTGGTTCTTGTTTTCCTGGTGATATGGGGAGTTCAGGACTTTCTAATGTGGGAGAACTAGGTTCTGATAATGGCAAGTACCTTGGGTTGCTGGTGCTTGTGTTCTTGCGCTTGCCTTTCGCCATCTGGATCACCTTTGTGCTATCAGTGCTGTCTCTGACTGGGGCCTGTCTTTCCTATTATCTAGGTTGTGTCAGAACTGTTTGGGATGGGTTTTGCTGCTTGAGTTAGAGATGAGGCCCAAGATGTGCTCGGTGCTCAGGTGGAAACCGGAAGGGGCCGGGGCTCCGGGTCAGGAGCAGATTCCTGGATCCCAATGAGTCCCAGTGGGTCCCAGTGGGTCCCAGTTGCTCCCTGATTGGGGGCGAGCACTGCCACCTCCTAGCCTAAGAAACTGCTTGAGCTAGCTTGAGCCACGGAGAGCCCCGCTCCCTCTAGGTTCTGTGAGATTGGGTGCAGAGCTGACTCCCGGGATCTGCTCTGGCACAGACCGGAAGGAACCCACGCTCCGGGCCCTGGAGTGAACTCCTGGGTCCCAGTGGGTCCTAGCCACTCCCTGTTCAGGGGCAAGCACTGCCACCTCCTAGCCCAAGACCCTGCTTGGCACAGAGGTCCTGCGAGCCCCGCTTCCTCTGGAGTCTGCGAGATTGGGTGCAGAGCTGCCTCCCGGGATCCGCGAGTGCTCGGGCCCAGACCGGATGGAGCCCACTCCAGGCCAGGAGCGAATTCCTGGGTCCCAGTGGGTCCCTGTTGCTCCCTGTTTGGGGTGAGTGCTGCTATTTCCTTACCTGGGATGCTGCGTGAGTTCAAGCTCCTGGGAGTCCCTGTTTTTCTTGGTTTTCTGCCTTCTATGCCTTTCTTAAAAAGTTATTATTGAAAATAGATTCTTCTCTCATCCCAAGCACAGTTTCCCCTCCTTCCACTCCTCCTTCCCTCCCACTCTCAGTAACTTCTCCTCTGTCTCCTTTTTAGGAAAAAGCAGGCCTCCAAGAGACAACAGCCAGACAGGACAAAACAAGATAATAAGCCGAACAAGATAACAAGACCTTTATATCGAGAATGGACAAGGCAATCCAATAGGAGAAAAAGAGTCTCAGGAGTAGACAAAAGAGTCAGAGACACACCCTCTCCCACTGTTAGGAGTCGCATAAAAAACACTAAGCTAGCAGTCATAACATATAGGCAGAAGACCTGGTACAGACACATGTAGGCCCATGCTTGGCTTCTAAGCCTTTTAAAGGTTTTATATCGCATTGAGGTCTGTGATCCACTTTGAGTTAAATTTTCTGGAGAGTATCTTCTTTAATATTTTGCACATAGGTGTCCAATTGTTCTATTATTATCTGCTGCAAAGATAGTCTTTGCTCTTTTGAATTGCTTTTGAGGTTTTGTCCAAGGTTGTTTAACAAAGGTCCACTGTGCTTTTTGAGTCTATGTATAGACTTTCTATTCTGTTCTGTTTGAGCCATCTATTCTTTAGCCAATATACATTGTCTTACTATATACCTATATCACAAGTTGAGTGGTATCATTCCTTCAATTTTGTGTTCACTAGTATGGGCCTTTTGCCTCTTTATATAAACTTCAGTTTGCTGATACTCAGAAACACTTCTTTCTTGGATTTTGGATAAGATTTAATTAAATCTATAGGTCAGGTTGGGAAAAAAAACTTGACAATGCTGAATCTTTTTATCCATGAACATGGGATATCTTACCATTCATATTTAGGTCTTCTTTGTTTTTTCTTTCATAATGATTTTGTAGCCTTCTACATACATATGTTTTGCTAGGTGCATATCTAAGCATTTAATATTGATGTTAATGTAAATGCTATTTTGTTTTTAATTTCTAATTCTACCCAATCATCGCTGGTACATAAGAAAATAACTGACATTTATATTATTATTATTATATCCTACAAATTTAAGATAGCTGATGTTGTCTTCTTAAAGGTGAGTTTGGGGGGTGGGGTTGTGTTTTACTTAGCTTGCTTTTGTCCTTTTTTTTTTTTTAGGGGACTGGCAATTTCTTCAGATTTTTGGCATAGATTATCATGTCACCTATGAATAGAGATGGTATATTTCCTCCTTTCCAATTAGCACCTTTTTTAACTTACTTTCATAATCACACTATCTAGAATTTTTCAGATTATGTTGGAAGTGGAGGAAGGGAACATCCTGGCTTATTCCTAAGTTTAGTTGAAATCTTCAATTTTTTGGCATTAAGTCTGATGTATGCTGTAGATGTTCTGTGCGTATTCTTTATGAACCTGAGAATCTTCCTCTCTATTCTTTTCCTTTCCTGATTTTTTTATTATGAGTAGAATTGGATTTTTGTCAAGTACTTTTCTGCATCTATCTTACTATGTATTTTTTCTTTTGTGTTGTTGAGATGATTTACATTAATTGATTGTTTTACCAGATTGTCTCCACTTGTAACAATCAAGTTGCTAGCGTTTTGCATTACAGTGGTGAATTTTGTATTGGTATTCCACTGTGATATTAGCTTTGTAATGTTTTGATGTTGTTTGAGTATTAGTTACATGACCTCACAGAGTAAGTTGGAAAATATTCCTTGGCTTCTGTGTTCTAAAAGAGATTGGCAAATTGGTGTAACTTATTCTTTGAATGTTTGGTAGAGTTGAGTGGAAAACCTGGTGAGCTAGCCTGATGCTTGCTTTGTCTATAGGAAAGTTATTAATTAGTTATCTAATTTTTGATGGAGAAATGCCTATTTAAATTGTCTCTTTCTTCTGGTTTGAATTTCTGCAGACTCCGCCTTTTCAAGAAACTGAGCCATTTCCTCTAGGTTATCAAATATTGGAGCATAGAATTGTTCATTGGATTCTATGATTGTAATTTTAATGTTTGTGGGGCCTGTAACGTGTCTCCTACTTTATTTCTGGTATTAACATCTTATCCCCAGTTGCTGGTTATTTGGGGAGGAGGGGCACTTTGTGCTTTGTAGGATGTTTCACAATACCTCTGGCCTCTAACCACTAGAGATCTTGAACAAACCTTCCCCAGTTTATAACAACCAATAATACTCCCTGGACATTGTTGATTTTTTTCATGGAATCAGAAGTGGCTAAACAACCCCCAGGTTACAAGTCATTACTACACATAATGAGATAATGCCAGAAGGGATCATTGGAAATCATCTAAGCCAGACCAGGTCCTGTCTCCTTCAGAGGAAGGTTGAGAAACATGAGCACCAAGATCCGTGGGAGCCTTATGTTAATAACAAAACACTGGATCCCAGAGAAGAAAACTGACTCACCTGCTCTCAATCAGGGACCCAGGACCTACCCTGATCTCTGTATCTTTTGTCAGAATTGGCAGTTGGGACCATTTCCCAGAAGTCTCAGGTCACTAGATAGTCTGTGGGGTGCTACCCTTGAATGACGAGGTACTCATTAATGATCCATCTCGCTCCAGTCACAGTACCAGTTGCACCTGCACACAATCATCCAGTTTTGGTGGATTGGAGGAGGAAAACCTTCTTGAAGCATGTAAACATAAGCTAAACAAGTGGAAATTTTCAGCATGGTTTTAAGGTATCAAAATGCCAAGAATAAAGAGGAGAAGGTAGTGACTTCAGTCCATTCTGAGTGACCAGCAGGGTCTCTCCAGCAGAGAGAATAAAAGCTTTGGATTGTCAAGGACCACTTCCCTGCCCTGCCATCATCACTGCCTGGCACTTTTGCTACCTGGAGGCAGCTGTGTATTCCAGATTATGAAGTATAATTAGGCAAGTTCTGAGTCTACTGCATCAAGCTTGGTTGATTCCAGGCAGAATACCTCCCCTCTGAGTTTCATTTCATACCCACTGAAGTACTAGGTGGATTGTGGTGAGGGAGGAGCGGGCTCATGAACAACTGAAGGTTGGTTAACCACAAAGAGCTGTGCCCAGAGGAATGAGATCAGCACCACTGGAGGTGGAAGGGACTGAGCTTTACCTCATGGGGCAATTGAGCGAAGCCTTGTCAGATGCATCTGATCTGGACAGGTGGAAACTAAAAAGTAGTAGAATCACTCTGCCCGAGGATGTGACCCCCCCAGTGGTTTCTTCTCTGTCCTATATCTGCTGGAGCATGCAAACTCATAGTCAGGCCAGAAAGAGATCATCTCAAAAAGATTTATAAATTCTATAATCAGAGCATTTCGGGTCAGAATGAAAGCACTCTGTACCAGGCAGTACCTGACCATGTTCTCAGATCTGGTTGCTAAAGACAGGTGCCAATGGATGAAGGCAGGGAGGCCTAAAGTTCATTCCCCCCATTTAACAGCCATAGTGTGACTGGCCCTGAGTGTGCACCAGGCCCAATGCCAGTAGCATTCAATGGGAGGGTCAGGTGGAAAAGACAGGGCAGGGTAGACAACATGGGAAAGAGGGAAAAGGAAGATGGGAGGCACATAATGGCCAGGCCTACAGAGCTGAGTCTCTGGAGTAAAACACCCTGTCAGTCTTAGGAAGGACCTCTTTGTATCTGAGGAAAGGAAGGGCTCCCCAGCAGGACCTCTTTTGCTCCTTGATCACCAATTAGAGCTCTGTATTTCTGGCTGCACAGTTCACCTCCCAGTGGATTAAGTCCTTGTGAGGAAACACACAACCCCATGTGTGTGGAGTTGGGAGCTGGGAACATTTGGCTTTGGTCAGGCAAGCCTTTGGTCAGGGTCACCCCAATCCCCATGACCAGAAAAAAAGTCTTTTTGCTAGGCCTAGATACCCTCCATGCCTTCACTTGACCTGAAGCCTAGGGACCTTCCCCAAGGTGTAGCTTCATCTGCTCCAGGAAAGTCAAGCTGGCCTCTGCCTGCCTACAAGGCTTCTGAACAAAATGGCTTCATTCTCTTCCCATTACAGCTCAGCAAGAAGCACCATGAGGCCCAGGGCTGCCAGCTGACATGTCCTGTTTGAATGCCAGCTCACAAACTCTGGGACTTGCATCCCTTTGGTGATACCCTTATCCTGTCATTTAACAGGGTGCAATAGAGACCACTGGGCATTAGTTGAAATGTGAGGTATGAGACAGTGCCTAGGGTACAGGAAATCATTGCAGAGTTTGTCACAGTGATGTTCAAAGAATGAGACTGTCATGGGGAGCCGGGCTGCTCAAATCCTCAGGAATTTGCTCACCCTTCCATATCTTTAGCATTCCTGATTCAAGGAAAGCTTCTCCCAGTTGGCTTCAGTGGTCTTGCACACAGATGACTAAGAGGCTACCAGCAGGGGACACCTTTGGGCAAGTCCAGAGCCATAACTGTGGCCTGGATGTGACTCATTGTGCCCCGAGTAGAGCACTGATCAGGCTAGGGTGTTGAATGCCTAGCCAGGGAGCTCTGGGATTGGCTTCCTGGAGGAAGAAGGCTCTGAACTCTAAGAGATGCTAATTAGGGGCACTTCCTAAGGCTGCCAGGGCTAAGCAAAAGAAGGTTGTATCATCTAAGGCCACTCACTTCAAAAGCAAAAGCACAATGTGATGGGCAAGATCAAAGGCAAAACTGAGCCCTGGTGGGGAGTGGGGGGCACAGCTGGCCTGGCTCCATGATCATCTCCCAGCAGACTCATGAAGTGGAGTGAGGGGAAGTGAAGGTGAACTGAGGTGACAGTGATACTGTGGCCATCCCTAGCCAGCTGTGACGATCAGCTAGCCACCTAGGCTAAAATTGCCACAAAACTTGTTTCCACAGGGTCTTCCAGACACAGAGGAATGGAGAGTGGCAGCCTGTCCAGCAATCAGTGGTCAGAAATCCTGGCACTCTGAGCCTCCCTCCTCCTAGCTGGCCTCACACCCACTCTGCTCTGTGCCCATGAGACCTGGCCTCATCATTTGTCAAGATAAAATCCGTTCGTCTCTGGGCAGGGGGAGGATGAAAAGAGCTTGTGGGAGTAATAAATCTCCTTTACCATAGGTGGTGAGCAAGGAATTCAGCCCAGACTCTGTTCTTGAAAAATGAGAGGCTGTGTGCCGACAGTGTGGAGCCAGGGCGTGGGGCTGGGCTGCACTGAGCCTAGGCCCACGCTCCAGGACTCAGCTTCCCCGGGTAGAAAGAGACGGTCTGCCCCGTCCAAACTTACTTTGCATCCCAGAACTGGCTGCCCCCACCACCCAATCCTTCCAGGACTCAATTCCTTGCCAATACCTTCTGTATTTCCTTACTAAGATTCCTCAAGTACCTACTGTGTACTGAGAGTCGTGCCCATAGTGGGTCTATGAAGACCATAGCAGGATGAAGAGGGTGGAAGAGGATCCCTGCTGGAAACTGACTAGAGCCCTACCCAACTGTCCACTGACTCAGCACTGAGAATGCCACAGTCCTGTCCATAGTCACAGAAACACTGGGCCATCTCCTGGCTGTGTGCCCAGGCTGAACAGTCTGGTAGGCCACACACATGGACAAGGGCTTGTCCACCTTGGAGGGAGATGGCATCTTCCCACATGCCACTTCATGGTAGCATGGTAAGAAAAAACACCAGAAGTAGCCTGGGCCACTGTCCATGTGGAGGTGTCTTCAACCCTCCGTGCTGCTATCACAGAATACTGTAGAGTGGGTGGCCTCAACAGCCAACATTTATCTCTCACTGTTCTGAAAGCATGATAGGATCCAGTGAGAATCAGATTTCTGGGCTGCAAATAGCCATCTTCTCTGCTCTCTCCTTGACCTCACATAGAAGAGAGGAATCGAGCTCCCCAAGGTCCCATTTCTAATAGCATCCCACTGGAGGTTAGAGTTTGGGGGGTAAGGGAAGCACAAGCATCCAGCCTATGGCAGTGGATACACAGGTGAATCCCATAGCCCCTCAGTGCAATAGCAATTAGAGTGGATGGCATGTGACTTAGCCCCAAGAGCTTTGGGTGACAATGTATTCAAAGGATAAGACATCTACACCCTTCATCTTCTACAAAATTAAAGCTAGATTATGGGTCACATGCAAATAATCAAAGGCAGTGAGAGGTAGACAGAAAGGACACAGCCCAACCTCACAGGCAATGACCCCTAGGGAGGAGAAGAGGTACATAGGACCCAGGAGGAGCATCAGACCTCTGATTCTACCCATGGCACTTCTTTAAAGAAGTATGAGGTGAATCAAACAATAGAAGATCCATGGGGCTACGGCTCTGTGGTAAATGTGTATTTGCTAGATATTTCTCTCTACTTTTATGTCTATTCAAAACATTTTCTTTTCTTTCTTTTTTCACTCCACCTTGGACTTTATACATACTAGGTAGGGCTACTATCACTGACCTTAAAGTGCTTCATTTTAGACAAAATGAGAAGAGACTGACTCAGAACCCCACATGAACCATGCACACGAATGCCTGAAAACCAAGCACAGTTCAAGCAAATGTACTGAATCTTGCCATACTTAACCTTTCCATCATCCTGAAGCATATCATCCCATTTTACAGCAGAGGACATAGGTTCAGTGACACAAACCAGTTGCTTAGGATCTCACAGCTGTTCAGTGGATGGTCTGAGCTTTGGACTCTGACGTACATGACTCCAGACCCACCCTCTGTCCCCTACCACTCCCTGTCTCGCTGAGCTGCATTTCTTAATAAAATATAATAAGTTCAAGCCCAGAGAAGACGCATGTTAGTCTGGAGATGGATTCTGCCTCTTAGCAGCAGTCTGTGGGCCTGGAGAAAGCTTGCCGGAGCTCCACCCATCCCATCTGCAAAATGCAAATCGTGACACTGCTTCTCCGGGTAGTTTATCAGCATCGTGATTTCTTGCTAAGTGGTTTCCAAAGCCTCTTACACTCATGCTCGGGATGCTCACTACCAAGCTGATGACGGGGAGTTAGCAAAGTGACCGGGGAAAACACTTTTAATTCATTCATATCTGGATTATGAGACTCCAAAGGAGGAGTCTCATAATGGGGGATGATCTAGGCTATCAGCAAAGTAAGGCTAGAAGGCTATCTTACTTTGTCAGCAAAGTAAGAGAAGAGGAAAGAAGAGAAGTTAAGAGCGTCTCCTGAGGAGCAGGAGAGATGGCTTAGTGGGTAAAAAACACTTGTTCTACAACCATGAAGACCTGAGTTCCAATCCCCAGAAACAAACCAGGTAGCCCCAGCTATGTGTGCCTATAACTCCAGAACTGTGGGGGGATGGACACAAAAGGATGCTGGGGCTTGTTGGCTGCCAGCCAAGCTGCAGAGTCAGTGACAAGTCCTGTCTCAGGAGCATAAGGAGAACAGTGATAGAGCAGGACACCAGATGTCCTCCTCTGATCTCTGTGCAGTGTTATGACCATTATGAGCATACAAGCATACACACACATACAAGTATCATCATGTGCTCACACTTGCACACACACATACACACACATAAGAAAGTGTTGGGTACCCTCCCGTAGCCCATCTCCGTTTTCTGGGTTCTCCCCTGATTGTCTTCTAATTCTGAAGGCAATGGACATTGTGCTTAGAATACATCTCTTTTCCTTTCATGCTTAAGAGTCCACCTTCATTTTACAGATGTTCTGAAATTTGACTTGCATGAAATAACACAGATAACAAGTGGTAGCATTATAATCTTTGTGAATGCAAACCTCTGCTTGTGGTTGTCATATCCTATGAAATGTTCAGGAGATGCCAAAAAGTGGCCAGAAAGAGAGAGAAGCAGCTATGGTCTTTGCAAGCCGTTTGAGGTTCTTACAGGTAGCAGAAGCCCTTCATGAATTAAGTGGGGAAAGACAGGATCCTATTTTCTGGAGAAAATCCACTTGAGCTGAAGCCTGGAAAATAAGCAAGACAAGAACCAGGGAACTCAGATAGGCCATTGTAGTTGACCAGGCAAAGACAGCTTGAGATTTGGGAGGGAGAGAAGGAAACAGAAGCTGTCCCACAGAGCTGTATAATTAACTGTTGTGGGGATGAGTGGACAGGTGGATGGGTGGGTGGTAAGATTTAGAAGGAGAGAAGAATTAGAAGATGGCTCCCAGAACAGCCCAACTAATCAGTATGGTCACCAAGCAGACCCTGAGCTGGGCTCCCAGAGAAGCTTTTAAATTTTCTCTTTCATGAGTCTCCTGGTTCTGAGGTGTGTAAAGAGAAGGGTCAGACACTAAGAAATCTCATCTGAGTTAACCCTAACTCTCAGGCTCCAAGGCCAGTGGCAGCTGCCCTGTTGGACCCAGTATGCCTCTGGAGAGAGATGCAGGGCAGTGGGAAGCAGGGCTGTCCAAACACAGATGCTGCTGGAAGTGGAAGCCAATGTGTACCTGCAAATATTGATCCTGCCCCTTGGCCAGCTCAGGCCACTGCTGGACAATGCTGGGGCCCGTTGATGGGTTTGGGCCCCGGGCTGCAAGCTGAAGAATGTGGATGTCCAGGAGCATGTGTTTGCTCATCCTCCAGAGCTTGACATTCCCCAGTGTGACCAGTCTCCAGTGAGTGGCCCTCTGCCCCAGCCACAACCAAGCCCCTGCTCAGGATATTTGCACAGCAGCTGCTCTGCTTACCCAGCGTTCATTAAGAAAGTTTTTTTCTTTGTTACACCTGTTTCTAGTCTCCCCTATGACTGTTTCTAGTCTCCCCTACGCTTCCCCTTTACCTGCTCTGCCACCTCTGGCTGCTGTGGAAGCCATGGAAGTGAAATCTAATATCAAAGAGAATGTGAGACTTGAACAGGTCTTTCAATGAAGTGTTAGTCACCATCATCCATTTCAAGGGTGACCATGTAAAGATTAATGCAAAATGCAGCTTTGGGGCAGGCATATGTGCAAATGCATCTGCGTTCAATGTCCCAGGACAAGGTTGGGCAGGTGATCCCATCAGAACACCACTACCATCCTAGGTCATCATCTTCACACTAGAGATATATTAATAGTGCCTGCACCTCCCAGATGAAGTCAAATAACTTGTAATCAGTGCTGCAAGCACAGCAGGAGGGGCTAAGCACAGAGGACACTGGGACAATCACAGTGGCTGTGTAAGTCCACCGGTGCTGCAAGAGAGCTGTAGTTCCCAGGGGCTCTGGCCACACATGGCAGGAAGGGGGTGGCCCTGCTGAACTTCAGGAAAGGCCAGGATTCTTGGCGCTGTGTGGACACATGGGACCCGTTTTCAGCCTTCAGAACAGCCTCACACCATTCAAAAGGAATCATGAAAATGCATCCTGCAGCAGATCAGGAGGTGGGGAGGCTGAAACTCAATTCCCTTCATGCTCCGTTAGATTACTTTGGCCTGGAATTCCTCCCCTTCAAGACACCAACAAAGGCCACCTTAGAGTCCTTATGAGTACAGTTCCTTGGGGCAGGGTCCCCTCAGGCCCTATGCAGAAGCAGTTCTGCTCTGATACCCTCTCAGCCGCATCTGTCCACAGCCACTTTCTGGGTTCAGATGTCATTTCTGAGATCCATCAAAGCTTCATGGGTATTTGGATTAAGGGTTATACTATAGACAGTTTCTATCTTTATGTTTTGCCTCCCCAGCTATGAGTTGACCTGATAGTGGCCCCAGCATTTACTTGTACTGTTTTGTGTTTTGTCACTTCTAAGACACTTGTCAGGGGCCACTCTGCTAGTCACATTGACTGAGAGCATAATTATAAAATCAAACAGTCAAGGTTTAAGTCTTACCTCTGCCACATGGTAGCTGAATGTTCCCAGTTTGACTTCTCTGGTCCTCTGCTTCCTGAATAATTCTTACCTCCTAGGGCCAAGTGGAAGTTTCTGGAGAGAGACATGTAGAGAGATGTCTTCAGATCTGATATAGTCTTTTCTTGGTATCTGCAGGAACAAGCTCCAGGACACAAAAGTCCTCAATATAAAATGGCATAGTATTTGCATATAACCTACACACATCTTCCTGAGTACTTATAGACTGCTTGTGGATTACCTAGAATATGTTACACAAAGTAAACGCTATGTAATTTGTTGTTATACTGTATTGTTTAAAGAATTCTGACAAGGAAAAAAGCCTGTCGGTGATCAGTATAGATGCTGGTTTTTCGGTCCACAGTTGATTAAATCTGTAGTTTCTTTGACAGAATCTTATAGTCGCTCTAGGAAATCTGGATTGATGCACCCACGGTCATTGGAAACAATGGGTACCATTTACCTAAGCAAATGCCAAAAGACTGGAAATCTAGAAGAACACCTGGCATTATTTCATCTCAAGTACAAGTTCAGCCCAAGTGATAAAGTGCTTACTTAGACTCTATGTTCAATACTCAGTGGTAGGGAAAAACAAAACTCCAAATCTCTCAGTTCCTTGCTGAGCTTAGTGTCAAACCTTCCTCTCTCCAAGTCTGTCCCTTCCCATGAGCACTTGCATCCACTCTGTAACTACCTCTGAACCTCTAACCTCTGCAGGTTGCTCTGTGAGTCTCCTCAGGCCCCAGATGCCTGTCAGGGGCTAGGCACCCAGTCTGATCATTTATCTATTCGTTGTATTTCAGGAGCTGACAGGATAATTCAGTACTCAAGAGCTAGCATGAGGGTGGGGCCTGGGGTGGGAAGAAGGAGCAAGTGTACAAATGATAGAGGCCAGAAGAGACTTCCAAAAGTGGGGGAGGAAGCCGAACTGAGACCTGGATGGGTGTGGACCAGAAGCATAAGGACTGAGGCAGGAAAGAAACAGGCATGCTTGAGTGTCAGAAAGGATGGATCTGTGGTGGGAGGCAGCCTCCTCCTAGTTTTTGGCTAGTAAGGAGATCACACTGGCTCCTTGTTCTTGTCTTCTGCACAGGGAAACTGAGCCTTCCCCCACAATGTCCCCTGAAGAGCTGCCCTTGCCTATCTGAGAATTCTCTTCTCTTGAAAGAGCCTCAGCAAAAAAGTCTTCTGGGGAAAGCTCAGTCTGCTCCATGCTAGAAATGGCTCCAAGAACATGCCCCAGACCTGTCCATCAGAGAGGTAGGGAAGCAAGTGTCCACACTCCACTTTCTGTCCTGGGTGGTCCAGAGGATAGCATGCATTCCTCAGCCTGGATTGTTCAGAGTGGGGCTTGCAGACCAGAGTACTTTTAGAAAAATATTTAAAATGAAATAAATAAAAATTTTAAAAACTACTGCACTGCGGGTAGAAGTCAACCAGGAGCATTGTAGAATGGAGGGATGTGGGCATGGCTAGGTCAGCACATCCTGGGCCTTTATCTGAAACTGCACCTGAGCCCCCCTCCCCTATGTGCACACTGGTGTGTGTGTGTGTGTGTGTGTGTGTGTGTGTATGTGTGTGTGTGTGCTTGTGTGTATGTGCCCGACTGTGCAGGCACTTGTAGGAACACATGCAAAGAATCCTGCATCCTGAACACAGGCCTGATAGGTACTTTGGCAAATGAATGTTTATTGAAGCAATGACTACATTCATTGACTTCTGCTCTTTCAAGGCTTAGAGGCCTCTTGAGGTCATTTTGATCAACTTCCCATATCGTATGATGTTGGAGTCTTTCCTCAGCTTCCAACAGTAGCTCAAATACCGCTCTTGCTGCTAAGCTTGGCACCGTTAAATAGTCTACTCCCTCCTAAGACATCAGTGAGCATGAGAAAGTCCTCTATCAGCTGTCACTCTGTAGTGTCCAGATCTTTGTCCCTGGCTTGGCCAAGGAAGGTTGAGTTAGCTCCTTCAGGAAGTCTGAGACATCCTCTGGGGACCTGTGACCTATGGAAGGCTCCCCAAGAAGCCACACCTTCTATGCTGTGTTCCATTCCCATCATTGTCTGCAGCCCAGCCACTTCACAGCTGAGGGTGGGAAATAGATTTTCTTCTACATAAAGAAGTAGCTCAAAGACCCAAGGCAGGGGATTCAACCTGAGTAATGCCTTGGGTTTTGCAATTCTCCTGTGAGTCTGTGGGCCAGTGTTGGCCGGGTCAGCAACTTGTTCTGGAAGGAACAGGCCTGTGAAACCCTGGATTGAGCCAAATGGCCCATCAGGGGATTCTAGTTTTGGCTGCAGGGGTTGAGCAAGAAGACCGTTGTATGAAGACTAGTGCTAACCGCAGCTGTAACAAAGCCACTAGGAGCCAAGCTTCCTTGGGGGCCAGCTTGGTCTGCCCTCCTCTGCTCCAGGGCTAACTGTTCAGACCCTCCTAAGGATGCCAAAGATTCGCAGTGTCTGCTGCCAAATGGAAATCTGCAGTATGTAGCTGCTGCCTTCTCAAAATGTACACACTGGCTATAGGGGATTTTGAGACACATGTGCATATGCTTTCCTCCGTGGTGGGAAAAGTCAGAACTGGGAGGCAGAAGACTCAGGTTCAAGTCTTATCTGGCAGCTTTGATAAAGTAATGTTTTATTCTGCTGTGACTACTATACCTAGGTACTGCAGACTGGATGGTTCCATCAATTGGAATTTAGTCCTTCTTTATCCTAGATGTGGACTCCAGGGTCCAGGTGCTGATTCCCCCTAAGGCCTCTCTCCTTGGATTGCAGACAGCAGCCTTCTTGTTGTCTCATCACATTGTTGTCCTGATGTACACCCCTGGAGTCTATGTGTCCCCATCTCCTTTCATAAAGATGACAGTTGGGTTGGATTAGGATCCAGAAGAAAGGTCTCATATTGGCATGGTTACCAGGAGGTCATCCCATCTCCAAATACAATGCCACTCTGAAAGACTGTCATAAGCTGGGATGAGAGGGACACAGTGCAACCTGTAGCATCTTCTTAACAGCTTTTGTTTTTCAAAACCAAATGCAATCTACTCATCTGGCCAGGGGAGACCCTTTTAGACATTCCGGGTGTCCTGATCAACCCTGGACTGATGCAAAGCTCAGACTAGGCAGCACACATGAAACTTTGCATAGGCTACTATGATCTTTCAAAGGTGGAAGGGTGAATAATTGTATAGCAAAATTGATGAAGATCACAGTGGTGTGTTCTAAGGGGAGAATTTAGAGGTATGTGACTATCTGAGAAGAAAAACAGACCCTCCATTTTCCTTTGTCAGTAAGAGCCAGGAATTTTAGGGCCATGGAGTTGGGACTAGGCAGTCATGATTCACCAGCACTGCTGCACAGAGGAGGAAGTGAAGGCAACTAGGCAACTGCTGGGATAAGGATAAGGGACCTTGACCTGCTTTTCTCCTCTTCCAGGTCACTACTCCAGCATTAATGGAATGTTTCTAGGCCCTTGATGTCCTCATTGGTGCCATGGAAAAGGGAAAAAACATAGGCTAGAAGAGTTCTGTGTGCTGATAACAGCTGTAGCAGAGGTGGGAAGCTGAAGGTGTCTTCAGGGGTTAGGGATGGGCCAATCATTCTCTGTTATGACTGTGGCTTTATAATCCCAAATCGCCTGTGGGCCTATGATATGGTCTGTTTATACACAGTTTGTGTAGCATGAGCCTTGATCCTGGTTACATGTCGACTTGGCGAGATGTGAGTGGAATAATTCACAATACACCTAAAGTTGAGGGGCTCCACTTCGTGGGTCCTTTTCTTCTTGGTGCTATATTTCTTATTAAGTCAAACTGCTGAGCAGGTCAGTCTACCTTGTCAGAGCACAGTCAGGCCGCCACTCCTGTCCTCCAACTGTGTTTTGTGGTCTACAGGCAAGGGGCCAGGGCAGGAGGCCGTCTTCTCCTCTTGGCAGCAGCAAAGAACACGAGGGCAGCATAGCCACAGGAGATAATATCTCTCCAAAGCCCTGTCCTAAGTTTCAGGCACTCAGGTAGCCAGAATTTATGGCTTCAACCCCACCCTATGTCATTAATAAAGTAAAATTAGCCCTCTCTGGGTGAGGACATTTTTCACAGGAGTCTGAGAGCTGTAATGAGGAGCTATCAAAGCCCCAAAGTGCCATGAGAATTTTATATGCCCTGTTTCCTACAAGTTCTGAACAGCTTGGCCAATTTATAAGGTAATGATTTTTCCATCCATAATTTCTTTCGTATGATTTTTGTAATGTGGACAATTTCCCTCCTGACTGGGCTTCACACCGCCTAGTTGAGTAGATTAAGGTAGGCCAGGGTTTGGGAGTTCCTCTAAAGGCAAAAAACAGTATGCAAAAGCTGCCACGCACAGACCACAGCTTGTGCTGTTTCCTGCAGCACCTGGAAGACTTGACTTCCTCACACTAGGCCTCGGTTTTCCCATCTGTCTTGTGGGATAGCACTTTTTTGAGTCAATCTATGTAACTGTGTCATGTTCAACCCTGTCCTTTATATCAGGCATTTCAACCTCTGCCAGGCACTGTGCTGACACTGGGGACATAAAAGCAGTCAAAGTAGAACTCCCATACCCAAAGGGGTGAGATATATGAATGCAGGTTCATGAGAACATAGGTGATAAGTTCTAGGGGTGGAGTAATTTTGCATAGCATATCTCAGAGAATGCAGTCTACTTGCCTAACCAGGGGAGAGCCTTTTAGACATTCCCAGTGCCCTGATCAGCAGCCTTGATGGTACCTTGGCAGTAGACTTAGACGACCTGAATGCAAGACCACACCCAAAGGATCCTCCCCGCAACCCCCCCCCACACATACACATAATACTTTTTAGGAAGAGTTGTTTCCAGAAAAAAAATCCTTTATTCTCTCTCCCATTCTTCCCTCCCAAGGCCAGTGCTACTCCAGATGCGCAGGAGGGGAGGGGCCAGGAGCAAAAACCTCTATGAGGAGCCCACATACACTCATAAATCTGCTCCTCTCCATCCTTTGATCCAAACACTCCTTTTCTCCAGAATCAATGCCCAGGAGGCAGTTAGTGAGCCAGGGGTCAGAGAACACCTAGCCCTCACTTTTGGTTGTTTTTATGTGTATTTGCACACACACACACACACACACACACACACACACACTTACTTTAACCTAACCTGGCCTGAATTAAGGAAAGACAGAATATCTTGAAGTCTATGACTCATCCCCAGCTTACTTGAGCACTGGACCCCCATTTCGTCGATACTTACGATGACCATGTACCTGCTTAACAGGATTCAAACTATAAGACACTCTTAGACATTCAGTCTGTAGGATCCACTGGTCCCCTGTAGATATTGACCAGGTACCCCAAGACCTAGCCTTCACATCCATGTTGTCTCTCTGCATCTACTGAGCACTCAGAGGTAGGGCCACTATCAGTCCTCCCTTTGGTGGGTGGGAAATAGATCCTGGCAGAGTCACAGCCCAGGACTGAAGCTCTCTGACTCCTAGAAGATTGCTCACTGTTTCTGTATATGCTGCTCTTGTGGCTGAGTTCACATCACAGATGTACTAGCTGGGTAGTGGGGCCCATATGAACAGGCCTGGAGGAACACAGGGGAGGGGCATGAGTAGCTCTTGGCACCCCTCTTTTCCACCTCTCAGAAGTCAGTGCATTTCCTTTGGAAAGAAAAGCCACTTCAGCTTTCCTGTAATAAAGTTTTCTAATTAACTAGAGAGAGAAGCATGCTGGATGCATTAACCGCATCTTAGTGGTGCACTGCCTACCCCCGCTAAGCTCCTTCGCTGAGAGATTTTAGGAGTCTTTACACAGCAGCTGTTAAAGTACTGCCAGAGAGCCAGACATAGGCCTACGACTGGCCACATATCCAGACCACTTAACAAGCTCATAGCTCCCTTCTTTCCCTCCCAGAGCACAGAGGACTCTGGGGAGAAGACACCCATAACGTGAGTTCAGAATACAGCTAGTTAGTTCACTAGGCATTTACTGAGCACCTATCACATGCCAGGCATTGTTCTGGGCATTTCACTAATGTATTCATTTCCCTTATGAAATCCACAGGTTAATGAAGACAAAACATATTAACAGTTAATTACTTGCATTACAAAAATGTATTTTTCCACTCCCCAGAAATAAGTTTTTAAAACACACCAACTCTGACTACATGCTCTCAGACCTTATACTTAATTAAAGTCCCTAAAGGTGGACTTTAAACATTTACTAATGTCTTTGCCACACACACTTGAGGAAGGATGGCATATATATTACTATCCTCGTTGTCAATACCACATGCTCTGAATGACGTTCCTCTGCTCTGTCTCCCTGTGCCATGCATTACTAGCTGGGTGATCATGAACAAATTACCTTCCCTCTCTGAACCTGTGTTTCAGGAGACAGAGCAGGAGACGAGCAGACTGCCATAGCTATTTTCAAGTTTAGCAGTCATCATGCCTACAAAGCTCTTAATTTAGTGCCAGACACTTTAATAAGAGCAAAAAGAAGTGTCCACTACTGTGGCTATTATTTTCCTAATATCAAGAAGGAATTATGGGTTGGGAAGGTGACATGTGGCCTGTTTGGTTAGACCTGAGTCTTACGTGCTAGCAGGAGATCCTAACTGATTTTCAGTTTGCCACCATGTTAATGGACCTGCCTCTCTGCCACCATGTTAATGGACCTGCCTCTCTGCCACCATGTTAATGGACCTGCCTCTCTGCCAGGTCAGGTAAAAGTTGAGCTTTGCTTGGGAATGGGAGGATGGAAGTGTTCTTAGGACCCAGAAAGGCAAAGCTGCTCACAAACACACATCGGAATGGTATGGACATTGAGGTTGATGGACAGGGAAAAAGATACTGAGCAAATGTTGCTGTCAGATAAAACCCTAGCCCACATCCCCACTCATCAGAGAAGGTACCACCCACCAGAGATCTGTCCAGTTACATTTCTTCCAGCACAGAGCCTTCGCTCTTTGATGATGCTCCTGAGTCCACATTACCTTTTGCATTTGCCCCTTATGATGTAATTAGTTCTTTCTGCTTTACATTTAAAGCAGAATTTCTACAAAGATGTTGCATTTGCATGAGCACACATGGGCACAGCTAAACATAGGAGCTCATCTCAGAGAATAGCCTAATAGAAGGTGGATGACTTGATGCAGATTTGAACTGAAGGACTAAATGGTGTCAGGGTAGTAGGCAAAGGGCTGTGAAATAACACTAGCAAATGACACAGAAAAGATAGATCTCACAGCTGGGCTGCCAGCCAGCTGTGGACTGGGCTCAAGTCATATGGACCTTGTCTAAGAAGAAGGTCCCAAGAACCACCCTCCCTACTCCTGAGGAGACATGGGCACACGTGACTCTTGTGAACTCTTAGAGACAGAGACACATTCAAAGGGTGATCTATAAAACCTTCCAGCTCACACTCATGGGCTTATATGACTCTTAAAGGTGCAGTCAGCATGGTATTATTACATGGAGGCTGAAGGGGACGGTGACATGATTTACTTGGGTAATTAACTGTTTGCTGTGCCCAAACTCTAAGCAAATATAGTACACTTGGCCGAAGTGACCTGCTTCCGAACTCCATCTCTTCTTGTGGGGCTCAAAGACATCTAAGAGTTAAGAATGAAGAGGCAGCTTCTACAGGGGCTTTTCTTCCCAGATCAGGACCAAGGTGGGGACCCCTCTAGAGAGGCCCATCAGACATAACCCTCCATTTCCAAACAGAGCCCTTCTGAGTTGGAAAGATAGCTGACCTCAGGCTTGGTTCCCTCTTCTCCCTGTCTACCTTTGCCTATGAAGGTGTCAACCAGCCAGTGATCTTTGCTCAAGGTGACAGGTTTCCCATCTGTCCCTGATCTCTAAATGCTGAGGGCATCAGATTCATCTCCTCAAACCTCTTCTTTCCTATGTCTTTATCTTCAAAGTCATCTGTTCACTTCCCATCTCCATCTTGATCTTGGACACAAGACTTTACCTCCAGAGGCCTCCTCAGCATCTTTACCTGTTTATCCAGCTGGCACTTTGAAATGAGCACATCCCGAGTTGAGCTTTGACAAGGCCCCTGGCTATACCCACACTGTTTCACCCATAGTCTGTGTACCAGGAAGTGGGCCTCTTTTCCCGGTTACTCACATCAGGACAACACAGCCAGACTCACTCTTAACTCCTCTTTTCCTGGACCTTCTTTCAGTTTGTCAGCAAGCTCTATAGCCTTCAGATATATCCTGAGCATCCACAGCTCACATTCTCTTCCACCAGCTCCCCAGTCCAAAGCCCACATCTCTGGAGTCACTGCAGTAGGCAGAACTCCCTGATTCTACTCTTGATGTTTGCATCTCTCCTCTTAAAAGACAAGCAGAGAGGCTTCATAGTGAGGTGAAGTGTCCAGCTCAGTGGTAGAGTCTTTCCGTCTCACTATGAGGCACTGGTTCAAATCCAGCCACTACAAGGTAACAGCAATAACAGTCATAATAGTCATACAATATGATGCCCATTGGATATTATTACCTGTACCTAAAATGCCTCTAACAGCTTCCCTCTTGCCCAAGGCAAAGCCTGTGTCCTCAGCCTACATGCTAATCACTTAGCATGTAGGACCTTAATCACTGTCCCCACATTGCTACCTTTTTGACCTCAACTCACTCTTCCTCTCCAGACCCCTCCACTGTGCCCAGACACTCTGGCCACTGGCTGTCCTTTACATGGGCTTACCATGCTCTGTCAAGAGTGTTCTTCAGAGAACTCAGTGGTTGCTATCTCTGTCTCACCATTATTCTCATCTCACAAAAGTCTTCCCTGCCTACCTTGACTAAAGCAGTACACACCCCCAAACACGTGCTCCCTGAACCTCCATCCATCTCCCTCTGTGTCTCTTCACACAGGACCTCATCCTCAGCATGCAGAATATGGACTTGTTGACCCCCAAATCTTCAACTAAAATGGTGCCTGAATGTGGTAAAGTTTATATCATCGATGGCTGTTCCTCTAGACTCTTAAATCATTTCAAACTGGGCGAGGCACATTCATATGGATGAATCACCCTAATTAACTGTCTTGTAAACACTATGGAGAAGGAAAACAAAGCCGAGAGAGGTAAACCACGTGGACACAGTTGCATGGCTAGCATGTGGCCACCGTGGGGGCCCCCTTTATTTTGGGCTGCATTCTTCTGTCATAGAAAACACCTCTTCTTCCTGGAGTATGGACTGCCAAACTGCAGAAGCTTTCTGGAGGGTCTAGTGCCGAGAAGGAGACAGATCTGACTGTAGGAGTGAAGTAGTCCCGCCTCTGACAGGAGGACCTGGTAGGGGGAGAAAAGCAAAGTGGGCGATGAGGCAGGCTAGGGTGGAGTCCATGTCCTAGGCATGGCTCTGCACAGTGTAGCTTAACACAAATTCCCAAGCAAAGTCTGAGATGGCCCGATGAATGACCTGAAGCCATGGGCAGCCTTTGCCTTGCATTCCAGCATTCTCTGCCAATATTCATGGTCCACTTGAGCCTTCACAGAGAAAAGCCTGGAAAGGGAACCAAATGTCACACTAAGTCAAGCCTCTGTACAGGGTTTTTAAGTGTTCACAGTCACCAGCCTTCTTGTCAATGGGGCAGAAGAGAAGATTGGCTAGGCACTGCAGGGTCTGTGCAGGGAGACCTGGTTCGGTTCACATCTAGCTTTAGAAGTTTCCAGTCAGTCCTTCCAGCTCTTCGACAGCTGATTTTGTGTGCCTAGTGTGGGTCTCCCCAAGTACCTCTGTCTATGCTTTCCCACTGGACTGTAGGATTCTTTTCACTCAGCTTTCTCTTCTCAGATTGCTTCTCGCTGGGAGCCTGGGTATTAGGTAGTCATGTCAGTGACTGAATGAAGACACAGCTCCAGTACTCATGCTCTGGTCCCAGGCACTTGTGTCAGCTTCAAGACACATAAGAGTCTGAAGGATCCCTATCCAGGCAGGCAGAAGCCTCATCTTACTATTGTAGTTTATGACAAGAAGCCTAGCCTATCTTGGGAGAAGACCTAGGTAAAGCTGACTGGGTGTGGATTCCATCAACAAAGTCCCAAAGTCACATATGAGCTCCAGTATGGATCCTGAAAACAGTTCCATTGTGTAGTCTAGCTCCTCAGCATTCTGAAAACCCAAGAAGGCTTTCTGGAGGAAGAGAATTGTGACAGGATAGTGATCACAGCCATAGGGATTGAGTTGAGGACCATCCTTACTTACACTGAAAGTGATTTTTTTTCTGTCTCTGCTCCCTAATCCTTAAGAAATGTCATCATGCCCTAAGTTGATTTCTCCTCCCTGGGCCCCAATTCAGGCAGAAGCTGTGCTGCCAACAGGGAGTTTGGAGCTCATAACTCAGCTGTGGGCAGGGCCTGGGGGGCCTGATTCCAATTAAAGATGTCAAATGTATTTATGGATTATGCAATCAACAGGTATGCGGCAGCCTCAATAGCCGACGGGGCCACCCTGAAGATAGGCCTGTAATTAATTAATCCCAGTGGGTCTGCCAAGTTCTGCTTCCAAAATGAGTCCTTGTGCGCAGAGGGATGCTGGGGACCAGGGATTCTAATTCTGTCTTGTTTTAGGGAGGGACAAGAAGCTGGACCTAGAGAGTCTATCTGTGCCGAGAAAAGAAAGACAGGCACAGGAGACATGGGCTTGAATTATGTGAACCACTGACCAGACAGTGAGTGGTGTGACCTGGAACAAGTCATCAAATCCCTAAAGTTGGACAGGATGGTACACACTTCCAGAGGCAGCCTATGTGGGAGGGCCTCACACAGTAGGTGGCCACTGATTGTTGACTGAATAAGAGAACACTCCTAGAGAGGGTTTGCTTCACTTCATCCAACAGCAACCCATCTGTAGACAGCAGTGATTGCTGCCAGGCTATAGAAGATGTGCAAGCTCTTCAAACCTTATCTCTAAGCCACACTTTCTCTCTCTAGAATGGGCTTGCCAGGCCTGCCCTTTCGTTCTTTCCTGCCCTTGAGCTCTTACAACTTGATGGAAACCCAAACAGAAACCTCAGATTTCTTTGCTCCACAGTTTAGGCTCCAGACAGGTCCGGAACTAGAGCCCAGGTCCCAGGACTGTATCTAAAGACATGACTACTCTCAAGGAAGCCCCAGTCTGCAAGAGTGTGGATGTCCACACCCACAGAGTTGGTCAGTGTAGTGATAATGGCAGCAGCGAGCTCAGCTTTCACCCTGTTGGATGTTGTGCCCAACACTGCCCTCTTGCCAGCTTGTTGCCCTTGCCATCATCCTGAAGGTAAGCAGGTCTCCGTTTAATAGATGAAGTAGTGTGGCACATGTCAACATGTGTCTTCTCGATGCTATGGTAACAGCAGTGGTGACAGTGGAGATGCTGTTGGGACAGCTCCATCATTACACATGCCACATAGAAGCTGGGCTCCTCCAGAGCTACTGTATTGGGAATCCTTCCTTTGTTCTCTGACTTCTTCCTTACCCAGAGGCATGGCTTACATTTCATAAAGTTCACTCTGGCTACCGAGAGGCTATGACCTCTAGTCACAGGAGGTAACAGCATGGGAAAGTGGCTATGGTACTTAGGACATTCAGGTAGCCACATCTACCAGCTGAGAGAGACAGATATGAATGGGAATGTGTGTGTGTGTGTGTGTGTGTGTGTGTGTGTGTGTGTGTGTGTGTGTG